>NC_141149.1:103663667-103971667 GCF_053477565.2 Lygodium microphyllum | reverse complement strand
AAGGCAACTACAATTGTGAGCCTAAACTCTCCTATTCTATCAAAATCAACCAAGGACCAAGTGAAGCCAAAATAACCTCCCCTAGAAGCAAGTATTAAAACTAAGGGCAATGCCAAGACAACTGCGAAAAAGAAGAGCACAACCAAAAAGATGGGAAATGAATGTCTATGTACTCTCCAGTAAAGCTCAATCCATCCCTTTAAAGTTGAAAGAGAAAAGAGCCCTTGAAGTTTACAATTTTCAAGAAGCCAAGAAGAAACCCACTGCAAAGAAACATCTTATCTTTGATAAATTGTTGGACGAAGTCATTAAGCTAAAGAAGACTCGAAATGGAGAGGTTGAAGAATTAAAAAAAGCTAAAGAGTAGCATTATGTTGATACTTGTAACATACCTACACTTTACTTATACTTCCTTCTTCAATGTGAAAAATTCTCTTTCATAATACTACCTAAATCTGGATGACTTAACCCTCAGACATATACACAACACAAAAGCCCATGTAGGTTCACACCAATCATGCATATTGAGAACATCTAAAGTAGTTGCAAAACATTGTATTTATCATGGATCTTCTCCAAGATGCAATGCTACCTTGGCAATCCACCCCTTAATCTGGGACTCGTGTCCAAATCTCAAGCACATGATCCACCAATCCACCCTTAACCAACATTAGCCTAGCCTTCTAAGAGGTCCATCCTAGGCTCCTAGGGGTTATATTGATCCTTGAAAGACCCAAGGTATTTATGGCTAGAGCCCCCTTGGCACCCTTTATCACTTCCTAACCTAATGTCCTTCTTATGGAGAGACCTTTGGCATCTAGGGTTGGTCCTAGCCTCTAGTAGTGCAATCAAACTAGCCCTCGGTGAAGGGCTCTCGCCACTAACCTTGGGGGAAGTCTACTGTGTAACCAAAAATTTCTCCATGAGGGCATCAAGGACTTTGTATAAATGCACAATCAAGTAATCAAATTATCATCAACAACTAGAAAAACATCTCTTTTTCATGATATTAACCAATCAATCACATTGTCTATCAAATAACTTATCTTGGCTAGCAAGGCCACCTCTTTCTAAAACAATTAACCTTTTCTTAGAAATACAAATTTAGCAAACTAAAACCATGTCCTTTGGATTCTTTGCCAAAAGAAGATATAATCCACACCAACTCATTCATTCTTTCTTAGAAATCTAATCACATAAGGTTCCTCTTCAAGTAAATCATGCTATTCAAGTACTTTGTGCTACTAGTTATATTAGTCTAATATTTTCTTTTACCAAATTGTAGCTTATCTTCAACTACTAGATCACTTGACCTTCTAAGGAAGCCCAACTTTATAAAAGGCACCTGAAAGTCTTCCAATATGGGTGGAATAATGTCACAGTCACAATGGAGTGTTTTGTATTTTAGGTGTTCCTCTTGGGATCCATCATGCATATGAAGCTCCATGGCTCTTTCTTGATCCTAGACAATATTTGTGCTTATCCTCAGCTCTGGTGTTTGAGGTTGTACTCATTGTGAGTTTTGAGGTACTTACTTCAGCTTACTTCACACTTCTTCAATTTCTCTCTTTCCCTCTATCTCTATCCCTCTCTCATTCACTACTTTCCTTATCTCTCTCTTCTCTCTCTCTCTCTCTCTCTCTCTCTCAACAATAGACCCAAGTTTTGTGAAAAAAGAGGGCACTAAATTGGACACTACATCAAGATATCCCTAGCATTTGGTTATTTCCTTTGTAATATTTATGCTCTTATCATAATGCCATTATGTAAAATTGGTATGAATCACTATAAAGTCATGACCCATTCTATGCAAGTTGAAAAGGAAAAAGACTAGCTATTCTTACTTTTAGAAAGGTCATTGAACCTTAGAAACATAGCAATTTAGAAATATTAATTTGGTAGTAAAGAAAAGTGAGGATTTAGTTGTAGGGAGGAAAGAAGTGGTTGAGAGAACTTGTAACTTCCTCTCTCTTCTCCTTTTATCTTTTCCTTTCCACAACTTTCTCTTGTATCTTCCTCTCTCTTCTCCTTCTCTCTCTCTCTCTCTCTCTCTCTCTCTCTCCTCTTCTTATCTTATTTCTCTAATTCCCTTTTCTTCTTCCCTTCATCTACTTTTCTTCCTCTACCTATTCTCCTCTATCTTCTACTCTATTTCTCTTCTCCTCCTCTCCTCACTATCCCACCTCTTCCTCTCCTTCCTTTCTCTTCTCTCTTCTCCCCACTACTCTTCCTCTTTTTTCTCCCCTCTCTACTATCTTCTTCTCCTTCTACTTCTCTCTCTCTCTCTCTCTCTCTCTCTCTCTCTCTCTCTCTCTCTCTCTCTCTCTCTCTCTCTCTCTCTCTCTCTCTCTCTCTCTCTCTCTCTCTCTCTCTCTCTCTCTGTGAGGTAGGCTAGAACTTCAAGGTCAAAGGCTAGATTATTTAGTCTTAATACTAAGGCTTATATAACCTTGTAAAGACTATCTCTCTCCCACTAGCTTACGGCTCTCCTTCTTCTTTCATATATTTAAAGAAATTCAAAACAATATTTTTTGTGATAGGGTTACTTTAGTTTAATATACCTAATATTAAAATTAAGGTCCCATTCTTATACTATCAAGTGGTTAACATGAATACTTTTAAAAGGTGAAATTACCATATTTATACTTTTCAAGTACATTTAACAAAGTAGATATAAATAATTATTTTTTAGATTATTTAATTTATGATATTATATTTAATATTATAAATTAAAGAGCATGTCTAATAATATTGTATATTGTGAGGGGAAAGGCAAAACTAGACTAGTGATCACCTAAGTGTTGTTAATGACTCATGTTTTGCACACATTCATGGTGGAGGGCTCTGCGACATTAATGTAACTCTTGGGTTCCATTGAAGCAAAGGAAGGCAAAAAAGCAAAAGTTTGGAAAGGAAACTTGGTGATGACTCCCTTGCAAATGTTCTTCTTTCTTTCCTAGCTTGCATCTTCATTCTTTTGTTTCAAAATCTCTCTCTTTATATCCTTATCTCTCTCTCTCTCAAGGCTCTCCTTCTATCTATCCCTAAAGCTCACACACACACACACACACACACACACACACACACACACACACACACACACACACACACACACACACACACACACACACACACACACACACACACACACACACACACACACACACACACACACACACACACACACACACACACACACACACACACACACACACACACACACACACACACACACACACACACACACACACACACACACACACACACACACACACACACACAGAGATCTCACTCTTTGTCTCTCATAGCCTTATGGTTTATTCCTTTTTTTTTCTAGTGTCATAATGGGGGGCTTATTTATATATTTTCTAAGGTTTTCCTTATTATTGTATGAGGGAGGGGAGTAAGCTTAGTCGAATCATGGGGTGAAAAGGGGGGAGGGGGTTTGACATGGAGGTCCTCGCCCTCTTATGCCAAGTGTGTAAAGGAGGGGGGAATATGCATATCCAGGGGGGGAGTGGGGTTCCAAGCAACATGATGATGAGGAGTGGGGGGGGTCGACGTTGGGCCCTCTGCCTATTTAAGGGCTCTTCCTTCCCTTTCTAACTCTTATCCATATTATTACACACACACACACACACACAAAATAAAATTACTAACTAATTTAACTAACACTAACCTACTAACATTACTAACCTTACTTTCTTATTCTCGTGATTATTTTGAGACTCATCCACATGCATGAGGAGTTTCTCATTCAATTGCATTACTCTTAGTGCATATAAATATCGACTGAGGAGGTGTTCTATGGCATATGATGTCCTTAGTATGTGTGATTGGTGTGAACCTACATGGGATTTTGTTTTGTGTATATGTTTGACTATCAATTGAGGAGGTGTTTGTATGGTATATCTTTGTTCTTCAAACTTCTCTTAATGAATAGTTTTAGGGATAGTAGATGGCTGAACATAAAAAGACTTGTAGAAAGGATCATGCCCATGTGTGCCTTCATCATGCTTGGAGTTAGCATGGATCCTCTCTTGTGGGTCTAGACCATGAGAGCTTGTGTAGGCCTTTGGCTTTTAGCAAGTATCACACTGATAGATTGAAGAAAGAAGCTTCTTCCAAGAGAGAATTTTGTTTCCTCACTTAACCAGTCTCCAAAAACATTGTACTATCCTACAATTTAGGGATTCTCACACTCTCATCATTGGTCAATAGTTTTAGCAACCAATGGCAATGCATCTATGAGACTTTTTCTTTCTTGATACCATGTATAAGAATGCAAATGCAAGGTGTAATGCCATATAGTGCTCAAATAAATTAACCACAAATCAGCCAATGTGTCATGCAAAAAATATTCTTTCAATGATTTCCTTTTTAACACATTTCTTTGTTGCTTAGAAACAACATTGGACTAATCCATTGTCGTGTCGCTATGCAAACACAGTGTGAGAAACTCTAGAGTGTATCGTCATCCGACTTTCTTATTGATTTAGAGAGTCAATGCTATAATAGTCCATTAGTGTCAGTGTCCATAGCATGGATGGTTCAAAATACTAGATTTTTGGACAAGTTTAGTATATTTATGATATTTTGGATATTATTTCTTGTAAATATCCTAAAAAGCTATAGAAAACTTCTAGAATAGGATGGCATGCAGAAAGCAAGTTGCTTTTTCAACTAGTTTTGGAGATTTCTCGCAAAAAAGAAGGATTGGCAAAATCGCTGCCGCACGATCGTAGTTTACAGGCAACAAATAGCACTCTGAACAGGGAGAAGAAGAAGGAGTGATCTAGAAGAATTCAAGTTGTCCTATGGTTTTAACCCGCCAACGGAGCGATCAGATTTGCAGTCTAAGCAGCAAAGAAGAAGCTACTGTTTGATGCACATTTTGGTCTACAAGGGAGCTCCAGGAGATCTAATGCTTGGAGATTGCTTCTGAGTAGTGCAAGATAAGGAATTTGTTTATCTTCTCAGATTAGTTTTAGCAATGAAGATATGGATAGGTGATTTTCTACTAATCTTCATACATGATCATGTGATTGGCCCAAGCTTTCATTGATCCGCAAACGGTCTAACTTTATTGTGCGTTAGTCGATGCAAGGTGAGGTGGTAAGCCAAAAGAGGTGACCCTCCCTTACCACCTAGGAACTTGAAGAGGTACACAATCAGTGGCCCATGACCAGGAGAGACTTTTCCCACTTCTCGATGATCCAAAGTGTGAACTTGCATGCAGGTATAGGTACACTCCATGGTAATTGACATTTTAAACTTTTATATGGTATTTGAGGCTTGAACCAAAACTTCTTAACTACCATCTACACCCATTTAAAAATTATGCATATTCTTGTCTCCATACTTTGATTCATTGTGCTTTGTCTTAATCTTGTGTACCTCGTCTATTCTTTTTCTTCTCTTCTATCTCCTATTCTCTACTTCCTTATATCTCTGATCCCTGGTAGATATGACCTTTCGACTAAAACCCCTTCAACATTGGTGAACCCGATGTGAAAGGTTGTCAGAAGGAAAGACAAGATGGGAGAACCTTCAAGCACAATTTCTAGTGATGTTTTGTAGCAGTTAGCGCAGAATATGAACATGCTTATATAGGTACAACAACAACAACAACAACAAGTGATGCACACTTCTGCTCAAACAA
Organism: Lygodium microphyllum; assembly: GCF_053477565.2. Lineage (NCBI taxonomy): Eukaryota > Viridiplantae > Streptophyta > Polypodiopsida > Schizaeales > Lygodiaceae > Lygodium > Lygodium microphyllum. Next base: position 103,966,005 of record NC_141149.1, on the reverse strand, counting down.
AAACTGTTGTGATTAATGCTCTCAACAAGCAATAGAGCATGAGATGAAGTTGTTTAATGGTAGGAATGTATCTACATATTTTCATACCTATGATCAAAAGATGGAATTATTTAGGGTGGCTTAACTTACATGGAGCCAGTATTTTGTATGGGTCACTATACATGAATTGAAAGCATGAGTTACTGAATTATACATGCAGGATGCTGACTGCGTAGCTTTTGAGAAGACAGTGAGAGAGGAATTTTACATTGAAGACACTAGTTTGATTACATGCAAGAATTTCTAGGAGTGGGTTCTACAAGCTGATAAGGGTCTTGTGGCTACATAGTTATTAAGAGAATTTGGAAGTCGGTTTGAGTAGTTAGATCTTGCAGAACAACAAGCTCTTGCAAGTTAGAAGATTGAATTATCTCTACAAGCAGTAGATCCTATAGTTCAAGAGAAGCTTGATGATTTGCTAGAGGATCAGACTGCAGAGACATGTCTTAAAACAGAGTGAAGGCATGTTTAGGAAGCTCTTACTACACTAGTGAAAAAACGTAGAAGAAGAGAAAGATTTCATGTATCTAGCTTGCCGACTATTACGGGCAAAACAGTTTATGTATCTAGTAAGCCACCTACTTATGTGGCTGACTCTATGGCTGCACTTATTATTCCTATTGTTAGAGAATATGTATTAGATGAATTGGTCAAAGGCATGTGGGATCTTCAATTGAAGGTCGCAAAATTGGATGAGAAAGGACAAGAGAAGGGGATGGGCAGCAACCCCTAAACTAGGGAAAAGATATATGTGGTGCGATAGTTTTGTAACACACCTGCTTTATTACGTGACAAGTAGCATTTTAGTAGTCACCCAAAGTTTACCTTTTAGTTGTTGCCATCCGTACTCTAACCAGAATGATCGGATTTTGTCGGCTCTATAACCCTAAGTCTACCCCGTAAGGGAAGCATCATGCCATTACCCACGGAGAACTGACCTGAAGGTTCCCAATTGACCTAACAATCACCTATCAACAACTAGCTCACCTCGAGAGGTTTCCTTCAAGAGGTTTCTTGTCCAAAAGGAGCAACTGTCATTACCCTTAGTTCATGGAGTACAACACTTTTTTATAGTAGCAAACTAAGGATTTATGAAATTCCTCATAGTGCTCTGGCACAGCTGCGTAATTTACAGTTCGGGTTTCGAGACCAAACCCTAGGTAAGTCAGTGAATCAGCCCTTTCTAGAGTTTTTCCTAGCGTTTGTTTTTGGGAAAACCTCTCAGCTAATTGAGACCACCCTACCATAAGACTGGATTCATCGGGAATCCATCCACCCGCTTCCCTCTATGGAAGTTCTTAGTTATCTGATTACCTATCACATTACGTGAAATATATAAAAATGGCTTCATTAATTAAAAAGAATCCTTTTATGCACAGTTGTTTGTTTGTGTAATTTACTCAAGGACATACAATCAAAATAAAACAAATTCATTGATTATGTTCCATAATGTGTATTCTCCCACCCATACAAGAGAAATTTTACAATTTCTTGCCTCATCTGGCGCATCTACATGTCACCAAGATCAAATCCACCTACAGCTAGTGTTTTTAGGTGTCCCAAGTAGAACTTGGCCCATACAGGGGACCAAGTAGTTTCTAGGTACATAAAGGATTTACTAGCCAGAGCCCCCTTGGCACCCTAACCACCTCCTACTTAATGCGATCCCTGCTGGGAGACCTCTCACCATCAGAGTGGTCCATGCTTTCACGGTGGTTAAAAAATATCCCTTCTTGGTATGGGGATTTAGCACCTATCCTTGGTGGAGGTATAAGGCTCCTGAAATTTTATCTGTTCCAATACTTAATTCAATTAGGATCTAATCTAGAAAATCACAAATAATATTGCTGACTTCAAGCAGTTATGACTTCAATCAATCATGCAACTTTCAAGTGATGATTAATCTAGTAGCAATCGATACTTGAATTTCACATAATGAACTCTTCCCCTTGGAATTTAACTAGGGGTATCTAGATTTTGGGGTCTCTAACTTCCCAGTTTAAGGTTTATTCTTGTAACCAAGTTTCTTAGCCTTAAGTCAGTTTCTTTAACTTAGAGATATTTCCGATTTTAAAATCTTCTATCAAAGCTTCTAGATTAAACTATATCCTTGACTAATTTCTTCAGGGTTCGTTCTTAATAAATATGTCTTGAAAAATTCCTCATGATTTCTCTTGAGTTCTAGGTTTTCATAGTTCCCCTAACAGTTTCTAGCCTATAAGATGTTTTAATAATTTACTAAGTGAATGCTCTAAGATTGCAATATTTCTTAAGAAACTTATCTTATTCCTATTGAATTTGAATAGAAAAATTTTTAATGAAAAACTTGTGGTATCGCGATTGGTAAAGGGTTGTTATCCGTGTCTGTGACTCCGCTAGTGACTCCCGTGCTCGCAACTCCAACTGTTGCTTCCACGTTAGTAGGTTCATTTGCGATTTCTGCTTTTGAATTCTTTTTCTTCGAGGCCATGATGGAAATATGATTTGTAGAAGAAGAACATGGCAGTAATACCGGTTTGGCAAGGGTGTAAGACTCTCGATGATGATGATGGTTATTGCGGGATTCAATGTTGTAGGCCTCGCAGATGGTTCTTCTTTCTCGTGGAGAGCAATACTTCTCTCTCTCTACTAGATGGAATAGGGATGAGAGTAGAGGTATGACTTCTAACTAGATTGATAGAATAGGATAAAGTTCTTCAATGTCTTCTCTTCTCGGATTAGAGTAGAAGAGGATGAGAGATCTTCTACGTATCTTCTTCCTTGGGTTGAATGGAATGATGTCTCTTCGTCTCGCAGAATAGAGTCTCCTCCTCAATCAATGTCTTGTCCTCGTCAATATTTCTCTTATTTCCCTTCCTAGTCATCCCGAAGCCCTCAATTTATAGTTTTGCAGGGGGATAAAAGAGAGGATGCTTGCTTTTTAGCATTTTTTTATGACATCATCGATGACAAAGAGAAAACACTTTCTTTTAGTGCTTTTGATGACATCATTGAGGATGTTAGAGAGAGAGCTCCATTTTTATAGTGTGAAGATAAAAATTTACAAGAGCACCGTGTGGCGCATCGTCAAGCGGCCGTCACTTCAAGGCCTATAACCAAGGTGGCGACCAAGGCATAGACATTGGCATCTTGGCCTTGGGATACTTGGCAATGGGCTACAAAGGATTCGTTGGCGCCATTGGTTGCATGTGAGAAGCTCCCCACTAGCTTGTAGGAAAATCTTCCTGAGAGATCACCCATCTCAGCAGTGTCGTCACCCAAGTGCACTTAAGTTCCAAGTAACTATCCACTAGGCTAGTTCTTTTTGTTGTTCTATACTACAAACATAGTTTTAATAAGCTAGTCTTGGGAGGGTCTCCCAAGTCTTTCTTCCATGAACTGGTATACAATATCTCATTAATAATAATAAGTATATTCATAATGAGAGTTAGTTTAATAATTAGAGCTATTTTTTTAAAATGTGCAACATAAATCAAATGTATACACACATTAAACTAAACAAAGTAATGGGGACATTACATTCTTCCCTCCTTAGAGAAATCAAGATGTCCTCATCTCGAGAGAAATTGGGGGTATTCTTTAATAAGGGTTACCTCATCGACCCAAGTGGCATCCTCTTCAGGATAATCCTTCCATTGGATGAGATATTGTCTAAGGGTCCTATTCCTAAGGATTCTTTCTTTTACGTCCAAGATTCTATCAGGTTGAAGTTCACAAGTAAACCTTGGCTTGGCATTACAACTTGTTGATCATCAAGAATATGATCAGGATTAGGTACATAAGGCTTCAAGAGATTGACATGGAATACATCATGAACTTTTAGGGTTTCAGGAAGTTGCAGCTTATAAGCATTAGGTCCAAGAGACTTTATGAATTTGTAAGGTCCATAGTATCTTGGGCTTAGCTTCTTGAATTTTCCCAAGGATAAAGAACTCCTCTTTGGGTGTACACAGATAAAAACATTGTCCCCTTCTTCGAAGATTCGCTCTTTTCTCCCTAGGTTAGCATAGGCTTTATGCCGATCCTTGGCAGCTTGTATATCTTGCGTGATGGTTTTGGCTTGTTCGTCCATCTCTTCAAGCATCTTCTTAGAAGCCTCAACCTTCAAGGTAGGGTCGGAGAAGTTTAGCGGAGTTAGGCATTCTTGCCCATATAGAGCTTGAAATGGGGTCATCTGAATTCTCTGGTGATAGAACACATTGTAAGAAAATTCCACCAAAGGTAGATATTGTATCCATCATCTAGGTTCTTTGCAACAATATGCCCTAAGTATGTCTTCACTAACCTGATTTACATGCTTTGTATGCCCATCAGATTGAGGGTGATAAACTGTACTAAAACAAAGCTGTGTACCGAGAGCTTCAAATAATCCCTTCCAAAAATGCAAAGTGAATAGAGAATCACGATCGCTGATAATTCTTTTTGGCAGTCCATGAAGTTTGAAGATTTCTTTGACAAACAACCTGGCAATATCTAAGGATTTGTAGCTAGTTTTGATCAGAATAAGGTGGGTAACCTTAGTCAACATGTCCACGATTACCATGATCGAGTTGTATCCTCCTTGAATTGAGGGTCATCCAACTACAAAATCCATAATAATGAATTCCCATTTCATCTGGGGAATATCAAGTGGTTGTAGCTTTCTTGGTAGCTTAACTCGTTCGGCTTTTATTTATTGGCAACTCAAGCATTTGGTTACGTATTTAAGTACATAACTTTTGAGCTTCTTCCAATGATACCTTTTCCTAACTGCATTGAGAGTTTTGGCATAGACAGGATGTCTTGAAAATGGGGAATCATGAGCTTCCCATAGTATCTTCTTCTTAAGTTCTTCACTTGTAGGAATACATAATCTTGTCCTAAAGTAGACAAGTCCTTCGTCAATAAAGAAGTTAAGATACTTTTTCTGAAGCTTAGAATTTTGTTCTTTATTCTAAATTTCCTTTAGAATTTGTTGATATTTGGGATCATTATTCGCCTTCTCCTTGGCTAGCTCGATGATGCGATTGCTAGGCATTGATATCATTCTAGCTAGTATTTGAGCTCTAAGAGGTTCTTCAGAGATAAGTGCATTGAGAAATGATTTGCGGCTCAAAGCATCTACAATTACATTCTCTTTGCCGGTATATTTGATCTCAAAATCATACTCTTGTAAGACTTCGATCCACCGATGTTGACTCATATTTAGATCTGGTTAAGTGAAGATCCATTTAAGACTTTTATGGTCGGTTACCAGTGAGAATTTTTTGCAAAGTAGATAATGTCTCCATAACTTAAAAGTGTGGACAATTGCAAGTAATTCCAGGTCATGAGTAGCATAATTTCTCTCGTGAATCTTCAATTTTTCGGAGAAATATGTTACTGGATGTCCTTCCTGCATGAGTATGCATCCCAAAGCAAGAGAGCTTGCATCGGTCTCACCACTTTGAATTCTTTGCTAAGATCACGTAGTTTGAGATCAGGACTGTGATAAACTTAGCTTGAGCCTATTAAAGCTAGACTGTTCAACTTGGGTCCATTTAATGGCAACTTGCTTCTTGAGTAGGTCGGTGAGGGGTGCAGCAATCAAGGCATAATTCTTCATAAAGACCAGGTACCATCCTATTAAACCCAAAAAGCTACGAACTTTGCTTATAGTGGTTGGAGGCAGCCAATCTTGTACATCCTTGACCTTGGCCGGATCTACTGATATTCCCTCTGGTGAAACTATAAACCCTAAATACTTGATTTATTTCTTGAAGAACACACACTTCTTCTTCTTAGCATATAGCTTGTGAGTCCACATTGTCTCAAGAACTGTCCGTGGTTGTGACTTGTGACTTTCTTCATCCTTGGAATATGTTAAGATGTCATCAAAGAATACAAGGATAAAATCATAAAGATAGATTTTGAATATATCTTGCATTAATCTATTGAAGGTAGCACGGGCATTTGTTAATCCAAATGAAATTACGATAAACTCATAATGATTGTACCTTATACTAAAAGCGGTTATTGGGATATCTTCTTGCTTGATTTTGATCTGGTAATACCTTGATCTAAGATCAATCTTGGAGAAAATATTTTCTCCTTGTAGTTGATCAAGTAGTTTGTCAATCCTTGGAATCATATACTTATTCTTGATCGTCGTTACCTAATTTAGCCCTCGATAATCACAGAGTCCCATCCTCTTTTTTTTTGAAATAACACCGGAGCTTCCCAAGGTGAGTTACTGGGTCTAATGTATCCCTGATCTAAGAGCTTATTGAGTTGTTCCTTTAGTTCTATGGCTTCTGAAATGGACATTTGATATGGTCTCTTTGCAACTGGGCCAGCTCCTGGTACTAGCTTGATTTCGTGGTTGACTTCTCTCTGTGGTGGAAGTTTAGTTAATTCTTCAAGAAATATGTCAGCATATTCTCTAAGCCATGATGGTTCATCTTCGGATTCTTTATCATGCTCTATATTTTTTAATTTGATTAGGTATACATGTGACCCTTTTCTTAAATGTTTAGCAATTCAAGAAGCTTTTGCTAATTGAATCATTGGTTTCCCTGCTTCTCCTTGTGTGGTCACTTGTTGTCCTACAAGATTCAAGAATGTGACTTGGCCCTTTTCACAATGAATATGAGTATCATTTGGGAATTAACAAGTCTATTTCGAATAGGCACTCATAGGTTCCCAGGTTCATCACTCTGAACTGCATGTTAGTCTGATTGCCACCCAGATTAAACTCCACCTTACTTGTTTGTTGTGTTGAGGAAACTTCTTTTCCATCAGCTAACTCAACTATCAGCCCATGTGCATGCATTGTGTCTATGCCTAGTTTTCTAGCACACCTTGGTGATATGAATGAATGTGTGCTTCCACAATCAATCAAATTTTTAAAGGGTTTACCGTTATAGGTTGATGGTGTTTGAATCACCAAGAACTGTCGATTTGATCCCTTCTTGTTGAGAGAGGTGTGAATTCTCACTCTCTCCATGTCAGTTTCCAAGGTGGGACCTTTATCATCTTCTACTTCCTTGAGGGTTATATCGGTAACTCTTCCTCTAGTTGTGGCTGTCCGCCGACTCTGGTCGTTATGGACTTTTCTTTTGCATTCATTCTATTTGGGTTTTGGGCATCGCCTTTGGATGTGACCAGGTTTGTTACAGTAATAGCACCTGAAAGTATCCTTATTACCACCAGTAAAGTTCTCCACCGCCGACATCTTAGCCTTCTTACTATTAGCAGACTGGAATTGATCTTGGGCTCTTTTTGCATAGCCCCTAGTTATATTTCTATTTTGGAACTTATTATTCCAAGGCTTATTGTTTCTTGGTTTGGATTGGAGTTCTTGTACAATCAGCCTTGCTCGTATCAATGCGTCTTGGAGATCACATGGATGCATTGCTTCAAGTCGTGTGTTTAGAGTATCATTCAATTCGTGGAAAAACTTGGATACTTGTTCCACAATATCCATAGATGGTGCATACTTGAGAAGGGTTACACACTTCGAGTAATAGGCTTCCAATGTCATTCCAAGTTGCTTTAGACCAAAGAATTCATTCATCTTTTACGTGTAGTATGCTAGTGGGAGATACGGCCTCACATTGCATCCTTTAATACATCCCAACTAACAGAAACTTCAGAGATTCCTTGGTCTTTACACCATTGTTTCCACCAAATTCAGGCTTCTCCTATTAGCTTTAACTTCCCAATCATTTCTTGATTAGCTGGGGTAATTCCAACAGTAATGAAATAATCTTCCATGGACTCGACCTATATTTCTGCTTCAGCCGCGTTTTTGCCTTTGCCATCAAACTCAGGTGGTTTGATTTGCTTAAGCAAGAACTTCTTTTCTTGGATCTCAGCAACATTAAGGGTAGGAAAAGCTTCATGTGGTATCGTAAGATTTTCTCTAATTAGCTATACGAATGTTATCATACAAATTTCTTGTAGCTTTTCAAAAAGAGAAATCATTTCAGTAGGATAGAAATACTTTATATTAAATTTTCAAAGAGGTTACATCATGATAGAGTTTTTTGAATCAACTTAAGGAATCTAACCATGGATTTTAGATATATCTACTAACTCGTAATTCTTAATTGCTAGAATGGTAACCAATTTCATATTCAATGGATAGACAAAATAATTTCTTTTGCTGTAGGGAAAAAATACATGGTTTATTTTGGGATGACTGGTTATTTGGGAGAGAAAATTTCCTTAATACAATCTAAGCATAGCATTTTGATACATCCATTGGGTAATAATTGGGCTTTGAAGAATGGACATCTAAAAATCGGTACTTTTAAGGAAGATCAGAAAGTCCATCTTTGATGTAGTTGCAGCGTTTAGAGTGACAACAACTATAATTCGGTCTGCTAGGATGACCTTTGTCGCTTCCTCATAAATATATCAATTTAGTTTAACCTTGCGGCCTCTAGTGAATAAAGTTGAATTCACTCTGGCTTTATGGAATAAATAAACCTTCACAACTTTAAGGTTTTCCATCCATCTTATCCTCTTTAAATTGGTCTGAAGAAAGGCAAGACGGTTTGCATCGATATAACAATATCCACCACTTATCATACACTGTCTTTCTCAGTATAGTGGAGAAGGATCATAGATGCAATCCAGAATCCGCATTACTTGCATTCTCCATCCATAATCCATAGAATGCATTGCCGATGTAAAAAATTCTCGAAAGACTAGGAATTGCTCCCAATCTTCGTCTCTCTAGGTAAGATTTTTTTAAAAAAACACATATAAGCAAGAGAAAGGGAAAAACATCTCACATCTCAGGCTACAATTACTAAGTTTTTTTAATTTCTTTTGTCTCTGATACCATTTGTAATGTACCCACCTTTATTACGTGATGAGTAACGTTTTAGTAGTCGCCAATAGTTTACCTTCCAGTCATCTCCATCCGTACTCTAACCAGAATGATCAGATTTTGTCCGGCTCTATAATCCTAGGTCTACCCTGTAGGGGAAGTATCCTGCGCAACTTGAAGGTTCCTAATTAGCCTAACAGTCACCTATCAACAACTAGCTCACATCTAGAGGTGTCCTTCGAGAAGCTTCTTGTCTGAAAAAGGAGCGACTATCATTACCCTTAGTTCATGGTGTACAACACTTTTTTCCAGTAGCAGACTAAGGATTTATGAAATCCCTCGCATGCTCTGGCACAGCTACCGTACCTTTCCCCTAAGATAATTTACAGTTCAGGTTCTGAGACCAAACCCTAGGTAAGTTAGTAAATCGGCCCTTCCTAGAGTTTCTTCCTAGCATTTTGTTTTTCATTACACAAGAAATCACTGGGCCAAGGCTACCACTGAAATGGTAGTGAAAATAGGGGAGCATGAAATTCCTTGTGTTGCTTTGCTTGACGACGGGTCTGAGATTAATGTCATTGAGCATGGATTATATGAGAATGATGCATGCCCTATGGACATTGATCATGGTTTGGTGTATGAGGGCTGCAAATAATTCTTCGGGGGAGATCTATGCAGCATATCATAATGTAAAAGTGATGATCGGTGATGTATAAGAAGAGCAACACTTCTTTGTGCAAGATAATTCCTCATATGCAATGATTTTGGGACAACCCTACATTACAGGAGTGCATATGGAAACAAAGGTACTTGATGATGGTTCTGCTTATGCAACAATTAGAAGCAAGGATGGGATGAAAGCAGTCCAATTTCTTACCGTTTGTGTTAATCATACTAGGAATCAGGATACGCTTTGAGAGTCTCCTTTGCCTCCAAATGCAAGAGAATTCAAAGACCCAGATTTTCATCAAGCATTGTTGTAATGCAGGGCTATAGTAGTATTGTTCAGAGGATGTACTCGCCTCTTGATGGAATGAAGCATGTATTTACTATTAGTTATTCTTAGTTTATAGCAAACAATTCATGTTGGTTTAAGCCTATGGAAGCTATGTGCAAGGCTGAATGCATATCTATGAAATAGGCTACTAAGAAATTGAGAGCACTAGGGTTGTTAGCTGAAAATGAAGGCATTTCAGGCATCTTTTATGGGCTGAATATTAATGACATTATGGTTGAAATCTCAGCAACTATGTCAAGATTGTGGGAGAGAAGGAAGGAGTCTCACTTGAAGCTTTCTTGCTTGCACAATGGGGGAATACACACAAGGGTGGAGGCTGAAAACAGTTTTCCTCTTCTTAGTTGTGGAAGCCAAAAGAACTCTCATACAAAGAAATAGAAGAACCCTATATATGGGTCTCAAAACCAAACTCAACTAACTAAGGTGGCATACTAACTGAGCCACGAACTAGAGTAGATAAGGATAGCTATCATGTAGCTATTATTCATGGGCGGTGTACCAACCGCGTCTGCAACTGACAAGTCGGTGACATAAATGCACAACGGTCACCCTGGCGTATCACGAGTGGAGCTCGATATCTCAACAAACTATACATGTAGAAAATGAGGCTGAAAATAGAGTGTTGTCAGTATTTTCTTTAAACATGTGTGATGTTATTGCTTAGTAGGAAGGATTGCCATGGGCTGAAGCAATTGTTGTGGAGACAAAGTATAAGATAGTTGACAAAAAGGTGAAACCAGTTGCTTTGTAGCTTCCACTAGAAAATGAGAGTCTATATGAAAAAGTGTCAAGGTAGCTAAGCTTATGAGATCCTAAAGATATAGGTCATTAGTTTACATTTGAAACATTACAAGAATTGAAAGTTGGTGTAGAAGGGTTTCTTTTGCCTGCTCAAATAGACTATTTTATGCAAATGTTGGCTAGGCATGGCAAAGCATTTGCATTTCAGCCAACTGAAATAGGTTGTGTGGATCCAAATGTTGTCTCTCCTATGGTAATATTTGTTGAGATATTTGCAATCACACCTACTTCAGTCTCTTTGTAAGGAGCAATAAGGGCTCAGGACTAGAATCCCATATGCACAATAGGAGAAGTGCTACCATCCAGTTTCCTATAAAGCATCGTACTTGCTCTCTTTTCTGATGCAATGATAGTACTATTTTCTTTCTAGTAAACTGTCTATGTCATTTTCCACACACAAGATTGTGTTTATGGGTCCAAGTATCAATCTTGGAACCTAATTCACTTGTGTGACAATTTGTATTGTCAGTGTTCATGTCTTCATGAGTTCATTCTTCCTCTTTGAACCTCCATAGCTTCTATCATAGCCATGTCCTAGATCCATGTTTTCACATGGTATCAAAGCCCAGTTGGGCATGGCATAACTCCTCTATTCTCTCAGTCCCTTTCCAACTCAATTCAAGCTCACGATAAGTATCTAACTTCATCCCATCCCTATCTCTACTTGATCTTCCATGGCAGCCATAGCCTACAGAACCTACCTTTCTTTTGGAGCCTCTTGTTCTCACTCTAGAGGCCATAGTACATCACGATTTCTTCTCTAAATGTTGTTCTTCTACTTAGGGTGCAGCATCTTGTTACACCACATCTTGACATTGGTGCTATTTTGGTCCAGAATTGCAACATTCTCCATCGTAGCATAGATCTATGCCTTGTCTGGTCGTACAGTTGGCAGTGGAGCTATAGGGCGCATTCTTGCAATTGAGCATAGGCCAATTTTAGCCCATGGCTTGAGCTCCTTGGCCACTAAGTTTTGTGGAAAATGCCTTCTCTTACGACTTGCTGCAAACAAAAATGCAGACAGGTCTGAAACCCTAGAAGTTGTCTACCATAGCCACTCTATCATAAGCTCATTTTCCACTTCTTCTTTCACTCCCATTGGGAAAAACTAACATCTTGTCACTTTGATCTGCTTCAAAACAAAGGTCTCAGCAAACTTTGGGCCATCAAATCATTGAGGAGGGCAAGTGCTTGAAGATCCTTTGAAGTCTTGAAGAAATCAAACCTCTTACATCTCATCCTTCTCATTCTTCTTACCCTACTCAAGGTTTTGCCACTTTGAGTTTCCAACAAGCACTTCAATAAGAAAATCAAGGAGGGGAATAGAAGACCTATTGAGCATTTATCAAGCATTTGGCTCCACAAGTATATCTTGATACTAATCACTTAGTGCTTTTTGAAACTTGTGCTTGTTAGACACTCAAGATTATCTCTTGTGCTGCTCAAAATCTAAGAATTTTGTTAAAGATGCGGAATCTAGAGCATGGAAAACTGCGAAAGCTATGGAGGATGGAAGATGAAGAGAGAACTCATGATGACATTGACAAAGAAGACAATTGTTATTACACAAGTGAATTAGGTTCCAAGATTAAGACTTGGACTCATAAAGACATTCTTGTGTAGTATTGACAATGACACAGACACTTGATAGAAAGAGACAAGTACTATTGCATTATCATCATATATATAGAGTTCTTTCATAGCACTTAACATCCACTGTGCATATGGGATTTTGTCTCTCTTCTTAGAATGGACTGCATCTTCCTAGCCTAGCTGTTCCATACAAAGGGGCATATATAGGGTGTAATTGGCAGATTCTCAACACCCCTCCTCAATCACAACCTAAAAGTACAAAGTGTATAGAGGCTTTAGTGAGAGCAACACCTACAAAGTGTGGGCATACCACAAACATGGCAAAACACCGGAGGCTGTCGCAGAAAAGGCTAAGTGTGGGTACCATAAATATGGTGGACATACAGAGGCTGTAACAGGGGCCTCACAAAGTGTACAGAGGCTGTAGTACAAGGTTACATGAGGAGTTTTTACAAGCTTATGAAAGGAACATTAAGGCATGTACAATGCTTTTAAAACAGAAAATGAGAGACAAGGACCGATAGGCCCTTGTGGTCTTTTTCAGCATCTGCTATTTCTTTGTCAGCATGGAAAATATTCTTGTCTTTCTTCTCTTCTTCATGATCTTCTTGGTCTACTCCTTTATTGACTTTGCTTGCAGCATTTTTGAGTTTGCTCTTCTAGTTGTCCCCCTCAAGCAAAGTTGTAGACATGTCTTCAGAATCTTCAAATGGATTCATTGATTTCTCTTTGGTGGAGGCAGCTCCATTTCCTTCTACAGGTAGAGTAAGAACATATTCTATGTCATGTAAATAAGCAACACAAGTCATGTTACTCTTCATGAAGTGTATCCACATAGAAATATTCTTGATTGTCATTGATATGACCAAGAATCAGCTTCAAATCTGAGATAAATTAGTAAGAGTGTTGTACTTAAGTGTATCAAAGGATACAAGAAGATTAGTGTCAAATAACACTTTATAAGTATCAATAGATACTATTTTTTTTAATGAGTCCGATGCTGATGCTTGATCCTGTTGCTCAAGTCCCCTTCTGGCTGGTAAAATCTTGCTGGTAAAACACTTGAATCTTTGTTGGAAGCTGAGCTGGGAGCTCAAATCAGAGTGGCAACTCAAACCAAGTTGTAGAACCTCAGTAGAGTGAAAAGAGTAAGAAAATGAAGCAGAAAAGGAGCTTGAGCTGCTTGATTTCTCCCTTCCCTTGCTGATTTGAAAGAGGCACTAAGTAGATTTGACAATCAATGACTTGGTTAACTTGAGAAACTTGGAACTTGAAGTGAAGTTGAAGCTTTTAGAGCTCAAGGTCATGGAGTAGGTTTAGGGTTAAACAGTCCCTTCTGATTTTCGTGTTGCAGCAGCACGTAGAGATGATATTTTGGCAAACCCTTTGGTGGAAAGAGAGCTTACATATGGTGCCTGAGAAGCCCTATGATCACAGGTTGATGCACACAGCGTGCTGATGACGTCGACTGTATGACCATCTCTACGCCTTTTTTTGGCAGCGAGCAGCTCTTCACGCAATGCTGGGACATAGAGGACCCAATGTCAAGCTTTGAAGTGCTAGGACGGAGTGCCTGGAGGCCAAGAAGATATGCCACGAAGGAGGCTTCAGCTGAGAAGGCCTGATTGAAGAGATCCAAAGGCTCCGATGTGACTGGGTCTTGCTACCTATGGCAGACACACAGGGTAGCAACTGTGAAGAATCACAATCCTGAGCTTGAAATGGCCTAAGATCTAAGGTGACAAAGAGGAGCTCCAAGAGTAGAGCCACACTTATCCAAAAGAAAGTTTGTCAAGATCTTGTCTGGTTGAAGAGATCTAAGAGCTTGAAACAAGATAGGTGCAGGGTGGCTATGGCTGCCACAAGGTCAAATGGAGAAGAATCCTTACTGGGTTGATCCTGCGGGCTAAATTGATGAAGAATCTTCAAGAATTTGTTAAGAAATGAAAGCTTGGACTGAAAACACAATATTAGTGAGTTTGGGAATCTCCCAATTCCCATTTTTTGAATACTAAAAAGGTGGCACCTGGATAACATGCCCATTAAGTTTCTTAAAACCATATAATGTGACCTATCATTGGAAAGTTCTTGAAAAATGGAATCTATTGAGCTATAGAGCACTTGATTTGGAGTTATAGTGTTCAAGTTATGGCAAATCCAAATATTTGACGTATCCCAAACTTATGGAAAATTCCCATATATCCCCAATATGGTGTTTGAAGCTTTCATGGCTGCCATGGATTGCTCATCTAGGGTCTCAAGAGAGTGAAAGAATGAAGAATAGGCAGCTCTCCAGACCAAAGTGACCTCCAAAAGCAAGTGGCTAATGCTGGAGATTGATTAGAATGGGTAGGAGGAAGAAGAGCAGCATCTCAGTAAGAGTTCGAGGACTGAAAATCAGCGCAAATTGTGCCAGCAGTCTGTTGTCCACATAGCCAAGATCTCCATCAACATTGGTAATCAATGTGACCTCTGAAGTAAGGAGAATCAAGAAAGAACAATGGTTGATGATCTTGATACTTGAGAAGAAAGATCTTGAAGGAAATCCACCATGGAAGCTGAAAGAAACTTGCAAGAAGCTCCAAGAAAGGGAAAGAGAACCCTCTCTTTTCAAAGTAACCACAGTTTGTTTCCAAACTTAAGCCTAGTTAACTCTTATTTAACCTTGTTACCTCCAAACTACATGAAATTTTTATGACGACTTGCCACTTTAACCATTCTCCACCAAATCTGACCTTGAAGATCTCTAGATGTAGTCTTCTGCTAAATGTAGATGGTTTACAACCCTCTAGTAGTCATTGTGTTTGTCAAGTACTTATCTGAAATTGATTTTGTTGGAGAAAAATTGGATAGAAATAGAAGGAAAAATGGACCAAAGACCAAAGCTCTAATACCACCTGTCAAGAAGTGGATTGGAGAGAGAAAAGAGGAGAAAGAAGACTGCAGAAGAGAGAAGGAAGGGTGTAGACGATAGAGAAATAGAGTGATGAGGAGAGAGAAATACTAGAATAGGAGAGAGAAAGACAAGAAAGAGAAAGAAGCCATTGAAGCTGTGAGAGCAAGGTGAGAGAAGAAGGACAGTAATGTATTAATGTGTCAAAAAAAGATAGGAAAAATTACATGTCCTCTCCTTTTATACCAATGTTAGTGTGACATAGCATAACATAAATATTATTTGCATACTAAATCCTTTTCTTCCCAGCTTCTTCTTACATAATGATATGGCTATCCATGTATAACCATTTGTGTATTGTTGTACATCCATGTAGGAGATGATCTATGCATGTCATTGATCCAAGATCCATGAGAAATATTTGTCTATCCCAATGAATTATTCATTCCAACATAGGCTTAATATTGTCCAAAATAAGTAGATGGCATATGTGGTTTCCCAAAATGATTATAGGTTTTTCCTTGAGCTTGAGGCTAACCATAAGAATGTACATTAGCATGTGGTAGTTGCTATCCATTAGAGTTATGTCCTCCATTTGTATGATTAGTCCCAAGAGAGTGTTGCTACCCAAATAGGTGTTGTTTTCCAATAGAATGTCCATGGGAGAATCTCCTCTCTTTATATCATTCCTCTCATGTGGATGTTGACTCTTCTAGAAGCATTGGACAATGGCCCATAAAAGGACTTGTAAAAGAGTCACATCGATGATAATCTTCTTGTTGTCCTTGGTTCTTGTATATCCCTTCAAACTAATCATTTTCTCTTGAATGATAAGACCTTTTTGCTTACACTGTTCAATTGGTTTTTAAAGTCTTTGAGATCATCATCATTCCATTCAGTCTTATCACAATTAAAAAACACTTTGTCTAATGTTTCCCAAACTTTAGCTTTTCTATTCCGAGCTTGTCCATTATCAGTGTGATCCTTAACTGCATTATGTAGGGATTTCGACTGATTAAATTTAATAGTTGAGCCACCATTTCTCGAGTTTATCTTGCCAAGTCTCCCGTGAAAGCCTAGAAACCTTCTAGAACTCCACCAATAGATGGTTTTTTTGGGACACAATTACCATCCTTAGACTTCTGAAGATCTGGTTCAATAACAACATTGCCACCATGCAAACCAATTGCAAAGAGAACTTTTTCAACCTTTTTTATAGCATCTTTTCTAGTTGATAATGGCTTTGGCTTCCATGAAAATCCTATATAGAGATGAACAAGCTTTTCAATTATCCTGCAAAGTGCATGAAGTGTACAAATATGGGCATTCGCTAAAGGAATGTCCAAGACTGGTTTAAACTGTGGATCCTTATTGTGCCTAGAGGGAGCTCTATTCCAATTGCTTGAGTTTTACTCTGCAGCTGGTGACATGCAGTATAAGCAAGGAGATCTCGAGTTGGCTCCCTTTGATACATTATACATACATTTGAGTGTCTTTAGGTTACCAACTATTTGCCAGTCAATCCTGTAGTTCCCAAATCCTTCAACAAATAGCTCTTCTCCTGCTTGTTGCCTTTGAATAACATTAGGTATTGATGTTTGATGAAAACCCCAATATAATATATCAAAATTCTCAGTATCTACCTCAAATGCTCCTAGCCACCAGATGTTATATTCAGATTGAACACTAAATGATGTTGAGTGATTGCAATGACCTGACGAAAGTGCTCTATTCATCAAGATGATGGAGATTCTCTCCAATTTTTTACATTTCAGAATCTCACTTTCATCAAGTTTAATCACAAATCTAGCCACTTCGTGTGCCTCTGCTATTGACAAGTCATAAAATTTGATCATTAAGCATTGTAGGGTGGGCAAGTCAAGGAAAATATTGTTAAATTCATTGAATGTAACCTCCTTTTTCTTGCCCTTGAAGCTAGCCTTGATATGAAAAGGCTCACCTGGAATCCCCATCACTTTGTTATTAACTCTCTGTCTGATAGTCCTAACCACAAATGGCTTCGGAAGTATGCAATTGTGTACCTGTCCTTGCTTCATATTTGATTGTAAAAGCTGAAAAAGTTGCATATAAGCATCTCGACTGATACCAATACTATCCAGTGTCTTCTGTACTAACTCAGAATCCAAAGAATGATCCTTTACAAATGACTCTAAGCATTGTTTCTTTGCCTTTTTAAATTTATTCTTCTCCAAAATATCATTTGAAACTACTGAAGGAAGAAGATGATAATAAAACTGAGCTGCTTTTAAAGAATCTCTTTCACTTGTATTTGGTTGTAGAAGAGATCTAAGCAAAATTAACATCACAAATCAATGCAAGTAATTTAAATAAAGCCATATTTAAGATTTTTCAAGTGAAAAAAAATATACCTTGCTGCTTGGATTCTTTTACCACAGCCTCCTCATCCTCGTTTGAGATTCTCAATATTTTTAAGAGCTCTTTGTCGATTTTGAAGGCCTAATAAAGTTTGCTTTCGTTGATAAGCTTTGATACGCTTTTCCAATGAATGAATTTTTTGTTGACAATCCTCTAGCTTCTGCAACAACTCTATATTGTGTTTCATCAAAAGATGATTCTCTAGTCCAAGGATATCCTTTTCTACACAACAAGGTTAAGTGTATAACCTAAAAATCCATTGTAGCCATCACCAATAAACCTCATTAATGATGAGCTATTATAGAAAGGAGGAGTGCTATTTCTGCTAAGATCTTTGGGATATAGCTTTCCATCTAACCAAAGATCAATATTCTTCTTTCCTTCAAACCTTAGTATATGTTCATAGACTCTATAACCGTGATAGATTTTGTTCTCTTTCTTATTGGTTCATACTCACTATCCAACTCAATATGAAGATGATAGAGAGGCATTTTATGAGAGCTACATAGATCATTGGATGATTGATGCATAGCTGAGTTATAGAGATCATTGGGTGATTGATCCATAGCTAAGGATATGATTAGAAGCAAGAACGAAAACAAAGAAGAGACTACCAAGGAGGAGAAAAAAAGAAGAGAGAAACGATGGAGGGAGGCAATCGAGTATCCACCAAAATTCAAATTGAATATTACTTTTCACTTTAATGAGGAGAGGTAAGATCTTCATTATGACAACCTTGCCAACTTTATGGGGACCTAGATTTCTAGGTTTGATGTGACCATGAGAATATCACAACAATGACTTATTAATGAATTTTGATATTTTAACTTACCAAAATATAAACCTTTTAAAAATTCTATAAAATGATTTTATTTCTTAAATTATTTTCTCTCTCTAGGATCTCTTACAGGGCATTTTCGAGACCTCAAAACTCTCCTAATGGGAGTCATTAGACCCCAAAATGAATCTAAAACAAGTAAGAAGACACAACAAGAAACCCTAAAACCTATCAAGACACAAGCTAGAAATTGATCAAACAAGCATATCAGGACTAACAAGAAACAAGAGTGTGTAAGCCGCTTAGACACTTATTCTTTGCACTCACCTTGATTTCTAGCACTTGAAGTACACCTAAGAACAGTCAAAAGCCTAATTGAGCACAAGTGCACGGAAAAGAACACACACACACACACACACACACGTTGAGTGGAGGTAATTTGGGGATTGTATGTAATAATTAAGGAACTCACTCAAATAAAAGAACTTAAAGGAATCCACCAATAGGAGAAGATCCCAAAAGATGGGCAATCAGAGCCCAGTGTAGGACCAAGCGAACAAGAACAGAGACATGGATCTACCCAACTTGCTTAACCTTATTGACAACTTGGTGGAGCACGAGAATGCAATCATGTCAGAAGAAAGCTCAGGCCACAGGCAGAATGATGAACTTGACTTAGGAGTTTTCCTAGAAGCAATCCAGCAGTTGGTGAACAATTATGATTCTCATACTCGATATGAGCACCGCAGTACAAGTGTTGAAGCCATCATAGCTGACCTAGAGGAGGAAAGGAAGCTAGCCCACAAAGCACTGCAAGGCATAGTGGAATACAACCAAGACCAGCAGACTAGGAGCCTAAGGCAGAATGTAGAGATGTGAGAGATACACTGAGTGATGAACCTAGCATGCAGGAATTGAACTGACCATGAGAGAGTGCTAGAAGGAGACTTGACACTGAGTGAGCTTCTCATGAAGCGATTGCTAGACAACACAACAGTAGATCAGAGTGCTACAGCATTAGTGACGTCGCTACTAGCAGGATTAGGGGTAAACCAAGGCTCCAAGAGCCAATCTAAGATACTAGTTGTCACTAAGCAGCTCGAGCCCCATGACGATCCATACAACTTTGTAGAGCAGTTCAAGCAGGTCTGCGAGGCCAACAGTCTCACACCGACTTGACTCAGCACTCTCAAGTATTCGGGAATTGGTGATAAGGGTCGGACTTGGTATACAAGTCTAGATGCCACAGAGTGAGGGAACTTCAATGGCCTCAAAAACCTCTTCATTAAGAGATTTTCCGAGCTTGGATACTCTGAAAACCTGCTAGTACGACTTATGAATGTCAAGCAGATAGAAAAAGAGGACATCCGCTACTATGTGACCCACATGAGGAGTCTCTTCAAGAGAATCCCAATGGGAAAATGATCGAACAAAAGGGTAGTGTCGACGGTATTCATCAGTGGAATACAAAATGAGGAGTTTTATAAAGCCTTGGCAGGCAACTCGAGCTTGCAGTGAGATCACTAGCTAGGGTGTTTGAAGAAGCCATTCGAGTAGACAACCAGTTGAAGGAAAGGAGCTCTAGGAACTCAAACCAAGAATTCTTAAAGACCAATTCTAGAAGTTTGGAGAGAGCTTCAGCATCCAATGAGTGATCAAGCACAAGTACCCAAGATAAGGGAAAGGCCACGAACACCAATGAGGAATTGGTTGACATGAAAATGGAAATAGCCCAAATGCAGGAGATGCTAAGATGACCAACGTGCCCAAATGTCCAATGTATGTATTGTGGCGGAAACCACTTGCTAGCTGAGTGTTAAGACCCCATGTTACGACCTTGTGCTAATTGGGGTAGGTTTGGTCATGATGTTGCGCATTGTAGATTTCCTAGAAGACTTCCATACTCACAACCATATGGTCAACCAACCTAGCAGATAGACTGCAATAATTCTTTAGAAAGGGAGCCCCATTGGCCCTTTCCACACCAAACGATGTTAAGCCAGCTGTTCCTAGAATGGACATAAATCCTACTGGAATACCTAGACCTGCATGGTCCCTATGTGACCCATCCACTGAGCGACGCTCCAATCCACTATGTGGAAGAGCCAAATGAGGAAGAGACTTATGCATACACATATATCTTGCACAACGATGAGGGAAACACAGTCCTTATGGACTATTGACCAGTATCAATGATGGTGTTAGATAGGGGATGAGGTAGAGGCCTAGGAGGGTAGACCCAATAACCAATCATATGTTGGACTTGCAGTCACTCGAGACACGTCTCATCACATAGTCCTGAAAGGAAGCAACCAAATAGAGATAAGTCTGATCTAAGGTGCCCTGAGGGTGGAATCACTCATCTCTTTGTTGACTATCCAAAGTGAAAACCATCCTCGAGCTCAGCTAACATGCCATCCATCCCATTGGGGCCATTTGGTGTCAAGAATCTTGATGGGGAGGCTACACCTATCCCATTCCATGTCATGACCCGTGCACAAACGAAGTACGCCGACATATCACTGCTAGGTCATAGCAATCTTGACACAATCTCAATAGGAAAGAAGAGCCATAGGTGAAGGAAGAAGAGACTTGAAGCTAAAGTCGCACTCAAAATTGAGAGTGCCACAATGCTACTTGCTAGAAAGAAAGTCACTAATGCTGAGCCCCAAAGATAGCTGAAAAGGGAAGTGCTAAGGGTCGGGGAGTATCCCAACCCGATGCGCCAACTAGAGGCCATTGAGAAGCTGAAGGAGTGGGTAAAGGAGGCCCAAGAACACTTGAAAGATGCTGAGCCCATCTTTCAGGATGAGATCGAGGATCTCTCTAGCATAAGTACGCCAGTCTCACCCCCTCGATCAAAATCGAGAGATACGACTGTGCCACAAGCAATATCACTTAGAGAAAGCCTTAACGCCATGGACCAGCAAATCAGTCATGACCATTGGCTAGGACAATCCAAAATAGGAGAAAGATGAGAAATATCTAGTTTCCTACCAGTATACCTCTCCTCTGGAGTCATCCCATGTATTGCTGCAGTGGGAGTCCTGTTCATTATGTAGACTGCTGGAGCAACTGCTTTAGCCCAATAAAAATCTGGCAGGTCTTTTTCATTGAGCATGGCACGAGACACCTCTCCAATATGTCTGTTTTTTCTTTCTGTAATTCCATTTTGCTGTGGGGTATGACTACATGAATATTGCTGCTTTATGCCATGCTCCTGCAAGAACCTTGCAAACTCATTTGAGAGGTACTCTCCCTCTCCATCTGACCTTAGGCATTTTATTTGCAGGCCTGTTTCTTTTTCAACCATAGCTTTAAGAGTTTTGAAATGCCCAAAAACTTCACTTTTCTTTTTCATAAAATACACCCAAACTTTTCTGCTATAGTCATCAATAAAAGTAACAAAATAATGACAGCCTCCTAGAGATGCAGCTTTAGTAGTCCACACATCAGAGTGGATCAATTCCAATGGCTTCTTACTCTCTTGAACATGTCTAGGAAATGGTTTCCTTGCCTGTTTTCCAAACTGACAGGCTTCACATACCTTATGCATTTCTGCAACCTTGAATTTGGGAAATCCTGCAACAATATTTTGGGCCTGCATTGATTTAAGTCGCTGTACATTAACATGACCAATGCGTTTATGCCAGATATCAATATCTGCAACTACACCGGTCCCATGTGCAAACATTGCTGCACTCAATTCAGACATGTCTGCATCCAATGTAAACATTATGCCCTTCTTCTTTCCTTTTGCTATCAAGCGACCTTTATTTTTCATATCCTCAACAAAGTATCCATGAGGATTAAATCTGACCTGCAAGCCCTGTTCAACCATTTGACCAACAAAAACCAGATTCTTGGTGATATTCGGGACATGAAATACATCGGACAGGTATTTCTTTTTCCCATCTTGCATAGACAAAGAAATTTTTCCAATCTGCACAATCGGATGTGCAGTATCATCACCAGTCTCCACAAATCCTGGTTTTTCCATTTTCCTTGCATCCTCCATCCATTCTGCATGACCTGTCATGTGGTTTGATGCACCTGAGTCAACATACCACACATCGTTGCTTTCTTCTGCATTTGTCACAGAATTGTTCATGTGCTGCACCATAAACAAATGCTCATTTCTGTCATCACCCTGTCTACTAGAAGATGCATAATTTCCTTGTTGCAGTTTTCCATTCATGATGTCATTCTGCTTTTTATAGCAGTCTTTAGCCATATGACCCATTTTACCACAATAGTAGCATTCAACATTACTGTTTGCATTTTGGTCTCTTTGCCATCCACCACGACCTCTTTGGCTCCCCCTGCCTCTAGAGTTACCACGTCCTCCTCCATAGGACTGGTTTTCTTGAGTTTGCTGCATATTCTGATTTCTACCACGGCCTCCAAATCGGCCTCCTCTACCTCTGCCTCTACCTCTTCCAGCATTTGAGTAGAAGACAGTTTCTTTTGAAGTTCCTCCTGAAGAAGATGCACCACCATTTCTCTGCTCCTCAAAAATTAGAAGAGCAATCAACTCCTCAAAATCAGGAAATCTTTCACGAACTGAAATGGATGCCCGAAACTGTGCATAATCCTTTCCTAGACCATTCAAGGTCACAGAAACTAAATCATCATCTTCCACTAGCGACCCAATGGAAGCAAGTGCATCTGCAATCTTCTTCACCTTCATGTGGTAGTCATTGATGCTCATATTTTCTCTTTGCACATTGTGCAACTCTTGCTTGAGCTGCATTTTTCTGGCTTGCGTATTTGTGCTATACATCTTTGACAGAGTATCCCATGCCTCCTTTGGCGTACTTGCATCCTGAATATGCACAATCATAGAGTCTGAAATGCTGATAGACAGCCAGTACATAACTTTCCTTGCTCTCTCATGCCATGCTTTGAATGCCTGCATTTGCTGTTGATTGGGAACATCAGGAAGAACTGGTTCTTCTTCATTTCCTGCAACAAATTCCCAATATCCTTTTCCCATAAGGAAATTCGTCATTCTAAACTTCCATGCCTCGAAGTTGTTCTTGTCAAGCTTTTCAGTTACAATCTGTGAAAGAGAATCAGACGCCATTACAGAACACTGCGAAAAATTCTGTCACTGCAAAAACTCAGCTTCACCCTCACAAGGAAAAATCTACAAAACTGGCGAAAGTGGTATTTGACCACACAGTCACTTCCTAGTGACGATTTTGCATAAACAGGAACCAAGGATGATTATGAAACTCCCAATGTCTCTGCGCACAAGCATACGATGCAATTTCTACAATAACTTTTCACCGACCTGTAGAACAGTGGTCGCACAGCATAAAACAGGGCCTTTTCCTGAGTGCGTGCAGAAAACTTCCGCCTTCAAAACAGGCCCCGAAATGGCCTTAAATCAAAAAAATAGGGTCGCCAAGGGCTAAAGCCCTCGCCCCAGCATATACTGCCCTCTTGCTTCACCGCGAAGGGCGTCTCAACCTGAGACAATGCACTCCTGCAATTTCCGGCTATGCTACCTGCAGAGATCTGCTCCCAAAACAGAAAATGAAAGCAACACTGCTCCTCTTACCAGACCACCGCGAGCTTGGCTTGCTTTCTTGAGCTCCTTACCACGAACAAGGCTCTGATACCATGTCAAGATTGTGGGAGAGAAGGAAGGAGTCTCACTTGTAGCTTTCTTGCTTGCACAATGGGGGAATACACACAAGGGTGGAGGCTGAAAACAGTTTTTCTCTTCTTAGTTGTGTAAGCCAAAAGAACTCTCATACAAAGAAATAGAAGAACCCTATTTATGGGTCTCAAACTAAACTCAACTAACTAAGGTGGCATACTAACTGAGCCACGAACTAGAGTAGATAAGGATAGCTATCATGTAGCTATTATTCATGGGCGGTGTACCAACCGCGTCTGCAACAACTGACAAGTCGGTTACATAAATACACAACGGTCACCCTGGCGTATCACGAGTGGAGCTCGATATCTCAACACCATTACCTTCCACGTGCATATTGATGCTTCAAAATTCGATGTGGGGGCAGTGTTATGCCGACCTGGCGAACATAATCTCGATTATCTAGTGAGCTTCGCTAGCAAAAACTCATTGAGACCGAGATGAACTCGATGATAGAAAGAGAAGGTCTGGTCATGGTATTTGCCATGAAGAAATTTCGACATTATTTATTAGCCACGCCTTTCACTTTCTTTGTGGACCATCAAGCCTTGCTATATTTAGTAAACAAACCTTGTGCTATAGGATGCATAGCTGATGGCTCCATCTGTTTTTAGAATTCGACTTCTCCATGGTTGTACGAAAAGGAAAGCAACACTACATGGCCGACCACATGTCAAGCATCCCCACCACAGGAGAGGCCACTGGACAAGGCATCACCGATAAGTTTCCATACGTACACTTGTTTAGCCTATCCAGTGAAAGAGATTTATTTTGAGCCGACTTGACACCATATTGGGCAGACGACATAGTCCAAGTGCTTGAGCATGGACTACCTAAACGACCGATAGAGAAAGCCCGACTTAGGCAACTTATCCTCAAGATCCAACCCTATCAGTTAATAGCAGGCCATCTATATAGGCTAGGGCAAGACAGATTATTGCGGGAATCATTGGAGGACACTTTAGCGGAGATACAATAGCCCATAAGGTATTGTAGTCTCAATTGTGGTGGCCTACACTTTTTCGCGATGCAGCACAATTTGTTAAGCACTGTGACGAGTGTCAGCGGACAAAGGTCCCGATTTGCAAGGATTAAATAATGGGGAATTGACTTCATAGGACCCATTAGTCTTGTAGCACAATACTCGCAAGCCAAGTACATCATTGTAGCCACTAACTATCTAACGAAAAAGGCAAAAGCAAGAGCTATGAGAAATAATGATGCTAGAACGACTGCCAAGTTCCTATGGGAGCAGGTAATATCACAATTCGGCTATCCCATCGAACTGGCTAGTGACTAGGGGGGACACACTTCATTAATAAAGTGATTGCGCATCTTCTATCCACCTTTCTAATTATCCATTGAAAATCCTTGCCATACTACCCTCAGGAAATACCCTCAGGAAAATGGCTAGGCAGAATCCATAAATAAAATTCTAGTAAACGTCATGACCAAGGTAGTCTCTACTTCACACAACGACTGGGATAACAAGTTGATGGCAGCCTTGTGGGCTTACCGCACAGCCTATAAAATGGTTGTAGGCCAGATGCCTTTTAGGTTGACCTATGGAATTTAAGCGATTCTACCAGTAGAGTTCTTTGTTCCTAGATTGAGGATTGCACTTCATGAACAATGGGAAGGGAAGGAGGCATGCATGCAATGTCTGGTTGAACTTGAATACCTCTTAGAAACTCAACTTCTAGCTACCCATGTGCTCATATGCAAGAAAGCACGACACAAAAGCTGGTTTGACAAGCATGTCAAACAGCGCGACTTTGAACAGGGAGACTTAGTGCTCTTATACTCCATTAAGGGGCATAAATAGAAAATGACGTTTAAAGGTCTAGGGCCTTTCAAGGTTCGTTCCATCAGCAGAACTGGTAATGTCAAACTTGAGACTCTAGAAGGAGAGTGCATAGGCTTCTTCAATGGTAGTCGCATCAAGAAGTACTATCCTCCCATGCATCCTCTGCATGAACCACCAATGTTAGAACCCCCTGTCAAGGTATGAGTAGTCACAATCACAGAGATTACCGATGAAAATGAGAAAGCCGTAGAACCTACTTACCTTTGCATCACGGTCTCACTGCCAAGTAGACATGCACTTTCAATGCCTTGATTGATGAGGGAGCAGACTTCAATGTCTTAACCCACGATCATTGGACCCACATTGATAAACCAAAATTACAGTCCACTACCACCAAACTAAGCCCATATGGGGGCCAATCATATGCACTCCTAGGGAAGTGCAGGGCTGTAGTTTCTATCAAGTTTGAGAGCATACCAATGATCTTTTATGTGTTTCCAAACACTAAAGATGCAGGCACAGATTCACTGCTAGGTCGATAAAAAGCAAGCCTCACTGCAATGTTGATTATGAGTCATAGCGTATCCACCTGGCCATTCGCAATGTCTGTATAGTAGTAGCTTTCAGCAAAGGGCTACACGACTCCTACGAGATCCACAAGACCACAGGTAGAAACACCTATAGACAAGTCTAAGGACGGGGGTTGTGACCTGTTACAACCCGCCAAGCCTTTATGCCAGCAACCCACTAAATCCAAAGCCAATGCCCATGAGCCCCAGTTCAGATGGGTACCTAAACATCAGAGCCTACCACCAAGGAGCAATCGGCCTTGCCTTTGCAAGGCTAAGAATGCACCTCAAAACCTAGGAGGCTAAGACAAAGCTACAGATAGTGATGTATGGTCAAGCCACGATGGGTTCCTAAGATCCTACTACAAGCACAAGGCTATTATGAGGGTAATACCTAGATATGGATCCCTAAGGCTAAAACAGACAAAGGCACTGATCAAATGCTACTCTCATACTTAACCATACCCATCCATACAACATGTCACAGCCTAAAGCCGCATAAGCCTCGAGACAGCAAGCTGATAGACTCACAATTGATTATGCCCATGAAGACTCACCAAGTCTATCGGCCCAAATCTCAACCTGCTACTCCCAAACTATTACCACGTAGCCCTACCAAGACTCAGGAAGCCGCATCCACAAGTAGTAGTGCTCCATTAGCAGTCCAGTCATGTTGTGCAAGGGACCCAACTGCAATCTCAAGAACAACTAAAATCGCAACCATCTGCTGCCAAACTCTCTAGTTCTGTCAAACCCAAACCATTCGCAGGCCTTAGACCCTCCTATGAGTGGAAATCATTCTTGACACTGGCCGTAGACCTAGAAAAAGACATAGGGGATGACATGATAGCTTGCCTTGAAGGGCTTAGATACCACATTCATGTTGATGGCCCTAAACTATGACCGCTTGGACTTGGATCTATTGCAAAAGCCCTTAGCAATTGAAGTTCGTATGATGCCTTGTTCATGGGACACATTCAAATTCGCATTCATCAAAGCACCCCACTCAACTACATAGTTGCTTAGCACTGA
Organism: Lygodium microphyllum; assembly: GCF_053477565.2. NCBI lineage: Eukaryota > Viridiplantae > Streptophyta > Polypodiopsida > Schizaeales > Lygodiaceae > Lygodium > Lygodium microphyllum. The sequence continues at coordinate 103,938,613 of NC_141149.1, read as the reverse complement.
GATATCTAGAGAGCAAGCCATCAAACAACATCTCATTATGTCATACGATAAGCAAGCTACTTCTACTACCACTGACTAAGAAATTAAGGAGTTGAAACAGCTTGCTGAAACTGAATCCCCATTCTTACAGAATTGGTACGCTCTTCGATTGCAATGGAAAATCAAAGAATGCCAAATAATGACCAACTTTGAGTAGCGACGTGCAATCAAGACATCGGAGTATGACCCAACTTATGTCACTCCAACCTCATATAGGGTGTTAACAACTATTTGTGGCCGACCCATGCAAGAGCACATCAAAGGACACCCTCACCTTGATCGTCTCATGACCAAGGAAGAGTTATATATTGCTAGCCATATCGATTCCGGAAACTTCCTAATGGATGTCCTTACTTACATCACACACATAGGCAGCCGACCCTTTGATCTAGACTGCAAAGCAATTGGAGTTCAATCTAGACTTCTATGCTTGGCTCATGCAAAGGTAAACACTCAACCTATACACTGAATGCCCTTGGCCCACTAGCCTTCAATCCTAGGAAGGATTCTTCTCAAATCCGAAAGGGGAGGGGGTAAGGTGAGTCAAATTAGAACCAATCAAAATCAAGAAAATGGATAAACACATAAGAAAAAACACACCGCTGTGAAAACCTCAGTCTACACTTAAATGCAAAAAGGAAAGAAACATGTTAACTTGTGATTGAGGAAAAATGTCACAAAAATTTTGAAATAAAGGGTGAAAAGTCTAGAGGGAAAGTTTATTTTGGAGCTTAAATGTTTTCATTCAACAAACATGAAGTCTTCATTCTTAGCAAATAATTTTTTTGAAAGCACTAATGGGAATCAAGGTTCATGACAAGAACAAAAGATGTCGCAGTAAGATCATGCTCACCAACTCCCTTTCATGGAGGAGGAGAGGATGCAATACAGCCTCAGCTTAGAAAACCATGCTTATAATTAGCTAAAATTCCACAGTATCCACAACCTCGAGGAGGTGGTAGCCAAGGAGGAGGCTGCAGGAGAGTGGTGGAACAGTGTAACCTCTCGAAGTACCTAGAGAAGTTTTTACACGAGCCTGACCACACAAAATGTGTGGAATTTCTAAACAAGTGCAGGTGCCATTGAACTAGGCTTTGGTGGAGAAGGCACTAGGGTTGGAACCTAAGGTGGAGAATAAACATAAGAGAGATGTGTATGCTATGCTAAAGATGAAGAGGGAGGATGTTTTGACAAATGACGTCATTAGCATACAAGATATCCCCAATGCTGAGGCCCGCATGTAGGTAAAATTGGTGCACTCACTCTTCTCCAGCCAGCACTATAACTCCCTCATGCATCGAATTAGTGTGCTTGTGTTGGAGAATGTGGCAGCCCACACCTTGGATGACGTAGATTGGAACGGCTACATGTGCAAGAATATAGACCAAGCAGCCAAAGCACTAGCTTTGGGTAGGCGAAGAGTCCCTAGCCTCTAAAACTATGGAGAGAAAGAAACCTTCCTCAAAAGCCTCTTTCATTGGATATGGAAGTGTGCTAATAGCCATCATCCAAGAGGTTGTAAAAGAAGCTCAGCAAGGAGAAGAAGGAGAGGATGAGACTCCAAATAGATTGCCAATCCACCAAGATAAAGAGCCATTGAGCGATAGGAAAAAAACTGAGACAATAGAGAAGGAGGATTAGGAGGCTCAATCCAGAAGGAAAAAAGCAAAGAAGCCCACTAAAAAGATAGCTCAAAAGAAGAAACAGGATGAGGGTAGGAAGAAGGAAAAAGAAGATCTAGAGAAAGCAAAAAGGGAATCCCTAAGAGAGGCTGAAGAGAGGGAGAAGAAGAAAAAGCAAGAGGTAGAGGAGTTGAAAGAGGAAGCCAGAAAAGCTAAGAAGGAGGCAGAAAAAGAGGCTGAAGAGAGGGAGAAGAAAGATAAGGAAGAAGTTGAAAAGTTGGTAGAAGAATCAAGGAAAATAGAGGAAGAGAGACAAAGAGAAGAGATGCGAAAAATGAAGTGGAGTTCATGAGAAAGGAGGAGGAAGACATGGCCGAAGCAATTCGCCGGTCCATAGAACATCAAAGACAACTCGATGACCTAGGGGCTTTAAGTCCACTGCCCAGGGATGAGGGACTTGACTCAAGCACTCATGTAACCGAATTCATACCGCCTGTGATTGTCAAAGGCAAGGGCAAGGCTCCCATCCATCTCATCCCGCCCCTCTTGGTGCCCACTAGCCAAGCAACCACTCACTCCAAGCACCTCGGCCAGTGCCGTTGTAAACAATTTTGTGGCCTCGATGCAGTACTTCATTAGTAAGGAATTGGCCCAAGGAAAGAGTGTGGAGACTACGACCACTGGGCAGAAAAGACTGACCACAGATGCTAAGTCTAGGCAGGATCCGAAACCGAAAAGGTGGAAGCTTTGACCACTCCAATCCCTACTTCTATGACGCCACTAGCAAACTATGATGAATACGTTGCTGAACTGCTCTCTCAGCTAAAGAAGGCAAAGGAGGAAAGAAAGATAGCATTGGCCGAGTTGGAAGCGGAAAAGGAGTTGGTGGAAATCTTCCAGCTTGAAAAGATGAGGCAAATAGCTATGCAACAAAAGAAGACCTTTGATCTAAATCAAGAACTAAAGACCAAAGATGATAAGGAGGAAAGCTGGCGGAAACGGCTTGAAGATGAGAATCAAGAGCTAGTGAAAATGCAAAGAGAGTATAAAATTTTAATAATACAATATGAGGATTTGGTAGCAAAAATAGATCGGATCATGCGAGGCATGGAAGAGTTTGCCGCAAGGATAGAAGAAAGGAAGCAAGAAGAGGAGCAGCACCACAGAGAGATGGAAACCATGACCGAAAAGTTAAGCCTTGAAAGAAAAGAGCAGAAGAGAATGAGCAGGGAATTGTAAGACCAGGAGCAAAGACTCATGGCCCTCGTACAAAGACAAGGAGAAAGTATGGAGGAGATGAAAAAGAGAGCCGAAGAGTGGGCAGGCCAAAATGAACGGAGAGTGAAGACCTTAGCACATCACCTAGCTCTCATGGAAAAAGAGAAAGTCCTAGAAAAAGGCAGAGCAAAGGCAGCCCCTAGTTTTTAAAACTGAGTCCTGCAAGGCTTGTGTCCTGCGCGGAGGAGAAGATATCAGACTGAAGTGGCTTCATAACGCATAAGAGGGCTAAGAGGAAGTTTGTTGAGTCGATATCTACGTCATCGATGGCTCCTAAGCAAAAGTCGCGAGGTCCACACGCAGGAGCTTCCACCCGAGTGCATGGACAACACCCCGAATCTTAACGCCCAGGTTCCGATAAATTTCCTGCATGAAAAGGATGCATTTTAGCATGTCTTTAATTCCCGTAGGAAAGTTTGAATACATTGGAGAATTTATATACCCGCATCGAATTACCAAGTTAAGTTGCATGACGATTACTTGCATGGTCATGGAAGTTACATTTCTGAATGCATATTGCTTAAGTCAAATGGTGGATTTGTCTAAAGGCATCATTGTTTCCTCACGAAAAGAACAACGCATATAATACATAATGCATTTAGGTATAATTTCCTAGTTGTGATTCGTGTATGAGATAATCTTAGACGCCCATTGAATGATGTCCAAATAGTCGCAATGCATGGAAAATTGCATGCGATGATAGTTCATTTTGGGTCGGGTTAAGTACTAAAGGAAGGATGAATTTAATGATGGACTCATGGTAATCGCTCATACATGGAGTTTTTATCAGAGTTTGAATGCATCTTCATTAAAAATATTAAAGCTTTGATCCCGTTGCATCATTATAATTTAGGGCAAGGAAAAGAAAAGATCATTGTGAATTTTATAGCTGCATAGAAGGAAAAGGTCTATGGTCTTGAAACCGCATATTTGCATGGAATGTTATATCTTGCAATTATTTACATCTTTTAGGGAAAGTATTTGCATTTCTAAGGAAAGATCACCTCTTGTTGTAAGACAATTTGATCAATTAGGTAAATCGCTTGTAATGGTGTAACTCAAATGATGATCACCTCAATGCACTAGGTAGAGCTAAGCCGCGATAAAATTCTGCCTTGTATCGCACTCGGGAAACCAACTTAATATTTCCGACCTCAAGGGTCCTACCCACATTCACAGAATGTTAGGGTTAGCTGAACGCCTATGCAAGAACGACCTAGGGTTCTTACCCTAAGGATCAATTATCCAAATACTAGACCTCCGTATGGATTTAGAAACCCTAAGGCCAAAACGTTGTTGGCCTAGTAGGATTAGGGTTGGATTGGGTCAAGAGGGTTCCCAAACACTACATTATGACCAAAGGTATTCTTGACCAAGGGATATCGTGTGATGGGAGAAATAATCCCACAAGTTAGGTGCGACACTTGTCTCGTGCAACAAGTTGCAATGTCGCATGGCTTTGTGTTTAAATCACAAGATAGATTTGCCACTCCTTGGAACAAGGTTGGCAAGTCCTAAGTACAAGTCTAATTTTTCTAGAGGATAAGTAGACATCCTACTACATCACCCTTCTTTGAGGCTGATTTGCCAAGTTAGGGTAATTACTTTAGCAAGCAATTGACCAATCAAGTTAGGGCGACAAGGTTGCCCAGGAATTATTGTCTTTAATTTAAAGAAGCGTAAGGTGGAAATAATTTGGGTTAACTGGGTATAAACCCTAACCCAAGGATAAAAGGGTAAACAAGAAACTTAGCTTACGAAACCCTTGGGATCTTGCCAAGTCGCAATTGATCCTGGATCGAATGCTGGATGTATTTGGAGAGAAGGATTCACACCTTAGCAGTTGTCTGTACGGACGACCATTGGAATGCTTGTGATTGTACACTTAGGAGCATTGTTTGTACTTCTTTGCTCAAGGAACTAAAGCTGGAAAAATAATTAATGCTTCAGGTTGAAATCCTGGAGGGAGAGGCAGCATCAGTTACCCCCGACTGTCTGCCTGACCCTATCCAAGGGGGTTGTTAGTTGCACTGGGTACATGGATCGAACCCACCACGAGAGATCTCTCCGTGGGTGCTACTTGGAGCAGGAGGATACTTGGGTGCTAAGGGGGCTCTGGCCATAAATCCCTTGTCTCCGGGTCCTGCACAAGAGGCCGACGTGACTTGAGATTGGATCTTGAGGCCTGCATACTAGTCTAGGGCAGAAACTTGGAATAGCAATCCCTAAGGATTGCTGGAATTGCCTTCGGGTGGATTATAGAATTGCCTTCGGGCGGATTATGCACATGGGACCGGTGTAGTTGCAGATATTGATATCTGGCATAAACGCATTGGTCATGTTAATGTACAGCGACTTAAATCAATGCAAGCCCAAAATATTGTTGCAGGATTGCTTAAATTCAAGGTTGCAGAAATGCATAAGGTATGTGAAGCATGTCAATTTGGAAAACAGGCAAGGAAACCATTTCCTAGACATGTTCAAGAGAGTAAGAAGCCATTGGAATTAATCCACTCTGATGTGTAGACTACTAAAGCTGCATCTCTTGGAGGCTGTCATTATTTTGTCACTTTTATTGATGACTATAGCAGAAAACTTTGGGTGTATTTTATGAAAAAGAAAAGTTAAGTTTTTGGGCATTTCAAAACTCTTAAAGCTATGGTTGAAAAAGAAACAGGCCTGCAAATAAAATGCCTAAGGTCAGATGGAGGGGGAGAGTACCTCTCAAATGAGTTTGCAAGGTTCCTGCAGGAGCATGGCATAAAGCAGCAATATTCATGTAGTCATACCCCACAACAAAATGGAATTGCAGAAAGAAAAAACAGGCATATTGGAGAGGTATCTCTTGCCATGCTCAATGAAAAAGACTTGCCAGATTTTTACTGGGCTGAGGCAGTTGCTACAGCAGTCTACATAATGAACAGGACTCCCACTACAGCAATACATGGCATGACTCCAGAGGAGAGGTATACTGGTAGGAAACCAGATATTTCTCATTTGAAAATTTTTGGTTGCATTGCCTATGTTCATGTGCTAGATGAGTTGAGATCCAAGTTGGATCCAAAAGCTGAGAAGTGTATCTTTATTTGTTATTCTCTGCAGCAAAAAGGGTATAGATGCTATAACCCTTCTACTCGTAAGTTTACAGTGATCAGAGATGTTTTTTATGAGATGAGTAGCTGGTATAAACCAGTAAATATGATTGATAATGTAGATGCACAAAATGGTAATGCTGCACAGAATTCACAGCAGTAGTCACAAGATATTAGTGGACCTGGAGGGTCCTCTAGTAGTGGTTCACATTCTTTGCCATGGACAGGCAGATTGAGATCAGGAGAATCTTCTCAAAGCAATGCAGATAGTGGTATGCAAGTATCACGAAAAGGAAAAGAGAAGGTAGATCAGCCCATGTTTGATGTGAATGCAGGTCACTCTTATGTGGATGGTGAATCCAGTGGCTCAGAACAGAGCATTGATGATGAGTTGGGTATTCCTTCTATTGTTACACCTGGAGTAAGGAAGACCAGGGATGTTTTGAGAGCATCTGGGAGTGAACCTACTTTGCGCAGGTCTACCAGAGCTAGGTATCCTATGGATAGGCTGAAATATGATGGATTTATAGCCATTCACTATGCATATATGGTCAAAGTGATACAGGAACCAGAACCCACTTCTTTTGAGCAAGCCATGGGAAAAGAAAAATGGGAGAAAGCTATGGATGAAGAAATGGATGCCTTGGAAGAAAATGCTACATGGGAATTGGTACCTTTACCTAAAGATAAGAATGCAATTGGTTGTAAGTGGGTTTATAAGGTGAAACACAATGCAGATGGTTCTGTGAATAGATACAAGGCAAGATTAGTAGTCAAGGGGTATGCACAAACATATGGCATTGATTATGAAGAAACATTCAGTCCGGTTGCAAGGATGGCAACCGTAAGAGCAGTCATTGCTATGGCTGCATCAAAGGGATGGTCTTTACATCAGATGGATGTAAAGAATGCCTTCTTGCATGGTGATTTACAAGAAGAGGTCTATATGGAGCAGCCACCAGGTTATGTGCATGCTGTTCATCCTGAGTTTGTTTGCACATTGAAGAAAGCCTTGTATGGCTTGAAGCAAGTACCTAGAGCATGGTCTGACAAGATAGGATAGTATCTTGTCACTATTGGCTTTCAGATTTCCAAGGCAGATTTTTCACTTTATGTGAGAAAAACAGAGAAAGGTATTATGCTACTTGTCATTTATATTGATGATTTGATTATGACAAGTGACAGTGATGAAGATATCCTTCATGTGAAAATGCTATTGAAGTAGAAGTTTGAGATGAAGGATTTGGGAGAGCTGCGTTATTTCTTGGGCATTGAGGTGATTAGATCACCAAGTGGGATACGGCTCTTGCAGAGGCAGTATGGATTGGACATGCTGTCCAAATATGGGATGACAGGCTGTAAGCCTATTGCAGTTCCTTTGGAGCAGAATATGAAGCTGAGCGCAAATGCAGGTGAGCTTCTGGAAGACCCTACTATGTATAGACACATAGTAGGAAGTTTGATTTATATGACTATTACCAGGCCAGATTTAAGCTATGATGTTGGATTGGTAAGTCAATTTATGCAAGCTCCAAGGAAACCACATTTGGATGTGGCTAGACGCATACTCAGGTATGTGAAGTCCACATTGCAGTATGGACTATTTTATGAGACTGGGGTTCAGATACAGTTGCATGGATACACTGATGCTGATTGGGCTAGTAGTATTTCTGATAGATGATCTACCAGTGGATATGTGTTCTCTTTTGGGAGTGCTGCAGTCACTTGGAGCAGTAAGAAACAGCCTACAGTTGCCTTGTTGAGCACAGAGGCTGAGTACGGGGTGCAACAATGGCTGCATGTGAGGTAGCTTAGTTGCATAAGCTACTTTATGATATGCATCAGCCTACAGATGGACCAGTTGTCATTTATTGTGATATTATGAGCAGTATACACTTGGCAAATAACCCAATCTATCATGCTAGAACAAAGCACATTGAGATGCATTATCACTATGTGCGGGAGAGGGTTTTACTAGGTCTTATTGTTCTATTTTATGTCAGCACAGAGGATCAGTTAGCTGACATATTCACAAAGGCATTGGGCATAGAGAAGCTGCGCAAGTTCAGAGACCTGCTTGGTGTGCAGGAATTGGGATTGAGCTTGAGGGGGAGTGTTGAGATATTGAGCTCCACTCGTGATATGCCAGGGTGACCGTTGTGCATTTATGTCACCGACTTGTTAGCTGCAGATGCGGTTGGTACACCGCCCATGAATAATAGCTAGATGACAGCTATCCTTATCTACTCTAGTTCGTGGCTCAGTTAGTATACCACCTTAGTTAGTTGAGTTTGGTTTGAGACCCATATATAGGGTTCTTCTATTTCTATGTACTTGAGTTCTTTTTGGCTTACACAACTAAGAAGAGGAAAACTGTTTTCAGCCTCCACCTTTGTGTGTATTCCCCCATTGTGCAAGCAAGAAAGCTACAAGTGAGACTCCTTCCTTCTCTCCCACAATCTTGACACTTATTACCTATCACATTAAGTTATGACATATGAAAGCATCTTCGTTAATCAACCCGTTATCACAGGTTTCTTCGTGGCGTTACAAAACAATCCCCCTTGGAGCAAGGTTCCATGTCTAGTCGGTGATGGAGGCATAGCACGATCTTTCCTCTTAGTATCCTGATTATATATTTACAATCGGATCTAACTACTACAAGCAAAATCAATCTTTCATGTGCAACCATCAATGCATGCACAAATAAAAAAAGAAACAGCAACGACTGTTTTTAGCATAGGAAGCAGTCCCACCCAAATCTAGGGTTTCTCTTTTAAGGTTCCACCTTTCTTAGGGTTTTGCTTCCTACTTGCAACTCTTTTTCAGGATCCACAGTTTATTTCGCGAATTCAAAGTCTATTTTATCCATATGAAAAATTTGGTATTTTCTCCTGAAAAGATAATATGGGCATTTATACCTATGGCAGGCAATTCATGCATTGTCCTGCCCTATCCCACACTTAGCAAGATTTCAAATTTTTTACCAAGTTTGTTTAGAATTTGTATTGACAAATTCTTATCAATGTCCAACAAGTCCTACAAACTTCCAATATTTATTTAATTTCTTGATACTGATAGTTTCAAGGTTGTCGAGTATTTCATATTTGTTTTTGCTTCAACATTCTTGATATTTTAGGTAAGGTTTTCTCGTTGATTCATACGTGGGTCAACTCATGATATTGACGCTCTTGCTAATATAACCATTAATATTAATATTGCCTGTGTTTTCAACAAGAAAATAATTTTTATTTTATTATACTCATATTCTATAGTTTAATCGACGATGTCTGACCATTTGTCAAACTTTCAATGTTATCTAGAAAGATCAATTTTCATTTAGCTATGTCATAACTCCAATGCCGATTGTTTTTCTGAAAACTTTATTCTAAGCAATGGAAAAATCATAAGTGCAATTTCTCTTTCATCTTTCAGACATCGAATTATATTACTATGCACCTAATTTATGCGCATCTAGTATATATTTTCATATATAATTTTCTATTGATTTAATGCATTGATTATTTCATGATATTATCTAAATGATTTTCTAGAAATTTTATAAAACTCATGCATCTATTTATCATTAGCAAAATGAAAAAGAGATAGTCAATTTCGGGGAAAATTTATAAAATATTCCCTTTCCTAACTCCCTCCAACTTTTTTCTGTTATTATGATCGCACATGTCATTAATGAAATAACAATAAATATCATGAAATAAACCACAATTACGATATTTTCTTAATGACATGCATATAATCCTTTTCTAAGTAAAAGAGTCTTTTCATTGAATAGTTAATTATTATACTACTTAAGCTATGTTTCTAAGCGGTAGTTCATATGCATTTTCTTTAAAATGAGTTTGTAATCGTTTAAAGCCAAATATAGCAATAAGCTTATAAAACATTATTTTTTTCCAAACCAATGAGATATTACCTCTCTTAGGTTTGTTATAACGGGGGTTTTGCCAATTTCTACCATGTCATTTTCTCCATCGACCGCGTTTCTTGCTTCTCTTGCTTCAAATGTGCTTCTTGAATTTTTGTGACCTCGTGGAGCCATGGATGTCAGATGAAATTAATATAGTAGTTCAGGGAGAGTTGGGGGTCGTCTTGACAATTTTTTCCAATATTTTGCTTAGCGATATGGCTGTATGGAAGGAAGGCGTAACATGGGGTAGAGAAAAATTTGGAAATGAGGTAGAAGAGTGGTATTTTCCTCCTTCAAGGCTCAAGCTAGAATGGAGAAGAGAAGTAGATAAATTTTTCCATCATTAGGAGGTCTTCCTTCTTACTTTCTTTTTGAAGGAGATGGGGTGTATTTATTATAACCATGAGTGGGAGCATATAGTCAACTCATTCTTTTGGCTACTTGTCAAGAGCTAAGTAAGCTTTATAAAAAATACTTTTTGATCGCCTACCTGTTGGATGGTGGCATGGGGATGATTTTAAAATGCTTTCTCTCCCTCCAAGTGTAAAAAATGTCATTATTTTTGGCATATTTAAATATCATGCTCATTCTTGTGCGTTCTTTCTCTCCCTCCAACTTAATTTACTTAATATCATGCTCATTCTTGTGCGTTCTTTGTCTACCGATTAAGGTGTTTGCGATTTGTTTTGGAGTTACAAAATCAATGCGATCTTTGACGCATTAAATGGAATCGGGAATGCTAAATCAAATATAATGCATGAAAATTTATGATCAAGCCATCGTAATATTATTTACGAGGCGTCTTTGCTTATTTTTGGCTGGGAACATTGAGGCGTCTTCTCGTGTTGGATTGCAGAATTAAGAAAAATTATGTCTCAAGCCCAAATTCATTTCTTGATATGAAATGTCTCAAGCCCAAATTCATTTCTTGATATGAAATGTTATGGCGCGAATATTACAATGCCACTCATGAAGTTCTCAATCATTATCCTGAAGAAGTGGACATAAGTGCAACCAATGCTCAAAAAGTATAAGAAGTTAACCAAGTTGAAGATATTAGTGTCACATACCTCTCTTGATTCTAACAACTACCAACAATGTTAAATGATATTAAGGGGATGATGGATGTCATTTGATACCTTAGTATGATTCTTGACACTAAATTTGATAAACTTATTGATTTACTTGGGGCAAAACTAGTTACTGCAGTAGTCTGTAACATGAAAGCTTCTCTAGCTCATAGGACTAATGTTCTGCAAATGGAGTCAAATTTTAGGTTGGGGAGACTTCCAAGTCCAAGAAATTCAATCAGCCTTATCAGTCCTTGACAACTGAGGTCTCAACGCATTAGCTAGCCCCATCAGAGATGTCCCACAAGGGCTTCTCGTCTAACTGGAGCGGTTGTAGTTACCCTTGGTTCATGGAGTGCAACACTTTTTTCCAGCAATTGGTTAGGATTTAGGGAACCTTAACGGAGTTTTGGGCATAGCCGCCACACCTTTCCCCTAAGATAACTTCTGATCAAGGTTTTAAGAGCTAACCCTAGGTAAGTCAATGCTCGGCTCTACCTAATTTTTCGTAATTAACATTTCGTTCAATATCTTGAAAGAAGGTAAAAAGGCGATGACAGAAGCTTGGGGCTTTACTCACTATATGGTAAGAAGTTTGTATATGTTTGTTTCTTCATTGTCAAACTCATATAATTTTTTTTAATAACTTTCTTTATTTGTTGACTATGCAGCATATTCTATACAACCGTGCTCTATACTTTATTAAACAATATGGATCTCTATCTATCTGGTCAACCCAAGGTATGGAAAAATCACATTATCAAGCAAGAACATAATATTTTAGACACACAAGACATGGAGGTGGAAGACACAAAGCCAACAGTTTATTAGAGGTCTTTCAATGGTTCTATCGACAAATCTGGCATAAATTCAAGCTTAAAGATACAACCACATCAAGCAATACATCATCTTTAGCAAGGACTATACAAACTGTTACCCAAAGAAGAAAATATAGATATTTAAATTCTTGCGCAAATCAAAGATTTACAGAATGGTTACAAACCAAACAAAGAGTTGGGAAAATATGGGTTTCAAGAAACCCTTAATCTTTGGCATCTTCTAGTCTGATTGTGTTGCAGAAGAGTCCTTAGTTTCAGGCACCTTGACAGGGCCTCTAGAGGAGTCCTTAGTTTCAGGCACCTCAACAGGGCCTTCAGAGGAGTCCTTGGTTCCAGGTAGCTCAACATGGCCTCTAGAGGAATATTTTGTTTCATCCCACTCAATAAAACCTCTGTATTTCAAAAACTCCAGTTTCCGATAGCCTAGAAGAAGCTGTAAGAAGCTGGGAATAGTAAGTAAGTGTTAATAATGTTGATATTATGCCATGTCACACTGACATTGGTATAAAAGGAGAGAATATGTAATTTTTCACATCTTTTTGACATATTAATACAATTACAGTCTTTCTCTCCCTTCTTGCTCATAGCTTCTATGGCTTCCTCATCTTTCTTGTCTTTCTCTCTCTAAATCTAGTCTCTCTCTCCTCGTCACTCTTATTCTCTCTCTTCCTGCAGTCTTTCTCTCTTATCTGCAGTCTTCTCTCTCCTCTTTCTCTCTCCCTGGTTCTCTCTCTGACAAGTGGTATCAGAGCTTCAGTCTTTGATCCATTATTTTCTTCCATTTTTAGTCCCATTTTCCTATTTCAAAACCAATTTCAGACAAAAATGGTACAAGACAATGACTAGTGGAGTACTGCAGGACACCTACAGTTAGCAAGTGACTACATCTGGAGATATCCAAGGTCAGATATAGCGGGTAAAGGCTTAAATGGCTGGACCTCATCAAATTTTATGCAAAATTGAAGGTAACTAGGGTAAAGGATGGTTAACCGGGCCTAGTTTGGGAACAAACTGTGGTTACTTTGAAAAGAGGGGTATCTCTTTCCCCTTTCCTGGAGTTTCCTGTAGGTTTCATGGAAGATCAGCCCTAAAGATCAGTTCATATCTCTCTAAACCCTGAGTTTCTTGGCCAAATATTACATGGAATAGATTCCCCTGTTCAAGACCTTCAGTATGAGCATAGGATTGCTCAGTTTTGCCTCAGCCATAGAGCAGGAAACAGCCCCAAAAATTGTGGCGCAATTTTCGGCTGATTCCAGCCCTGCTCCTGCTCAGCCTGCTTCATCCTCAGCCATGGCACTTCTTGCTGATCATTGGTGACCAAAATCATCAGTTGGAAGAGAAGATTCAGCTTCATTAAAGGTTTCTCAGCCTCTTCATAAACCCTAGGTGAACAGTCCATGGCAGCCATGAAAGCTTCACCCCAAGCTTTCATTTCTTGACAATTTCTTGAAGATTCTTCATCCTTTTGGCCCGTGGAATCATCTCAGCAAGGATTCTTCAACAAATTACAAGGATTAAGCACGGAATGGTTAAAGATTGAAGATCAAGAGCTTCTATGGAGCAAAAATTTGGGGCAAACGGGTTTAATGCTTCAATTTCAAGCATTTGAAGCTTCAAGATTGGTCTCAAGCACCAGATAAGCAAGCCTTATGGATTATTTTACCAACATTGGACAACCGGGGGCTCTATCAAGCATTTGACAAGTCATCTTCAGCCATGTCAAGGTATTTCTCTTCAATTCTTAATCTCTCGCATTAATCCAATTGCTGAGCTTAATCTATTTGATTGAGAGATTAAAGAATTGAACATTATTCATCAAATTCTCAGCCAACCTTTGCTTGAATCCATCTATTCATGAATGCAATGCTTGATTAATGCATATTAGTTCCAATCAGTGAATTAGAGGCTTCAATCTGAAATTTCAGCATAACATTTGAACCCTATTGACTGAATACATTGATTGATGCCTTTGTTTACTCTAATCCAATTGATTGGCTGAATTTCTTTTGCCCAAATTGAAATATTGTAAAAGGGTAAGTACTAGCAATCAGTGAGTCACTGAATTGCAGCGGTAAGACCCTTCTCCTATCCAAAATTTTCTTATCTGAATCAATTGCATCTCATGAAAGGCTGAATGAATATTTCTGAAATGCATATCATGCTGATTGCTTAGTACACTAGCCTCTACCATGTTGATATTCCCACCGAGGAAAAAGGTGGATGCCGGGGGAGATAGTGGGACAAAAGAGAGGTGACCCTCCCTCACTATCGAAGATCCCGAAGGGGTGCAACCAACCGACCCGGGGGAAACTTTGCCCACCTCCCGGTGATTCAAAGCCCGTGTAGGGAGCCTGTCATGCCGTTTTATCCCTCACACAGGTACAACGAGTGGAGGATTGAAGATTTAAGACTTTCCAAAGACTCAAGTACCTACAGGACCAAAACAAGGTAAAACAGGGAATTTACAAGTCACTTACAGGGTATTTACAGGTGGATACAGGTACACCCTTCATTGCTGAAGCACAGGTGCAGGTACTGCAGGGTACCCAAAGGTCCTATATATCCCTTTGCAGGGTTTGGTAGCCATTTGGGGTTACTATCTTGCATTACAGGGTCAAAACAGGGCACTTACAGGTCTAGACAGGGTGCAGGACTAGACAGTTCAGACTCTGAAATCCAGCTACAGAATTTTCTGTCCTAAACCTGTTATAGCATGCTATAGCTCATCTTGAAGAGGGCATTGTTAGCTTTGATTCACACAAAAAAGTTCTGAATCGTCAAAAGAAGTTAATGAGAAGGCTTGTTCAAACAGTGGCCCTTCAGTCCCACTTCAGCCATCCAACCAAAATGGTCATGGAAATGGGATCATTGGAAGAAGAGGCATTCCAAATAGTCAGTATGAAGTAGGAGAAGCTTCACAAAGGCATGATGACTATTTGGGCAGTTTGAATGGGGCCAATACTCAAGCTTTTGGACTGCATACTCAAAATTCCAGGGGTACTTTACCAACAAGAAGATTACATGGTAATTCTCAGCCACCTGTTGGAAGATTTCAGTCTCAATTTGGAGGTTCTGTACTTGGAAATCCTGATTAGCCAATCTTGGGACAGCAACCCTTTCATGATAGAGAATTCAAGGACAAAATTGTTTTAGCCAAATTTAATGGCCAGTCATCTTCACCATCAGAACTAGAGGAATGGACCTCTAAAATGGAGTCCTACTTTGATATATACCCTAAAACTGATGATATAAAGATTCACTTTGCTTCCTTGCACCTAGAAGGATTTGCCCATACTTGGTGGAGATATATCAAGAAAGAGAATGTACTTATTGAGAATTGGGAAGCTTTCAAGGCACTTATGGCTGAAGTCTTTGTTTCACCTCTTGAAAAAGAGAAGCTAGCACGGAGATGGTATGGTTTGGAACAAAGGGGCCTAAGTGTAAGAGAATATACAAACCAATTCCTCAACTTGACCATGTATGTGGAAAGCATCAGTGATGAGGCCAAGCTTCACAAGTTTATGTATGGTTTGGAGCCATCTTTGTCAGCTGATGTTATGGCACAAAATCCTACTTCACTTTTCAAGGCTATTGAGCTTGCGGAGCATTATGGAAGAAAGTATAGGAAAGAGTTTTCATTTCAGCCAAGTTATGGACAGCCAAGGACTATTTTAAAGCAAGGACAAGTTGGTAACATTTATGGCAGCAATCATATGCCTAGTGGGAGCTTACGGGTACCAACTTATCCTCCATTCAATGCTTCTAGGTCTCAAAGTAATTTCAGGACAGCAAACAGTCCAAAGGTTGAATTTAAGCAGGGTGACAACAAGCCTAAGTCCACTTCAGCTAATACAAATCCCAAATCTATTCCCATGGATCTTTACAAGGAAAGGAAGGACAAGGGCTTATGCTTCAAGTGTGGAGAAAAGTATACTCCTGATCACGCTTCAAAGTGTGTATACAAAAATGTCAAGCCAAAGCTTCAGAGTATGCTAGTTTTTGAGGACTTTGAAGATAATATAGATGAAGCTAATGTAGTGGCAATCAATGCTGAAAATGAAGATTTTGAGGATGACGGTGGACAGGAGTACTTTTATGATCCAGCCGACTCTTTTCCTTTTGATCCAGGCGGAGATGTTCCGTTTGATCCTGGTGGATCTTGTGATGAGTCGCTTGCTGTCACTAATTGTTCTATCTCTATGGATGCTTGGACGGGATCTAAGAGCCCTAATACACTTCGTATGAAGGGAAGCATATGTGGAAAGCCAGTGTTCATCCTGATAGATAATGGCAGTACTCACAGTTTTGTCAATAAGTCCATTATGGACAAGTTGAATTGTGTTCCCACAGACTTACAGCAGCCCATTAGAGTACAAGTGGCTAATGGTGAAGAGGAAATCAGCACACAGATTTGCCCACAGGTCTCTTTGCAGTTGGCTGAAAATTTTGAAGTCAAAGTAAACCTGATCACTTTGGAAATGGGGCCCATAGATATTGTACTTGGTTGTGATTGGTTGATAACATTAGGCAGGATTACTATGGATTTCTCACAGTTATATATGGAGTTTTTCTCCAACGGACAACTCATCCATTTACAGGGAATTCCTAGTAGATCTGATTTTCAGCTTATCACCATTCAACAACTCAAGAGAGAGTACAAGAAGCACTCACAGATATTTGTTTTGCATTTGAACAAAGAAACATAGGATCAGCCAATAATTCAACAAACCATCCAGCCTTGACAGCTCTTCTTGAGGAGTATAGAGATTTGTTTGAAGTACCTACTTCATTGCCTCCTAAGAGTGCGGTGGATCACCCTATTGATTTGGAGCCCAACTCAAAGACAATCAATAAGCCACCTTACAGACTATCAAAATGTGAACGAGAGGAAGTAGCCAAGCAAATCAAAGAGCTTCTTGAAATAGGATTCATTGAACCAAGTTCTTCATCTTATGCATCTCCAGTCCTATTAGTCAAAAAGAAAGATGGATCTTTTAGAATGTGCATTGACTACAAGGATCTCAATAAGATAACAGTGAAGAATAGATATCCTATACCCAGGATTGATGATTTGCTTGATGAGCTTAAGGGGGCTCGATTTTTCATGAAGATTGATTTGAGATCAGGGTATCATCAGATTCGCATGAGAGAGGGTGATGAAGTCAAGACTGCTTTTAGGACTGATCGTGGGCTCTATCATTTCTTGGTGATGCCATTCGGGCTTACAAACGCTCCAGCTACCTTTCAAAGCCTGATGAATAAGATCTTGCAACCTTTCCTCTTTCAGTTTGTCTTGGTGTTCTTTGATGACATTTTGATCTATAGCAAGACTTTACAGGATCATTTGTCACATATGAGGAAGGATTTTGATGTGTTGAGACATCATAGGCTTTTTGCTAAGGAGAAGAAGTGCTCTTTCATGCAGATTGAAGTGGAATACTTGGGGCATATAGTCAGTGAAAAAGGAATACAGGCTGATCCCAAGAAGGTGCAATGCATAAGAGATTGGCCAATGCCTACTACTACTACCTCTCTTAGAGGATTTTTTGGTCTATCTTCATTCTATCGCCGATTTATAAAGCATTATGCGGCAATTGCAGCTCCTTTGACTGACAGGTTGAAGAAAGAGGCTTTCTTTTGGGATGCTCTTGCAGATAGCAGCTTCAACCAGTTAAAGGAACTACTTACTTATGCTCCTATCCTAGTATGCCCGGATTTCTCCAAAGAGTTTACTATACAGTGTGATGCTAGTGGCCGTGGCATTGGGGCTGTTTTGCTTCAGGAGCATGGAGTAATTGCATTTGAGAGCCGTAAGCTTACAAATAAGGAGATGGCCATGAATGTTTATGATCAGGAAATGTTGGCTATCATGCATGCAATCAAGAAATGGCACCATTACTTATATGGCAGCCGATTCAGAGTACATAGTGATCATCGGGTACTCAAGTATTTCCTTACTCAGTCAAATCTCACTCCAAAGCAACGACGATGGGTAGCTACATTACACAATTATGACTTTGACATCACTCATACAAGGGGCAAAGATAACATAGTGGCTGATTCTCTTTCTCGTATGTGGGCCTGCAAAGTGTCAGCCATGACAGAACTACATAGTGATTGAATTGAAGAACTACAGGAGGCCTATCTTTTAGATGATGAATTCATCCAAATCTTTCAGAAATTACAGTAAGGTCTTATGGAAGAAAACTCGCATTACCAGCTTAAAAATGGTCTTATTTGGTGGAAGGGCAAGATTGTTATTCCCTCTACTTTTTCTTTCAAGCGGAAAATTATGGAGGAGTTACATTCTTCGCCTTTAGCTGGACACTTGGGAGTTTTCAAGACTTATGACAGGATCAGCAAGAGTTTTTATTGGAAAGGACTGTGGAAAGATATCAAGGACTTCGTTATGAAGTGTATGCCTTGTCAGCAAAATAAGGATAGCACCCATAAGCCAGGAGGTTTGTTACAGCCATTGCCTATTCCTACGGGTAAATAGACTCATATTACTATGGACTTTATCATTGGCTTACCTACTACCAAGAAGGGGTGGAATAGTATTTATGTGGTGGTTGACAGACTCACCAAAGCAGCTCATTTTATCCCAACAAAAATTCAGTTTACTGCTTCTCAAGTGGCCAACCAGTTTATGGAGCATATTTTTAGACTACATGGATTACCGCAGGTGATTGTCCATGATAGGGACTCAAAGTTTATGAGTAACTTCTGGCAAGCGGTATTTACATCTATGGGCACTAAGTTGGCTCCATCTACGGCTTATCATCCCCAAACTAATGGACAGACAGAGAGAGTTAATAAATGGTTGGAGACTTACCTTCGCCATTTTTGCTATGATGTCCAAAATTCATGGGATTCTTGGTTACACTTGGCTGAGTTTGCTTACAACAATTCCACTCATGAGAGCATAGGAGTTTCACCCTTTGAGGCTTTGTATGGTTACAAGGTGCCCTTACCCACAGTCATCTTTAATGAAAAGATCAATCCTCATGGGAAGGAAGAGTTGGAAAGAATGCAGACCCTTCTTCAGCAATGCAAGGTGAATCTAAGGAAGGCTCAAGATCAAATGAAGATGTATGCTGATGAGAAGAAGAGGCCTTTAGAGTTTTAAGAAGGAGAGCTAGTTTTGTTGAAGGTGCCCAAATCCAAGTACTCTACGTTGAAAGATGGATCCAGTAATAAGCTTGCCCACAGGTTTTATGGCCCTTACAGGATCCTTAAGCGGATTGGAGATTTGGCATACAAACTAGAGCTTCCCTCTTCTACAAAGATTCATAGCGTCTTCCATGTTAGTCAGCTCAAGCCCTATTATGGTGATCCAGTGGATATAGTTGATGAGCTGCCACCTATTGATGAAGATGGTCTTGTTCAGTACATCCCAGAGGCTGTTATAGGTCAGCGCGAAAAGAAGCTTCGATCACGTTCTATTGTGGAATATTTGATTAAATGGAGAGGTTTACCCTCTGAAGAGGCTTCT
This sequence comes from Lygodium microphyllum, assembly GCF_053477565.2. NCBI lineage: Eukaryota > Viridiplantae > Streptophyta > Polypodiopsida > Schizaeales > Lygodiaceae > Lygodium > Lygodium microphyllum. The sequence continues at coordinate 103,919,244 of NC_141149.1, read as the reverse complement.
TGGAGACCTGATTCCATATTGGATGAGTATCCATACTTGAGGGAGACATTGGTGGCTGAAACCTATTGCTTATGGAGCTAGTATTGATGCAGACTGGTTCAGGACAGCACGCTGTTTTAGAACAGTTTTTATCGTACCTAATTTTCAGAATTAAGCTATCTACATGGGCTTAAAGTACTCTTCAAGAGCTTCGTTTTGATATATGGTACATCTCATTTGGACACTTCTATCAAAAGTTATGGCAGATTTGGTCCAGTAGGGACTATTTATTCAGCAAGCTGTCTACTTTCTTCTGGGACTATTTGTTGAAGACTTTATGGCTCCATTTGCTTCTGAAGTACTTCAAATCATATATATAGTTGGGCCTTACTTCCGTTCTACAAATTCAGCTCTTGTAATGGTCATTCTTCATTCATTTCCCATTTGTAAAGCTGTAAAACAGAGTAGTACTCCGTTCTATCCATCTCCTCTCTAGTTGTTTCTAGGTTTGTTTTTTAGGACAAAAACTTTTGGGAAGGGATGGATTGTAAGAAGCTGGGAATAGTAAGTAAGTGTTAATAATGTTGATATTATGCCATGTCACACAGACATTGGTATAAAAGGAGAGAATATGTAATTTTTCACATCTTTTGTGACATATTAATACAATTACAGTCTTTCTCTCCCTTCTTGCTCACAGCTTCTATGGCTTCCTCATCTTTCTTGTCTTTCTCTCTCTAAATCTAGTCTTTCTCTCTCCTCGTCACTCTTATTCTCTCTCTTCCTACAGTCTTTCTCTCTTCTCTGCAGTCTTCTCTCTCCTCTTTCTCTCTCCCTAGTTCTCTCTCTGACAGAAGCTTAAAATTCTTACTATCTCCTACATAAGAGAGCAAATAGGAGCCAAGAACTCCAAAATATCCAGCTCTAGATCCACTGTATCCAGGCATGAAGCCAAAAACTCTTATGGATTCTTCCTTCTCCACTAAAATGATCTTGTCCAAACCTCTGCTGAAAACTTGAGATCCAATTACCTTTGAGATAGCTCTCAAAGCCATCATTGGTAGACTTGGAGAGCTTGACAATCTACTATGATATATTACAATTGTTTGATTGTTTAAGTTTCCAATGTAATGGCCAAGGCTTTGATTTTTTCCAAGCTTCATTGCCCTAGAGCCCTTGGCCCTTCCAAGAAAGTTGTCTAGATCTTCAATCTCAATCTACACAACAAACCACAACAGTATAAGATATAAGATATTTATCTATAATGCATAATAAAGTCTAACATAAACTCAATGGGTAACTTCAAATTATATTTCATACCTTAGGATGTTCGTCTTCTTTGAGAAGACTATCATCATAAAGATTTATTGAACTCTTGGGTTTCTCATCTGATGGATACTTCAATCTCTCTTCATACCCTACATCATCAATATGAAGTTTCTTCTGGACCTGCAAGAACTCTTCTTCTGTAGGTAGCCCCCCCTTTTCGTATTTGACGATCTGATTAATACATGTATGTAGGGCTATAGAGCTGTCTTGGAAATTCTCTCCCTCAACATCAAGAATTGCTAGTGGTTCTTGTTCATAACCTATAAAATTCATGTCATTTTTGCCCCAACCTGCAAGGATTGCTAAGCAATAATCTTCTCTAAGATCAAAAAGATGTTGAATATCATTTAGCAACACATATCTCTTCTTGTTGATAAGATAAGTGGGAAATGTTGGAACACATGCAAGAGGACCTTCTTCATCAACCTGTGCAGTTGGCTCGATCTCCTTTTCTTCCACCATTGTGATATTGTCACTCTTGAACAAACCTACATCAAAACCTTGGACAAGTTGATTCTCAATATCTTCTTGGAACATCTCATCCTTCTCTTCGACCTTCTTATCCATACTTGCAATATCCTCTAGCTTTCCCTGTTGGTCTATATCTAGAGAAGAATTTTCCATGTACTGAAGATACACAATAAATCCAACGTCCTTGTGGATTAGAAGGCATTGCTGTTGATACCTGTGGAAAGGGCAACATGTTTCTCTCTTTCTGAATTCCTCATCAATGAGGTTGAACCTGCCTAGCAAAGTTGACCTGGATGTACTGGTGGCTCCCATGACATCACTATAATGGACAAATCCATTGACTTCCAAACCCTGAACATGTCTATCATAAAAACATCTGTACTCCTTAAGTTTATCTTCAAGATCCTCCAATAACTCCTTCAAATCAAAGGAATATTGAAAATTTCCTTGATATAGCTAAACCTGGAAGAATTTCCAGTGGTGTGTAAGAAATCAAAGAGCCTATCATCAGAAGTCTCCACTAGCTCCTCCTCATCCATTCCTTCCAGAGATAACTTTCTCTTTGTCATCTTGACCAACAAAAGATTTGTCCCTGAAAACAAAGCACAATGGCAACAATGTCTAATAAAACAAGATGGAACCATGGAAAGAGACCCCAAAATTGCATTTTTCAAGACAAAAAATCAAAAAAGGAGAAATTTTTTTAATTGACCGGTGAAACGCAAAAACAAGGTGTTCAAGGCAAATGCTGGTGAAGAAATCGTGTTTCACCGGACAACACTTGAAGACGAAAGTTATTTGAATATCTCACCGATGAAACATGATAGTTAGCAAAATATCACTAATCAGAGACACTATTTCGCGTTTCACCGGTCAAAAGGTGCAAAACAAGAAGAGAAACATGAACTATGAATTAATTCTATTAAAACACAAAAATTTATGATAAGATCCTTTCTGGAAGTGCTGCGCTCTTTTAAAAGATAAAAGCACATAACATCTGTAATTTTTCAAGTGTTATAAAAAATTCTTTCTATACTAATCAAATTGATTTTGTTCAAATACTTGTAATAACAGAATTTTGTTACCTATAAGAAATTGTTGAACTGCTCTTCAAACAGGAAAAAAAGACCTTGAAGGGAAGTCCGAACAAAATTTCGGAGAAAGAAAGACAATATCGGAGAGAATGGCTTCGAAAAGCTTTTATATTGATCGTCAAACGTGTGTTGATAGTTCCAACGAAAAAGTTTGCGTAATGATGAAAAATAAACGTGACCGTAAATTTGGACGAAATTTCCAATATTTTTGCACGCTCGAAATACCTCAGAATATGTGCACACGTGTCTCACTTAACACATCGTATCAAATTTCTCAGAAGACGTGCGCACTCCCTTTTTTCGAGAATACGTCGCACGTGTTTTACTTAACACTTCGCCAAGTAATGGATGTACCATCGAAATCCCCCAATAAAGGGAAGCAACGGCTAAATTCGTTTCATATTTTTATGGTCATGGAGCACATTTTCGTGGTCATGCAGTAGGGCCTTCGAGCACATTTTCGTGGTGATGTTGTGGTTATGAAGAACGCATTCGCATTTCACCAACCCATTGACAAAATTCGTTCTAAACGGATTTTTCCCAGCAAAGCGTGAAAGAAGGTATGGTTTTCTGCATCCTTCTTCTCTTTTGCATCCTCCTTCTCTATGCCCAGGTGTCCATTCATTGCATTTTTTTGATACTTTTCCTTAATTTTTTCTATTATTATGAGCTTATGAGCACTATAAATGAATTCTTTCCATAGTGTGAGCATTCCTTAATGGTGTGGAGATTTAAGGCAATCCTTCAAACTTTTTCCTTAATTTTGTGGATATTTTAGGTAATTTTAATGGCATTCCTTAAATCAAAGCTTTGTTTTTCTTCGTTTTGTTGATTACTTTGCTATTTATGAGTTGTCCGGTGAAACACGAAAACAACATGCTGCAAGGAGACCTCTTCTCTGAAACTCGCGTTTCACTCGATACACTGGACAATAATCCGGTGAAACGCGAAAACAAAATGCTGCAAGGAGGCCTCTTGTCTGAAACTCGCATTTCACTAGACACACTGGACAAGAATCCGGTGAAACACAAAAACAACATGTCGTAAGGAGGTGCCTTGTCTGAAACTCGCGTTTCACTGGACACATTGGACAATAAGTCCGGTGAAATGCGAAAACAACATGCTGCAAGGAGGCGTCTGTCTGAACTCGCGTTTCACTGGACACAGTGGACAAGAAGTCTACTGAAATGCGAAAACAACATGTTGTATGGAGGCCTCTTGTCTGAAACTCGCGTTTCACTGGACACACTGGATAGGAAGTAACATCTTTTTTTTTTGGCAGATAGCTAGGACTAAAGCAATAGCAAGGAAGGGGAAGATTGATCCTAGGGGTTTAACATCAAAGATTCATGAATCTTCAAAGCCTCCAAAGCCCTCTAGAAAGTCAAAGCCAAGAAGAAAGTTTTCTCAGAATGTCAGGTGCCTAAGGGAGATTAGGAAGGCAATAAAGGCTCTTTACAATGCAATTCCAAAGTTGTCTTTTCAAAGGCTTGTCAGGGAGATTTGTGACAAATATAGTTTGGATAGTCTTAGATGGACAAGAACAGCCCTTAATTGTATATAGGAAGCCACAGAGGATTTTTTAATTGAGTTTTTTCAAGATGCCTATATTTGTGCTGCTCATGCTCATAGGCTCACACTCATGGACAAGGACATGGTAATTCTTAGGAGGCTAAGATATAGATTTTCAAAGGTCCTTGAGCCAATTCCCCTCACTGATAAGAAGACATTTAATATCCTTAATGTGCCCCTAGTTAGGAGAAAGAAAGATGATTCTGGTCCCAAGGTTGAGGATGTCACCCATGAGAGGGATACAAGGCAACATGAAAAAGAGGAGAAAGCTAAAGAGGAACAGGCAGACAAATGGAGAGAGTATAGGAGGCAAAGGGCTGAAGAAATGGAAGCAGAGCAACTAGAGTCCTTTGAAAATGAGCTAGCCACCCTTCTTGAAGCAGCTAATCCAAAAGGATTCAATGTCTTTTGTTTCTTACCTGGTGACTTAGGCAAAATAACTGAGATTATCTCCTTTGATGCTGCATGTGTTCAGATTCTTAAGGATAAAAGAAGAGAAATAAATGCAGTATTATTCTTGTTGGCCTAAGGTATATCCACCCATAATTACTTCTACTTTTTGATATTTTTTTAACAATAAGATTTTTCTTGTTTATACTCACTATTTCTATGCCTTTTCTAGGTGTGTAATGCATGAGTTTCCTTTGGATATGCAACAAAAATTTGAGGTTCTTGATCCATCTATCTCATTCTTTATGAGGAACAAGCTTGATACAAGTTTTGTTGAGCAGTGGTTCAATCTGATTGACTTCGATACTTTGGAGATCCTTATAATTCCATATAATGAAAAGTAAGTGATTCAATATTCTATTAGAGTTTTTGAGATTTTACCCTTCTAATTTGTTGAGATATGATTGCTTTCAATTCTCATTGGAGCTTGATTGCAATAGACTGTGTGGATAAGCAATGTTTTTTAATCAACTCTATGAAAGGAAGCCATGGAAATGCTAAATTGTAAGTTATATTATCCAAGGGCTCCTTGATATTTCAATTCTTTTTTTTTGTAAGTACTCTAAATTTCAATATATTTTATATACAGAGGTGCAAAAAGATTAATTGAAGAGCTAGAGAAAAGACCCCTTATGCCGTCTGATTTGCTTGCAACAATGCAATATAGACAAGTTGCGGTAAGTTATTAATTAAAATAATTGAAACATAAGTTTATTCTATGAACTACCATCCGTCCTCTTTATAATTTTACTTTGTGTTGGTGGTTGCAGTGTCCTCATCAGGACGATAGCCATTCTGGAGGGTGATTGCAAATGCTAGAAGAATGGTTAACTTTGCTTATCTTAATGATGATAAACATGTAAAGGTAATATGAAAGATGCTAAATTTTAAGATAGATATTCATTGCAAATAGTCCATTGATGATAAAAATATAGTCTATTGTAAGAACAATAATGAACTAAAACTCTTTTTTCTATAAATGTGTGACAGTTTTCAAAGGATTGCTATGCATCTGAGCATGTTTGGTATGTCAGAGCAAAGCTCTTGAAGTATATAATGGTCAATTGTATACAACCAACAAAAGAGATTGGAGGGGATTTGCACCATGAAGGAGATGCGGTGCCTATAACCACGGAAGGTGAAGCCACAACTTCAACACCTTTACCCACACCTTCTATACCCAAGACATCAGAGAAAGGCAAAAGGATTCCTAGAAAGGATAGTTCTCCAAAAAAGAAATAGCTTTGCCATATCGCCTTGTAAGCCTTCATATATAGAAATTTTCCCTTCAGCCCTTGTATATCTCATAGAGATGGCAGATAGACATCTACTACAAAATTTGTACATATATTTTATATTGATAGTAAAGATATATTTTCTTGAATGTCCTTGCAGTGTATATTATTTTCTCTCCTTTTCGATATCTGCAAAAAATGAATTACAAATGTTTGTTAGTTAGGAAGTGAGATCTTGATATACATCTAAGTAGATATAATATGATGTGAAAACTTACTCGTTTCTTGTCAAGTGGGAATACAAAGGAGCATGGTAGTTCAATGTCTTCATTTTGTAAATCCATCCTCACTTCATGTAGCGTACATGATTTTCTGATCTTTAAGATTGCAATAATATCCTCGTTGAACCAAATATCAAGATCCACTATAGGATCTTTGCTGAAATCATTAAGATTCTGGTCTAAAGCAACTAGACTACTACCAACAAAATGCCATCGACTATAGTAAAAGCTAAGGATAAAATTTTGAGTAGCAATCATATATTTACACGCTATAGAGTCTTGATCTATCTTACATATCATTTTTCCTTCTATCCTTGTATCCCATCCTTCATCAACAAATTGTATGATATGATCATATGTTAGTGTCTTCACTGAAATCATGGTTTTTGTTATTCTTATCTCCATATTAGAGAAGAAATCAATAAATATAATAATAGGCATAAACAAAGTAACTTTGCTTAGCCTACTTGAGATATTAGATTTTAGTGCTTTCTGGATCTCAGAAAATATCTTACATCTATAGCCCTCACTAGTAGCTGGACTTGGCAAAGGCCACTCAAAGCTTGAAAAATCTAGCAAAGGAAGGAGGTTTATTGATCCCCATTGGCAATGCCACATAGGAATAACATAAGAATGGTCATAAAGGAATATTCCATTCTCTGCAAGCTCTGTCTTCTTTCTGCCTCTATACATTTCTTCTCCAATTGAACCATGTATAACATCAATAACATCAATAATAGACTCCACTGGTTGCCATTCCTCAAGATTAGAAGGATAGACATCTACAAGACAAACAAATATTATAATGGAAAAACCTAAACCATGTTTAAGAAAGGAAAAACTTTAAGAATCAAATTCTTACAATTTGGTCTATGCATTGGAAGATTTGAAAATCCAGGTTTCAAACACAGCTCTCTATGCATGAACACATATTGCACTAGTACCTCTTTGATGCTATTGTTATTTGCTCCAAGCTTAAAATCTCGGATTCTGCCCTTCCAAGCAGAGATAAACGAGCTCTCGTGTCTTTGCCTTTTTCCATGTTTTGCTTGTTGCATGGTGATCCAACTACCTTTGCTAATGATAGTAGGAATCCATCTTCCGTCAGTTTGGAATGAGTTAAACACTGATATGGATGTGATTTGGGAGCTTGGACGCCTTGTTGAAGGTCAAATTTCTATATCCATGGTAGAAGAGAGAGAGAGACACACACACACACACACACACACACACACACACACACACACACACACACACAGAGAGAGAGAGAGAGAGAGAGAGAGAGAGAGAGAGAGAGAGAGAGAGAGAGAGAGAGAGGACTAGGCTACCATAACGGAGGGAAAAACAATAGAGGAATAAAAGAAAGGAGGGAAAAAACTGAGCGCCATGCTTTTCACTAATTTTAATTTCGATTACATAAGTCATTATCATTAATCTAGAAACATCATTAAATAAAAGTAGCCGAGACTCTATACCATTAATGCAAAAGATGTCATAATCACGAATATGAGAGACTAAAAATAGATAATAAAAATAAAAATTTGTAATATTATTATATTTATATGTTTTTGTAAAATGATTTTTAAAATTTTTTAAAATAGAAGTTCCGTTATGGAGGCTTTGCTCTTATTGGTCTAGAGCACTCTCTCTCCACAACGTAAAAGGCATTTTCGAGACCTCAAAACTCCCCTAATGACTGGCTGCCGTTAAGGCGCTGACTCTCTCAACAATCTACTCAAGTTGCTAAGAAGCTGCATCTTGCGAATTTTCCTATTCCTTGCGCCAGAATTGAGTTTTGGGCATTGAGATGGCTCACAAATGTTTGTGCGATTGAAATCTAGCTGGGTTTGGTGCAATTTTCCAAAAAAAATTGCAAAAATCTAACTCAACCCAACTCATCCGTGTTGGAAATCAGAGTTGCAGCATTGGAATGTGTGCAGAAGAGGGAGAAGAGAGCTCAAAGTACAAGAACAAAATCTTACTTACTAAGTTGCTTAGAAGAGTACAACTTGGGTACACTCTCCCACACATGATAGTGACCCATAGGCTGTTTATATACCCTCTTCCAAGCTAGGGTTAGGGTTTCCCCTGCCCCTAGGGCTATTCACACTCATTTGCCCTTATACTCCCTTGCTTATAGTGGGTTCCTATGCCTGTCTTCTAACACCCCCCTCAATGCCAGGGTGGCATTGGATTACAAGGCATGTAAGATGTTCCCCCCCTTCTTGGGATGCCTTTATAAATCAAGCTTACAAGGTTGTTTTTAGGTAGATGGTTTTAAAGAGTCAAAACAGTCGATCTTCAAATGGATTGGAGGCATAGTTGGCCACCAATTCTTTGGGTATATCAGGAATGTTGGGGCATTTACTAGTGATATGCCCTGTCTTTTTGCATTTGTTACATTTCATCTTCTCGGGATACTTCTTCCAGCAGTTGTTTACAAGATGTCCTTTTTTCTTACAGAAAGAACATCTAGTGAGAGCTGTATGTACCAATACTTGATCACAGGAAGTTGAAGATGCGTGACTGCTACTGCTTTCTTTGTGGTTCCTCTTTTCTTCATCCAAATAGGATTGAATGGTACTTGCCAATGTAGGATCTAGAATGTTGGTGAGAGTGGTTAGAAGAGTAGGAAACACCTGTTTTACAGCTTTTAGGAGAATAGCAATAGCATCTTCTTCATGTATTGGAGCTTGTATAGAGGCAAATTGTGCCATAATTCCCTTCACATGAGAGATGAATTTTCCCAAATCTTCTCCTGATCAATATTCCAAGCTAAAGAATTCAATTTTATGGAAGATTTTAGTATATTTACCAGTGGCTCCATAGAGCTTTTCAAGCTCGTCCCATTTTTCTTTAGTAGTGTTTAGTTGATCAACATGATGAATCAGGGATTCATCTAAGTGTAACATTATGATTGCTTGAGCACATTGGTCATCCTCTATATCAACCAGATTTGCAGAGTTTACAACTCTACTGCCTTGAATGAGAGGCCAATACCCTCTCTCCATCATTTTGTATTTTATAAGTGCATGCCCTTAGGGCTATTCACACTCATATGCCCTTATACTCCCTTGCTTATAGTTGGTTTCTATGCCTATCTTCTAACACCCCCCCTCAATGCCAGGGTGGCATTGGATTACAAGGCATGTATCTTTGCCATCAAACTTTTGAATTTGAGGATGGACATCAGCATATGTTGTGGTCATTGGGAAGGTCTTACCACTTGTTAGGACAAGGGCAGTGTCTAGTCCCTTACAATTTTTCCACTGAATGTGGAAGCAAAACAGACAATTTGAAATCAAAGTTGCAATGAAGAGAAAGGCTGAAAATCATATAAATGTAATATTTCAAAGTATGACTGTGGTGGTCCTTTCTTATGTGCAAACTTCTTCCGAGGTTTAATAGTCTTTTTAGGTTTTACTGAAGTAAACCTAGACTGGACTTCAGGCTCCTCCTTGTGGTATGGATTAGTGGATGAAGCTTGTGTTGGACAAGGTTGGTCTATGTTCTCAATGCTTGTTTGCTGATGATTCCAAGGAGAGTACTATGACACTCATCCTTTTGATTTCATTGACCAATGTACTTGAAACAAAGTCACTCACAGTATGCAATACACTTCTAGTGTATGATGGTCTATGTGTTAATAATTGTACACATAACCTTACAACAATATACGAAGAGGAATAAAACTCACTAGATTTTAGTGAATACCCAGCAAGCAAATGATTAGATGATTAATGATTAGTGTTTAGAAACACTAATGTCAAGCTTAGTGAAATGCTTGAATGAAACCGGGTTGGAAGTCGGCTTCTCGATGCACTTAGTGATGTCCATTGAGCATGTCCAAGAGCTTTTAGATCTGGAATAAGCTTCAAAGAATATGCTTCAGTGATTAAAATCACTGTTAATGAAGCTCAGACTGAAAAAAGTGAAAAATGCCAAGCTTAGAGCTTGTTAGCTATGGCTGCCACAAGATACACGGTTAGGGTTTGGCAGAGATCTCTCTCTGTGGGAGGAATTTCCAGAAGCCCTCTTGTGGGAGGATGGCCCAATAGGGGGGCTATAGAAGCCCTATGGTGGTGGCTCAGATTGCACCGCCTGCTGCCCACACTAAGCCTGAAGACGCCACGCTGTCAGAAACTGTGCCGTTTTTGGGATTTTGACAATGCTGCCCACGACGTCGACTAATCCCGAGGTTTATCATGCTAGGCTAATTTTCCCTAGGATAGGCAAGAAGTCCCTAGAAGAAATCAAAGGGAGATATGGCCTCCTTTGTCCTCCCCAAGTCCTCCAATGGAGGTAGGTTGCAAGCAACTATGGAGGAAAGAAGGATCAGGTGAAAGAGATGATAGCTCTTGTGCACTTAGTGATAGCTGAGGCTGAGAGAAGCTGAGGAGATCAAAGATGGCTCTGATACCATGTTGGAAATCAGAGTTACAGCATTGGAATGTGTGCACAAGAGGGAGAAGAGAGCTCAAAGTACAAGAACAAAATCTTGTTTACTAAGTTGCTTAGAGTACAACTTGGGTACACTCTCCCACACATGATAGTGACCCATAGGCTGTTAATATAGCCTCTGCCAAGCTAGGTTTAGGGTTTCCCCTGCCCCTAGGGCTATTCACACTCATCTTCCCTTATACTCCCTTGCTTATAGTGGGTTCCTATTCTTGTCTTCTAACAATCCGAAATGTAGGGGGGCCAAGTGGTGGATTCGGATGGCCGAGGGCCGAATAGGAACAGTGGCAAAATTTCCAGCTTCATCGGACGGCCAAATGGACATGATCAAGGGCTGAGCCACGTTAGTGGGCCGAGTTGATCATTCAGACAGGCCAAATGGAAGTAGTCAAGTTGGTTTGGGACGAATCAAGTTGGCCAAGTTTTCCGTTCGGATGGGCTGAATTGGCCAATTGCAAGAGGGCCACGGGTTGATTCTAGGCCCACCAAAACCAAGCCGCTCGGATGCCGTCTAGCTCGTTCAACTCTTTCTTGCTTTTGAAGCTCGGCTTGACGGTCCTGTGAGTTTAGCTCACTGATTTTTGGCATGCACTAATGACCAGGAAAATTTTTAACCAAAATCTCTTAAGTGTAGCAAAAGCCATGCAAATGCATTGCGAGCTTCAATAATTACAATAGGTTGTGTTTTTGGTTTGGTTGTTTTTTGTTTTGTTATATTTTTTTGTATTTTTATTTTTAAATGTTGTTGGCAAAATTGGTAAAATGGGACACAAAAATATGTTGTGAATTTTTATGGTGAGGTTTCAGTAATCATCAAGTGTCAAAAATGTATCTGAACTTATCCAACATTTTTCAGCTTATTTTACTGCTAAATAGGGCACAAATTATGGTAAATAGGAAAAAAAGAGTGTTTGAAATGATTAATATCGGCAAGTGAGTGATTGGGGATAGCAAGACCTTGTGTGAGAAGGGATTTAAGGGCTAGGAGACCATAGAAGAGCTCATTTTTCACCCTAGCATTGAAAGAGAGAGAGAGCTTCCATTGGTGATTCTTTTCCAATCCGATTTCTTAATCCTAACCTACACTAAATGCAACAATAATTGAAAGTGAATAACATATATGATTTCCCCTTATTTTTCAATCATCAAACAATCAAAATAACCAAAATACTTACTTGTATCGAGAATAAAAAAACCCAAACTTCCTACCTATCTCAAGCTCTGTTTCTGGGATGAATCCCTTACTTTGACGCTCGATATGAGGTGTGCAAGTGCTCGAGCTTGAATCTGTTGGTCCCCATAATGAAACCAAAATGTAGAGGGAGCTCACACTCAATTGCCAAGATCCACAAACCGCTTATTGTTTCAAGTGTTTCAAGTGAGCTCTAATGGCTATCTCTCACCTAGCCGACGTGCTTTCAAACCTACGAGTGTAGTGAGCTTGCCTCGATGCCGAAATGATTTGCCTCCTCCCTCGCACACACCGGTAGCTCCACAATCTTAGATGCGAGCTCAAGCATCCTCAAGCCTCCTCCATCGAGCTCCATCCACTATAGCCGCATGCGTGTGAGAAAAGAGAAGAGAAGAGAAGAGAAGAGAAGAGAAGAGAAGAAGAGGAGAGGAGATGGTGAAGAGCTTCACCCTCTTGATCCCTCACTCCCACACACTCACTTCCTCACACTCTCACACTCCCTCTCTCAAAAGTACATACACAAGCAAGGTGAAGAGACGAAGAGAAGAAGAGAAGAAGAGAAGAAGAGAAGAAGAGAGGACTCTTGTTAGCCACACACCGAAGAATGAGCTTCCATTCACTTTTTGAAAATCCTATGGGCACCCATCCCTTTTTACATGACCGATCATTGTGGCAAGGTCATTTTTCCTATTTCCCTCTTCTTGCTTCATGCCTTAAGCCCACACTTGTCTATTCTTTTACAAATGGCACAGGAGGGAGCCTGTCACTCCTTTACAAGAGTTTTTAGAGTTTTTTGAGGTGCCTTCCATTTAAAATTGTGCTTTTTGCCTCAGCTTAGCTCTAGGGGCCGCCTCTACACCTTTTCTCTTTTTCTGTCCTTTTTCCACTCTTTGCTTCATATTTTTGCCATCTCGAATTGAGGTAATGCCATCTCAAACTGAGGTTAACAGGGATAGACTAGGTTGTACTTTCCATCACTGTGCATATGGGATTGTGCATCCTGAGCCCACATTGCTCCATACAAAGAGGCCAAGCTGGGTGTGATTGCCAATATCTCAACAGTAATGAGGAGAGAGACAATAATGTATTAATGTTTCCAAAAAGATAAGAAAAATTACATGTCCCTTCCTTTTATACCTATGTCAGTGTGACATGGTATTACTATTATTTTCACACTAAACAATTATTCTTCTTAGCTTCTTACAATTCATCCCATCCCAAAGGTTTTTGCATTAAAAAATAAAATTACAAGAGTTGGAACAGCTACTCTATTTTCAACTATACAAATAGGAAAATCAATGAAAACTTAAAGACATATGGACTGAAATGAAAGAATGAGAGTATGTCTCAGCTATATACATGATCAAGAGTGCTTCAAAAGTACTTGGAGCCTTAAAGCCTTCAAATGATGAACTTAAAATAAATTAGAAAGCTTGTTGTAAGAATAGACCCTGTTGAACCAGATCTACCATAACTTGTTGAGATGACAAGCTCAACATGTGCGGACATTGATGATGGACCACCTAGCTAGATGGGTCCGCACATCTATACTTAGCACGTTGGTAGTCATTATGATACTCACATGGCCACTGACTTATCACTTATTATATTTAGTTTGTTACACCTACCTACATGTGGCAAAGATATAGCACCAGTCGATTAGTGTAGTCTATTATGTATTGTTTAACTTAATAGGCCACTTTCCTTTATGTTGTATCTTATCTATACTTTGTGTACATTGTATAGTGTGTGGAATAAGAAGAAGAAATAAGAAAGAAAACATTTTGGCCTCCATCTCTCTTCTTGTGTTCTTGAGTGAGCTTCCTCTTGTGTATGTACTGTGTGTTTGGCGTAGCAGCTCAAGCAAGTCCTCCCACCACACGATTCTTGACATGGTATCAAAACCATGCCACTAAGAGAGGCTGATTTTAAAGGCTAAAGTGAAGGAGAAGAAGCAAGGTTCGAGCAAGCAAGCAACGGGTAAGAAGCTCTCCCATTCTTCCACTCTCTCTCTTGGATAGTGCCTGTGGAGGCACTGGAAGCAAGGTAGAGTGAAAATCTCAGATTGCTGTGAGATTTGGTTATAAGCAAAGCACTGTACATTCTTCAAAATGGCCATTTAGGCTTACACGTAGTTCTTTTTGGCATTTGAGCCATTTCAGGCCCCATTTTAGAGACCAAAGTTGCGGACAACAGTTTCAAGGTACACTGTGATTTCAGCTTTATTGACCGAAAGTGGGTGCATAGGTTACAGATTTTGAATCTGTAATTTTTGGGGTGTTTTCCAGGAAGCAAACATGAGGTTCATCTACAAATAGGTTGCAAATTACTTGTACTATTGAGCAATTAATGAAAAAGGTTGCTTGGTGTATTACTGTGCACTTGTTATGAAAGGCTGCAGAAGACTAGCGTGCTATGTTGTATCCTTTTTTGTGATAATGGCATAGAATAGTGGAAATCCCATTATTGAGAAGCTCGACAAGAACAACTACCCTTCATGGAAGTTTCATGTGACAACGAACTTTCTCATTAGAAAGGGCCTTTATGAGTTTGTTTCAGGTGAAGAAAAGGAGCCAAAGCTAGGTATCCCTCCGACTGCAAATGAATTAAAAGCATGGAAAGAATGGAATGCAAAAGACAAAAAGGTGATATACTAGCTATCTACAGTCATTGATAATATGATTTTTGGACATATCAAGAATGCATTCACATGCAGCTTTGACAATTTTTGAGAATATGTTTTTAATAAATACAAAGGCACAGAAGATTCAACTCAAGCAAGAGTTGAATACCTTGAAGAAAGGGAAAATGTCTTTCAATGAGTATGTTTTGAAGGTGAGAAGCATTGCAGATGCTTTGGCAGCGATTGATGCAATGCCTAATGATGATGATTTGATTTCATCCACTTTGAGTGGCCTTAATAATGAGAAGGCATGGAAATCATTTGTTACTTTAGTATACGTACGAAAGCCATTTCCAGATTTTGATGAGCTAGTCTCTCTCATGATTACTGAAGAGATCAATATGCAGGGTGACTCATCTGAAAGAAATGGTGAACAAGTCCAAGCATTTTACTCAAGTTCAGGAAGGGAACGTGGTAGATCCTCTTCGAGAGGTTGTGGTATGGGACACGTGCTGGTGATAACCAACAAAACAGGTTCAATCAGTAGTTTGGTGAAATGCAAGTTTCAGGAGGCTGAGGAAACTTTAGAGGTAGAGGGAGCTCTAGAGGATGAGGTGGATGGCAAAACAGAGGTTCTGGAGATTCTGCTATATTTTGCCATTATTATGGCAAAACATGTCATATTGCAGCCCATTGTTATACTAAGAAGGATGATATTCACAGTGGTAAATTACAGTAAGAAAACTATGCATCATCTTACTACATAATGAAGACAAAAATGAGTGTTTGTTTGCTATGCAGCACATGATGAATGCAGTTATAGGAAAGGGGACACATGATGATATACAGTATGTGGATTCAGGTACATCTAATCATATGACCAGTCATGTTGAATGGTTTGGAGAGATTGTAGGACTTACAAAATCCAGGTTATGTGCAGACGGGTGATGATTCATGTGATAGCAACCCTCCCACGAACATAATCAACCACAAAACCAGGGACAAATCACACAAAATCTATGTGTATGGCTCTACCATTAATCTCAAAACTGAAAAGAAATCATAAATCTTCCACTTAATAATGAACAAATTTGTCATCTTCATCCATAGCTTCAACCATTATGCAAGAACAGCAGAGGAGAGAGAACAAATTTTTTTGGCACCACCAAAAATGAGAATATGCGATTGGAGAAGAGAGAGGGAGGGGAAAGAGGCACATAACCACTCGTGCACTCCACCCCACCTCTTTCCCAAAAAGCACACCCCTTCATATTTTATTATTTCTTTGAAATTTTTTATACATTTGATATTATAAGGCCTTTGGCCTTTAATTTTGAGTATTCCTACCCTTTACAAATGCATGCATGGAACACTTTTGTGTATACCATTTATTTATGATGCATGTGGATGTGGATGTGGCCCTCTCATGTAGGTGTGTATTTTAGTGATTTTGGAACAATGTAAATGTTATCCCCTTTACAAAAGATGAAATTATGATATATGCATGGACATTTTTGTGCCTTGTTTTTATGCTTCTTTGGATGTCATCATTTTCTCCCACACTGAAACGTGAAGCGTCCTCGTGAACCTTGTCAAAGAAGAACCACTATCTAACACAAAAAGTTTCCAAAATTTTTAGTAAAACAACTTCGATAATGAGGCCTAGCCATAGTAGGGTATAGGGACTCCAAATCCATGACCACCAGAGTAAGGGAACTCCTCCCTCAACTACACTCCCACATTGAAAACTTGTATAGTCTTCAAAAGATAGGGTTCTATCTTTCACAATGATCACAACAACAACTTCTTTGCCCAATGTAGAAAGGAAGAAGACTCCATCATGTAGCTCCATAGGCACTTGAGGGAACACCATTTGATTGTAGCCACATCTTTATGTATCTTCGAATGTAGGGGTTTACTAGCATTGATAGCTAGGAAGAAAACCCATTAGAGATTTACCTTTGCAAAAAGTTATTTATTTATTTTTTTAAAGAAATGCTAATGATAGATATTAAAAGTTGTTAAACCTTATGGTTGCCCTTTAGGGTTTTGTTTTTCGTGTCTTCAAGAGCTTATTTATCTTAGGTTGTGTAACTTGAGTGAGGCTTTAACTTTTGTGTTGTTAAAGGTTATTGTTAGATGACATTAGATTTATTTAAGCTATGAGACCCTTAACAATAGGATGATGGGTCTGAGAGGGTATCATTGGAGAAAGGGAAGGGAAGATGATGTGTGTCTCTTAAAGGAGAGGAAGATAGCAATGGGGAGGAAGATATTGGCAAGGATGGAGAGGTGAAGAGTAGGGAAAGACCACCATAGAGGAGGATGAAGATGGTGCCATGGTGGAGAGAGATAGTGTGGTATTGCTAAGGTTGAGGGAGGGGGATGAAGGGACTATGAAAGGACATGGAGGTACTTTCAAGGGGTCTCAAAGGGCTTGACCTTAGAGATTCATTTGAGAGGAAATATAGAATAGTACCATGCATTTGTTTTTTTTATGAAGGTGTTTTAGGAAATTAAATATGTTATTTATTATTTCATTAAAAGTTAAGGGTTAGGGTATTTTTTGCTTCATTAGGGTTGAGCAAAAAGAAGATACGATGGGATATGTTTGCGTGTGTTGGATAGGGAGGCACAAAAGTAGGGTGCCGGTGGAGAAGAGCAAGATACCAGGGAGAATCATCCTTGTTCTTATTTGTTCCTTGTAGGAGTTTCCATAGCCTGATGCTCTTGAGCATGGTGACTGAACTCATCTCAATGACCCTATCCTCTCGCACTGACTCCTTAGTTGCTTGCACTCCTGCTATCCGTTGCAGTGCTATAACCAATCTGTTCTTTTTCTACTTTGTCAAGTTCATCACTTTGCTGGTTTTCCTCTCATTTCTTCTCCTTTTGTTAATGTTTCTGGGGTGGGTAGCGACTTGCAAGGTTGGGAAGATGGAAGAGCAGGGCGCGACTGCTAAAGAAACGATTCTTCTTTTGCTTCTTCTTCAACTATTGGATTGAGGTGATAAAGACGGTGCTTTTGTGCGATGCAGGTGCACTCGTTTAACAAAAGGAGAGGGCTTATGACTTTTGGGAGAAGGGCAAGTTGATGATGAAGCGGCCCTCCTTCGTAGCATCTCTGTCTTTCTCTTCATCTTCTTCTTGACATCTTCTTTGTCAATGTTAACAAATTGCTTGTGGACTACATGCTACCATTGACGGAGATCAAGTCGTGCCTCACAGTGAGGGCACATGGTGTTGGATTGCAGTCATTTGTCAAGCATCCAGCGTGGAACCTTTGGCTATGTCATGCAAGTGAACACCTATTCTCAAAGCTTGCATAGAAACATGATGCACTTCACCCTTTCTTCTTCTCACTAGGACTGAGGATTCAAGATGTCATTTGTATTTAGGATGGGGGGTGAGTCTGACTTGAATATATTATATAGGCAGGCCTTCTTTGTTGTTTGCATCATCATCTTCTTCTTCCTTCTTCCTCTTATTTCTTTGCTTAGATCTTGTTAACTTGCTAGATTTAGGAGGAGACTAAGAACCTATCTATGCTGTAGCAGGGCACTGGTTTTAGTAGTACAAGAGGAATGCCAGAATTTCTAGGAGGAGGGACAGGCATAAAGTTTTGTGTTTCTCTTCCTATTCTCTCTTCCATTATGCTCTAGGGCCTCTCCCCCTGTGAAACCAGAAGTGCTAGCACAAATATGGGATCTTGTTGTCCTCTTTTTCTGGATCGCCAAAAATGGATACTATTCCACCCTGAATTCTCAATACTAAACAAATACCTCACCACCATAGATCTTGTGGTTCTTCTTCTCTTTCTCTCTAACCACTTTTTGCAATGCATATCCTCTGTACTTGCAATTCCTCCTTGGATTGTTTTTGTGAGGATAAGGAAGAGGAATAGGGACATGTTGCAAATTGAGATGAAATGAAACATATGCC
Organism: Lygodium microphyllum; assembly: GCF_053477565.2. Lineage (NCBI taxonomy): Eukaryota > Viridiplantae > Streptophyta > Polypodiopsida > Schizaeales > Lygodiaceae > Lygodium > Lygodium microphyllum. The sequence continues at coordinate 103,900,618 of NC_141149.1, read as the reverse complement.
CAAGGAGGAGAAGAAAAAAAATCTTCCCATGATGTCTTCTTTCTCCACCATCATTTTCTTCTTTACCAAATTGCAACCTCTTGAAAATGCATCCTTCTGACCTTCTCACTTTAGGGGAATGTACCATGAATAGCCTCAATCAAGACTTGAGATCAACTTCGCTCCCTGGCTATGCACCAAAATGATAGCAACCCTTCCATGAACATAATCAACCACAAAACCAGGGACAAAGCACACAAAATCTATGTGTATGGCTCTACTATTAATCTCAAAACTTAAAAGAAATCATAAATCTTCCACTTAATAATGAATAAATTTTTCATGTTCATCGTCTTCATCCATAGCTTCAACCATTATGCAAGAACAGTAGAGGAGAGAGAACAAATTTTTTTGGCACCACCAAAAATGAGAATATGCGATCGGAGAAGAGAGAGGGAAGGGAAAGAGGCACATAACCACTCATGCACTCCACCCCACCCCACCTCTTCCCCAAAAAGTACACCCCTTCGTATTTTATTATTTCTTTGAAATTTTTTATACATTTGATATTATAAGGCCTTTAGCCTTTAATTTTGAGTATTCTTACCCCTTACAAATGCATGCATGTAACACTTTTATGTATATCATTTATTTATGATGGATGTGGATGTGGATGTGATCCCCCTCATGTAGGTGTGTATTTTAGTGATTTTGGAACAATGTAAATGTTATCCCATTTACAAAAGATGAAATTGTGATATATGCATGGATATTTTTGTGCCTTGTTTTTATGCTTCTTTGGGTGTCATCATCATGCCACCCGATTTCACATATTGGAAAGGTTCCCTTGTCCTTGCATGGTGGCCAGACAAAGAGTCTGACAAATGTATTGCATGTGCCTTCAATCACAAAGAATCTAGTGTCTATTGGCCAAATGGTAGAGCAATGGTTGCAGGTCCGATTCAATGCAAAAGGTTGTTTTGTAGAAGACTTTGATGATAGATGCAGGTTGGTCACAAAAGGAAGTAGAGTTGGCCACATGTTCACTTTAGATGCTGGAGTTCCTGCAATGGATGCTGCTATGTATGCTAAAGGAAAAGGAGTGGTTGCAGACATTGAAATATGGAATAAATCTATTGGACATGCAAATGTGCAAAGGCTGAAATTAATGTAGTCTAGAGGATTGGTTACAGGTTTGTCTTCTTTTAGAGTTGCAGAATTCCATAAAGTCTGTGAAGCATGCCAGTTTGGTAGGCACGCCAGACAACCCTTCTTGCATGACAGAGAAGTGAGCAAAAATATACTTGACATAGTGCATACAAATATTTGGAGGCCTACACAGAATGTATCTCTTGGTAGCAGCAAATACTTTGTCACATTTATTGATGACTGTTCAAGGAAGCTATGGGTATATTTTATGAAGGAAAAGAGTGATATATTTGAGCATTTCAAATCTTTCAAGGCAGCTATTGAAACAAAAACAAGCTTGAAAGTGAAGTGCTTGAGATCAGATGGAGGGGAAAAGTACCTCTTTAATGAGTTTCGTGGCTTCTTGAGGACTCATGGGATAAAAAGGAAATTTACTTGTAGATATACCCCACAACAAAATGGGATTGCAGAAAGAAAAAATAGGCATATTGCAGACGTTGCACGGGCATTAATGGCTGAAAAGAATATTACAATTTTTTTTTTGTTTGAAGCTGTTCATAATACTATCTATATTATGAACAAAACCCCCATATCTGCAGTTCATGGGATGACTCCTGAAGAATGCTTTACTGGTAAGAAGCCTGGCGTATCACACTTGAAGGTATTTGGATGTGTTTCATATGTTCATGTGCCAGATGAGCTACGAAAGAAGCTTGATCCAAAGGCTGAAAAATGTATTTTTATTGGATACTCTTTAGAGCAGAATGGGTATCATTATTATAACCCTGTCATAGGTGAGTTTAGAGTGAGCAGGGATGTTATTTTTTATGAGATGAACAGTTGGTATTCACCTGCTAGTGATGTATTAGATGATGATAATGATCATGATAGTTGTGTTCAGAAAGAAAAGCAAGAATCATGGAGTCTTAGTGGACTAGAAACATCATATGCTACTACACCTACAATGAGCCCTTAGTTTGGGAGACTAAGGAGTAGCCCCACATCTTCAAGTCTATCTATAACTGTTGCAGGCAAAGACAAAGAAAAAAAGAAAGTGCTGGATGGTAATGATGCATTTACTAGTTATTTGGGATTTGATGGAGAATCTAGTGGTACGCAGGTCTAGCAGGGTCAGATACCCTGTTAAAAGATTTTTCTTTGAAGGTTATGCAACTCACCATTATGCTTATATGGTGAAACTAGTTGAGGATATTGAGCCCACTTGTTTTGAGGATGCTGTTGGTCATGCTCATTGGGATGCAGCAATGGATGAGGAGACGGCTACATTAGAAGCCAATAAGACTTGGGATTTGGTACCCTTGCCTAAGGGTAAGAAAGTTATTAGTTGTACGTGGGTTTACAAAGTCAAGCATAATGCAGATGGTTCAATTAGTAGGTATAAGTCTAGGCTGGTTGCAAAAGGCTATGCTCAAACATATGGCATAGATTATGAGAAGACATTTAGTCCAGTTGCTAGGATGGCAAATATTAGGTGTGTGATTGCCTTGTCAACAAGCAAAGGTTGGAGTTTGCAGCAAATGGATGTTAAGAATGCCTTTTTGCATGGTGAATTACAAGAAGAAGTGTATATGGAGCAGGCAGCAGGTTAAGAGGATTTAGAACATCCCACATATGTGTGCAAGTTAAAGAAGGTGCTCTATGGGCTGAAGCAAGCACCTAGAGCATGGTCTGACAAGATTGGAGAGTATCTTGTCAATATTGGATTTTGTATTTCTGATGCTGATCATTCACTTTATGTGAGAAAGGGAGATGCAGGTTTGGTCATCATAGTCATCTATGTGGATGACTTGATTATTATAGGTGACAGTGACAATGGGATTGCTGAAGTTAAGGACTTCTTGAAGAAGAAGTTTGAGATGAAGGATTTGGGTGAGTTTAGATACTTTCTTGGTATTGAGGTGATTAGATGTGATGATGGTATATGGCTATCACAAAGGCAGTATGGCTTGGATATGTTATCCAAGTATGGTATGATAGCATGTAAGCCTCTTTCAGGACAATTGGAGCAAAATGTGAAGTTGAGTGCTGACGTTGGGGATGAGATAGAAGACCCTACTATGTTTAGGAGGATGGTAGGGAGTTTGATTTACATGATTATCACAAGGCCAGACTTGAGCTATGTTGTTGGCCTTGTCAATTAGTTTATGCAAATGCCTAGAAAGTCTCATTTAGATGCAATCAAAAGTATATTGAGATATGTGAAGTCCACTTTACATTATGGACTTTTTAATGAGGCAGTTAAGGATGTACAGGTCTTTGGATACACAGATGCTGATTGGGCTGGTAGCATGTCAAACAAAAGATCTACTAGTGGGTTCATGTTTTCCATTGGCAATGTAGCAATTACATGGAGCAGCAAAAAGCAACCTATAGTTGTTTTATCGAGTACAGAGGCTAACTATAGAGGTACTGCTATGGCAACATGTGAGGTGGTATGTCTACAAAAGTTATTAGGTGACAACATGAGTAGTATACAGTTAGCTAGGAATCCTGTGTTCCATGCTAGGACAAAACACATTGAGGTGCACTATCACTTTGTGAGAGAGAAGGTACTTGCAGGAGAGATTGACTTGGTATATGTCAGCAACACACAGGATCGGATAGCTGATATTTTCACAAAGGCATTGGGTACAGAGAAGCTTAAAAGGTTCTGAAGCTTACTTGGAGTTGGAGAGATAGAGTTGAGCTTGAGGCGGAGTGTTGAGATGGCAAGCTCAACACGTGTGGACATTGATGATGGACCACCTGGCTAGATAGATCTGCACGTTTACACTTAGCACATTGGTGGTCATTATGATACTCACATGGCCACTGACTTATCACTTATTATATTTATTTTGTTACACCTACCTCCAGCTAGCAAAGATATAGCACCAGTCGATTAATGTAGTTTGTTATGCACTATTTGACTGAGTAGGCCACTTTTCTTTATGTTGTATCTTATCTATACTTTGTGTACATTGTATAGTGTGTGGAAGAAGAAGAAGAAATCAGCAAGAAAACGTTTTGGCCTCCATCTCTCTTCTTGTGTTCTTGAGTGAGCTTCCTCTTGTGTATACAGTGTGTGTTTGGCGCAACAGCTCAAGCAAATCCTCCAACCACACGATTCTTCACATAACTTTTGGTAGAAGTATCCAAATGAAGTGTACCACATGTAAAAACATAGCTCTTGAATAATAATTTGACCCTATGTAGGTGGCATAATTCTAAAAATTAGATATAACAAAAACTATTTTAAAACAATTTGTTGTCAGGTCCCTGTTTGCATCATAACTGACTCCATAGTCAATATGCTTTAACCAACCAATGTGTTCAGTAGGTAAGAAAACTCATCTAATATGGAATCAGGCCTCCAAAGGCTTCCTCAAGCCAGAAACCTCTCCATTTGATCAAATATTCAATGATAGAATGAGAGCGAAGCTTCTTCTCATGCCGACATATGACAGCCTCTGGGATGTACTAAGTAAGATCTTTTTAATCAATAGGTAGCAACTCATCAACTATATCAACAAGATTACCATAGAAAGGCTTGAGCTGACTAATATGGAATACATTATGAATCTTAGTGGAAGAGGGTAGCTCCAATCTATATGCCAAGTCTCCAATGCGCTTCAAGTTCTTGTAGGGTCTATAAAATCTGTGAGGAAGCTTGTTACTGGATTTATTCTTCAAAGTAGAATACTAAGACTTGGGCACCTTCAACAAAAGTAGTTCTCCTTCTTGAAACTCTAAGGGTGGCCTCTTCTCATTTGCATACATCTTTATCTAGTCTTGGGCTTTCCTAATATTCATCTTACACTGCTGAAGAAGGGTCTGCATTCTTTCCAATTCTTCTTTCCCATGAGGATTTATTCTTTCATTGAACATGACTGTGGGTAAGGGCACCTTACAAAACCTATAACATGCCTGCCTATTGGCTATCCAAGCACATTTTAGCAGTCCATTGAGAAATGAATCTAATCGTCACCACCTGGCACTCCCATGGAATGTTCTGGGGTTTGTCGCCTAGGGTTTCCTGAGTCTCAAAATGTTCACGGCCAAGAACCCAATAGGATCAACCTGAAATCTGGGTTCCTATTGGTCAAGGTCTCCTGACAACGTTCCTAATTTACAGAGAGATGCCCAAGCCAAAGCACATCCAAGCCACACTTGGTTCAAAGAGAATGGGAAACGGCAGGGATGTGCTACTCAACCTCTCTGCTCATAGGGCATAGTCCCATTCTGGTCCCCTAAAATGGCATGAATCAGGTTCTAACTTAACATTACCTAGGGGTTGCAAATGATGGTGTAAACCTTGTGAGAAGCCTCCCAGTTCTCTGGGACCACCTTGTCGTAGGACAGACCCATCGAGGTTTTTCCCACCCACTTCCCTTGATAGCTTTAGTTTTCTAATTAGGTCCTATCATATTTATGTGTGACATTCAAAATCAACTTCCTTAATTATGCCTTTTAGGGAATAGGGTTCGTTCGCGTAATTTATAGCACCGACATGAAAATAAAACAAGCAATCCTTTTTACAAACAAGCTCCTTAACTTATCTTCAAGTTAATCTTTGTCTCCTGCCCATACATGAGAAATTATGTGTCCCTCCTATCCAACAGAAGTACCCGGTACTAATCACATGGCACCAAAATTTCCTTTTTTATCCAATATCTAGAATAGGAACTTCGAACGCCTCCAAACATTGGGCTCATGGTAGCAGTCTACAACTCCGTTCTGGACTAGGCAAGGGGTGTCCAGAGCTCCACTAATCCCAAGTGACCTAAGAGTGAGACAAAAATTCCGTAGATGGCCTTTTCACCACTCGACCTTCGGCCCGTGAATCGAGCAGTGCTCTCTCGATGTAATAAACGGTGCGATCTTGGAGATGATCCACCCGTGCAAATATCATTCCTTAATTAATCCAATTAAGAATCAACCACAATCAAGGCAATCAACCTAATATCATCTTCCAAGAAAACATTCCTTTATTCCCATGGCAACTTATCATCACACACCCTTGCCATGCGTTTACCATCAAGCACAAGCACTTGGAATAATCATCTAGATCACATTCCAACAATTAGTTCAATGAAAAAAAAACATTTAGGATGATGTTAGATCAATCAACAAAACGGTGATATCTTTTTCCAACATTGTAGGAATAATTGTGATAACCTTCCATCGCATACTCGCTCTCCCCCTTGGGATCCAAGCAATTCCATGCAAAATTTACTTAACACTTTGGCTACTAAGACACATGCCAATGTCTTATACAACTATGCGAGAATGTAAATTCTATTGAGCACTTATATTAATCAATAACCTAGCCCTCTTCTTACAAAATCATCATCCTTTCCTTTTTCTTGGGTTTCCCTAACCGCTTGATCTCTCTACTTGCCTTTGAGGCTTGGAATTGTAGTTTGTACCTAGCCCAATTCTTGAATTGGGTTGATGAAGGTAGTAGTTGCCAAACGAACCCCAAGGCATCTATGTTTTTGCCCTTGTGACTAATATTGGTGCTAACTATGCATAACGTCAAGATTCCCAATCTATCAAATAGTTCGATATTAGTGAGAGCTTGCAAAAAGATCTTAGAGATTTCAAGAATGGATTTCCTTTAGGCTAGACTACCTACCATGCCATCCGTCAGGCGTGCAAGCTACGTCATACCTTCAGTGGGGCGAAAAACGATACTACTAATTTGCAAGAAGGGAAAATCAACAATACCTTAGAACTTGACATGTTGTTTATGCTTTGCATGAATTCTATCGCATAACATCTAGTCAAGTTATTACTTCTCTTGACATGAGTACTTTGCAAACTACATCTTTCGAATATTTGGGATAAACCCTATCGTTTCAGCTAAACCATCCTTGTGTGGCATAGTACAAGTCTAATGCATCTCATGTGGGAATAAAAGCAAGCGTTCGAAAATTTGGAAATGCATTACTTACAATCGGCACTATAGTTGGGTTGGCAGTGGCACCCTTGCCCAAGGTTTCATTGTTGATGATGGGATTTCTACCTGCATTCAAAATTCTCTGCTTGCGGGCCATTTCACACTCTTCTTGCCCGAGGTTTCATTATTGATGATGGGATTTCTACCTGCATTTGAAATTCTCTGCTTGCGGGCCATTTCACACTCTTCTTTTCTTTAAATGCGATCCCACAATACTTTTGCTGCCTCTTTCTTGAATAACGAGGTCAATTGGGGAGAGAATTAGGCTTGCGGATAACCAAACGGATGAGGGGGGTAAGACATGGTGCCTCTCTCTCTCTCTCTCTCGCTCTCTCTCTCTCTCTCTCTCTTTCTCTCTCCCTCCCTCTTCTTCTTCTTCTTCTTCATCTTCTCTTCTTCTTCTCCTCTCTCTCTCTCCCTAACTCTTCCTCTTCTTCTTCTTCTTCTCTTCTTATCCTCCTCTCTCCCTCTCCCTCCCTTTCCCTTTCTTTTCCTCGACAGCAAAAAGGGGGGTCTCTTTCTCTATCCCACGGTAGCCAAGGGGGGGCAAGGGTGGTAAAATCCTTTGTTCATTTAAGGGGGGGTTTTATATAGGTCTTGGGGTGTATAATTGGAGGAAAAAGAGGTAGTGGGGGGAGTGAGGTGGCACACGTGTGCCGCTTCCCCCATTGATTTCATCATCATCATCATCGCATCCTCAGCATTGTCTCCAGTGTTGAGATATTTGCAATCACACCTACTATGGCCTCTTTGTATGAGGCAGTTCTGGGCATGCAAATATCTTGAATCCCATAAGCATAGTGGTGCTGAGTAGACCCATCCAGCTTCTATATAACATTGTACTTCACTATCACTTTCATATGGAATGAATACAATATCATGATGCTTTGTACTTTCACTTAGTGTCTTTGTCGTTGTCAGTCCATTACACAAGATTGTCTTTATGAGTCCAAGCTTCCATCTTGGAGTCTAATTCACTTGTGTAACAGTTGGTCTCTCCTTGTCTATGTCAACATGATTCTTGTCTCCATCTTCCATCCTCCATAGCTCCTCCCATGCTCTAGATCCGTGCTTTTCACATGGTATCAAAGCTCAAATGAGCATGGTCCAACTCTCCTTTCACTCCTCTCAGCTCCTTTCCATCTCTGCTCAGCTCAGTTTGAGTACTGGACCCTATCTCCAACTTCATTTGCATTCCTACCTTCAATGAAGCTTCCATGGCAGCCATAGCCAGTAGCACCCTATCAGCTTGAAGCTTTTATATCTCGCTCCACAGGCGAAATATCTTTGAACTTCCTTCTGGAGAAGTCTTTCTCTACTTCTAGATCTCCTCCCTGGTACCTCAATCATTGAGGTTGGGCAACTATGGCTTCAACATTGCCTCTTTTCAGAGACGCTGCCATAACTATGTCTGTGGACAGCACCTACCTACCTCTGTTGGAGCAGCCATATCTCATCAACTAGGCCATATCTCTTCAAGCTTTCTTCTCAAGAGTTATTCTTTAGGTTAAGGCACAAATCCTTGGCCAAAAATCAAGGATATTGATGCACACCATGCCCGACATTTGCATTTTCCCAAATCTGAGTGCAGTTTTGACAGCAACCACTTTGAAGGCTTAGATCTCTCAACTCGGGCAAAATGAGTACAAACCCTCTTAGGGGGAGTTAGATCCATTAGTGAGGGTCCTCTATATTAAAGGGTTTGAGCAGATTTGACCTGTGGAGCTCGTGGGAGCTCATTTACCAGTCGTTGGTCCCTATTTTGACAGGATATCCATAGCCACTTACCTTCAAGCTCATTTTTCTTTCATTTTCTCTCTCCTACCACTTAAACCAAGCCAAGGCCACTGTAATCTGAATTTTTCAGCAAGTATTCAGTCATCAAATCAGCAAGGAGGGGAAGCTATGAAGAGTTTTTGAAGATCATCAAGTCAAACTCAAGCAACAAACATCAAATTTCAAACTAGTATCTTTTGATACTTCACTGCCATTGCTTGTGTCTTTTGACACATACAAAGATCAACTCATTGCTAGTTATTCTCAGTCATTTGAAGCTAATTTTCATCATGGGAATGACCAAAATAAAGTCTTTTATGAAGATGCTTCTCATGAACAGTAGCATTACTCTTATTGCTCAATTCAACTACATGGAAGACTTGTTTATTCACCTTGCAGGGATGGATGGACTTACTTATTTTGAAGAGCAATTGATGAATTTATTTGAAGCTTTTGAAGACATTTCTACCACCTTGGATGTCATGCAAAGCCTAATGAAGATGATACTTTTGTTTGAGGGGGACAACTGGAAGTGCAAACTCAAAGATGTTGCAAGCAAAGTCAATGAAGAAGCTGACCAGGAGGACCTAGAAGAAGAGGACCAAACGATTAAAGTGAAGAACAAGTACCGGATTAAAAAGAGTAAGTTGGACTACATCGACATCAACAAGAAGACCTACAATGAATAGAAGATCTATGTCAAAAGAAATACTAAAAATTGTAAGGGCCCCACGGCCCTTGACCCAAAATTTTACTGATTTTTTTAGCCTTGTATTGCCTAGCCCAAAATGTTTTTGTCATAAGCCTATAAACTCCTCATGTAGCCTTGTACTACAACCTCTGTACACTTTTTGAGGCCCCTGTTATAGCTTGTGGATGTCCACCATGTTTGTGGTGCTCACACTTAGCCTTTTCTGCGACAGCCTTTGGTGCTTTGCCATATTTATGGTGTGCCTACACTTTGCAGGTGTTGCTCTAACTAAAGCCTCTACACGCTTTGTACTTCTGGTTGTGATTGAGGAGGGGTGTTGAGATGTTTGCAATCACACCTACTATGGCCTCTTTGTATGAGGTAGTTATGGGCTTAAACATCCTGAATCCCATAAGCACAGTGGTGCTAAGTAGACCCATCCAGCTTCTATATAACATTGTACTTGAATATCACTTTCATATGGAATGAATACAATATCATGATGCTTTGTACTTTTACTTATTGTCTTTGTCGTTGTCAGTCCATTACACAAGATTGTCTTTATGAGTCCAAGCTTCCATCTTGGAACCTAATTCACTTGTGTAATAGTTGGTCTCTCCTTGTCTATGTCAACATGATTCTTGTCTTCATCTTCCATCCTCCATAGCTCTTGCCATGCTCTAGATCCGTGCTTTTCACATCCAGCTCGCCGTCTCTCATTGCGTCATCTCCCACTCATCCTTGGGTTTGCTGTCATGATCTCCTCCTCCATCTCCTTGCTGGCGCCATCTCCCATTCGTCGACTCCACTCCCTCTTCCTACTGTCGGTGCAACAATAGGGGGTGGTAGTAATTAAAAAAATTGATTACTTTTTTTAATTAAAAAATAAGGGGGGGGTTCTTATGGCTACAACGTGCAGGGACCTTACATCTTCTCCCCCTTAGAGAACTCAAGATGTCCTTATCTCGGAAGAACCGTGGAAGTCAAGCATTAATGGGGCTCAAGGCCTGTGGGTTAGGACCCACCATGCGTCCACTATGCTACTTTGATCACTCATAAGCATGCGGTCTTGTGGAACACAACTTATTGTATTAGATCTTATCCAAGTCTAGATTACAAGAGAAGAGTTTATTGTAGTTACATCTCATGGATATCCTCTAGGTTTTTCCTAAGTATCTAGTATATTCTCGATCACTGGAGCTTGTATAATTTCATTCCTTGTAAGTTCAAGTTTTCTTTGAGTCCTATTGGGACAATTGAGGTAGTTATGTCCAATGTTGTGGCACTCGCGGCATCGGTGTTTAGGGTGCTTTGGACATTCCCTTTTGAAATGACCTAACTCCTTGCAATAGAAACAACGCAGAGCTTTATCACTTGGGGTCACAAGGTTCTTAGTTGTCCTTGGCAGGAGTTTCTTCTTTAGAAAACATTGTCCTAGGATCCTTTTAGCATCAAAGTGATCCTTTATCTCAGAAACTATGTTCCAAGATTGTCCTTTTCTTAGTTTGGGACTGAGCTCCATGGACAATCGGCTTTGCTTGTAATACTAAAGAATACTTCCAAGCTTTGTCATTATAGCAAGACCCAATCTATATTAGTTAATGAAAACACTTGAGGAAAATTCATTGCAAGTTATAGTTGCCATTCCTTGCTAGAGTATCTCTAATCATTTGCAAGTTCTAGGCTCAAAATAGATGCAACTCATATTACTCGGGCTAACTGTAGTTACAAGAGTAAAGTTTATTCTAATACAAGTTGGGTTACATGTTAATAGAACTTCTAGGATTTCTAATCATGCTGAAGAGATGTAGTAGACTCTAGGTCTTCATCTTTGTCTGACTCCTCTATATATCCATAGACTGCACTTGTGTAGCTTCGTTACCTTGGGGGTTCAATGTCTTCTGGACCAAGACAATCTACTTGGATATGTCCTAGCTCATTGTAATGGAAGGATTGATGGTAGGGACATCTCCTATGGATGTGCCCTATCTCTCCACACAAGTGGCATCTCTTGCCTTGATCTCGGGGATCATCTTTGTCACAATGGCCCACCGGCTTAAGTTCTTCAACAATTGGCTTTTCTCGAAGTAATGCATCTTGCAAGTCTATTGGACGTATTACTTCAAGAGGGTGGTTTAGAGGAGTGTTTACGCCATGGCAAAACTTGGATACTTGCTGTGCAATATCCATAGGCGATATCCATAGGCGGTGCGTATTTTAGTAGGGTTACAAACTTCGATTAGTAAGCTTCCACGGTTAATTCTAGCTGCTTGAGCTTGAAGAATTCATTCATCCTCAAAGTCTGGTAGGCTGGTGGAAGGTATCGTCCGTGTACAACATCTTTTAGCTAAGCCCAAGTGACAGTAGCTTCAGAAACATCTTGATCTCTGCACCATTACTTCCACCATAACCGAGCCTAGCCAACTGGCTATCATTGCTTGATTGGTAGCAGCAGTTCCCAAAGTAGAGAAATAATCATCCATTGACTCAATCCATATATCCATCTCTGCTGCGACGTCTAGCCCTTCTCCATCAAACTCGGGTGCCTTAATTTGCTTGAGAAGGAATTTCTTCTCTTGCATGTCAGCATTCATAGTTGTAGAAGGTGCTTGACAATCAAGCCATACCACTTAGGTTATTCTGTTAAGGATATATCTACAAACCATACATTAATCAATCATTAGCATTACAAAGTTTTCGTTATGATACCAACTGTAACGTGCTTGCCTATTGGCTGTCCAAGCACATTTTAGAGGTCCATTGAGAAACGAATCTAAGCATCGCTGCCCGGCACTCCCATGGAATGTTCCGAGGTTCATCGCCTAGGGTTTCCTGAGTCAGCCTTCTTGCAACGGAACGTTCGCAACCAAGACCACTAGGATCGACCTGAAATTCAGGTTTTTATTGGTCAAGGTCTCCTCGCAGCATTCTAGTGTTGGGTCCTGGACATCCTACTTTATGCAAAGATGCCCAAGCCAAAACAAATCCAAGCCGCACTTGGTTCAAAGAGAATGGGAAATGGGAGGGATGCGCTGCTCAACCTCTCTGCCCGTAGGGCATAGTCCCATTCTGGTCCCCTAAAACGGCATGAATCAGGTTCTAACTTAACATTACCTAGGGGTTGTGAACAACAATAAAACCTTGTGAGAAGCCTCCTAGTTCTCTAGGACCACCCTGTGACATTAAAATTAGCTTCCTTAATTAGGCCTTTTAGGGAATAGGGTTTGTTTGTGTAATTTATAGCACCGACATGAAAACAAAACAAGAAATCCTTTTTACAAACAAGTTCCTTAACTTATCTTCAAGTTAATCTTTTTATCCTGCCCATACAAGAGAAATTATGTGTCCCTCCTCTCCAACAGAAGTACCCGGTCCAAATCACATGGCACCATAATTTCCTTTTTTATCCAGTATCTAGAGTAGGATCTTCCAACGCCTCCAAATGTTGGGCTCATGGCAGTCTACAACTCTGTTCCGAACTAGGCAAGGGGTGTCCAGAGCTCCACTGACCCCAAGCGACCTAGGGGTGAGACAGAACTTCCTTGGATGGCCTTTTCACCACTCAAGCTTTGACCCATGAATCGAGCAATGCCCTCTTGGGGCAATCCACGGTGCAATCTTAGACATGATCCACCCATGCAAACATCCTTCCTTAATTAATCCAATTAAGAATCAAGCACAATCAAGGCAATCAACCTAATATCATCTTCCAAGAAAACATTCCTTTATTCCCATGGCAACTTGTCATCACACACCCTTGTCATGCATTTACCATCAAGCATAAGCACAAGCACTTGGAATAATCATCCAGATCACATTCCAACAATCAAGTTCAATGAAAGAAAAAACATTTTGGATGATGTTAGATCAATCAACAAAACAGTGATATCTTTTTCCAACATTGCAGGAATAATCGCGATAACCTTCCATCGCATACTCGCTCTCCCCCTTGGGATCCAAACGATTCCATGCAAAATTTACTAAACACTTTGGCTAAGACACATACCAAGGTCTTATACAACTATGCAAGAATGTAAATTCTATTGAGCACTTATAATGATCAATAACCTAACCCTCTTCTTAGCAAGTATGAAAGCATCAGCCTTTGCTTTGCCTCAAGTTTCTCTAACCCCTTGAGCTCTCTACTTGCCTTTGAGGCTTGGAATTGTAGTTTTTACCTAGCCCAATTCTTGAGTTGGGTTGATGAAGATAGTAGTTGCCAAACGAACCCCAAGGCATCTATGTTTTTTCCCTTGTGACTAATATTGGTGCTAACTATGCACAACGACAAGATTCCCAATCTATCAAACAGTTCAATATTAGCGAGAGCTTGCAAAAAGATCTTAGAGATTTCAGGAATGGATTTCCTTTAGGCTAGATTGCCTACTATGCCATCCGTCAGGCATGCAAGCTACATCATACATTCGATGGGGTGAAAAATGATACTACTAATTTGCAAGAAGGGAAAATCAACAATACCTTAGAACTTAACACGCTTTTTATGCTATACATGAATTCTATTGCATAACATCTAGTCGAGGTATTACTTCTCTTGACACGGGTACTTTGCAAACTACATCTTTCGAATATTTTGGGATGAACCCTATCCTTTCAGCTAAACCATCCTCGTGTGGCATAGTACAAGTCTAATGCATCTCATTTGGGAATCAAAGCAAGCATCCGACAATTTGGAAATGCATTACTTACAACTGGCACCGTAGTTGGGTTGGCAATGGTGCCCTTGCCTGAGGTTTTGTTATGGATGATGGGATTTCTACCTGCATTCAACAAAACTCCAATAGTAGCATGAGTGGAGTTATTATAGGCAAACTCAATGCCAAGTGTAACCAAGAATCCCATGAATTCTACACATCATAATAGAAATGGCAAAGATAAGTCTCCAACCACTTGTTTACCCTTTTTGTCTATCCATCAATTTGTGGAAGATAGGCTGTAGAGGGAGCCAATGTAGTGCCCATGGATGTGAATACTACTTGTTGAAAGTTACTCATGAACTTTGAATCTCTATCATGAACAATCACTTGCGGTAATCCATGTAATCTAAAAACCTATTCCATAAACTGACGAACTACTTGAGAAGCAGTAAATTGGGTCTTGGTTGGAATGAAATGGGCTACCTTGGTGAGTCTATCCACCACCACATATATACTATTCCAACCCTTTTTGACAGTAGGCAAGCCAGTAGTGAAATCCATGGTAATATGTGTCCATTTGCCTGTAGGAATGGGTAATGGTTGCAACAAACCACCTAGCTTATGGGTGATGTCCTTATTTTGCTAACAAGGCATGCACTTCATGACAAAATCTTTGACAACTTTCCACAGTCCTTTCCAATAAAGGCTTTTAATGATCCTATCATAGGTTTTGAAAACTCCAAGGTATCCAACTAAAGGCAAATAATGCAACCTCCATAATTTTTCGTGTAAAAGAAGAAGTAGAGGGAATAATAATCTAGCCATTTAACCAGAGTAGGTCATTTTTAAGCTAATAATGTGAGTTATCTTCCATGAGATATTACTGTAATTTCTAAAAAACATGGCTGAGCTCTTCATCCAAAAGATAGGCTTCCTGTAATTCTTCAATCTAGTCACTATGTAGCTCAGTCATAGCTGAAACTTTATAGGCCCACATACAAAAAATAGAATTAGCAACTACATTGTCTTTTCCCCTCGTATGAGTGATGTCAAAATCATAATTTGTGTAGCTACCCACCTATGTTGCTTAGGAGTAAGATTGGATTGAGTGAGAAAATACTTAAGGACACTGTGATCACTTTGAACTCTAAATTGGTTGCCATACAAATAATGGTGTCATTTCTTTATTGTATGTAAGATAGCCAACATCTCTTAATCATAGCCATTTCCTTATCTGTAAACTTGCAACTTTCAAACGAAATCACTCTATGCTCCTATAACAAAATAGCCCCTATGCCTTGGCCACTGGCATCACACTACATGGTAAACTCCTTCAAAAAATCCAAGCATACTAGAATAGGAGCAGAAGTAAGGAGTTCCTTTAATTGGTTGAAGCTATTATCTACACGAGCATCCCAAAAGAAAGCTTTCTTCTTCAACCTATCTGTCAAATGAGCTGCAATAGCCACATAATGCTTGATAAATCAGTGATAAAATGAAGATAGACTAAGAAACCCTCTAAGCAAAGTAGTGGTAGTAGATGTGGGCCAATCTTTAACACACTGCACCTTCTTGGGGTTAGCTTGGATCCCTTTTTCACTGACAATATGTCCCAAGTATTCCACTTTAGTATGCATGAAAGAGTACTTCTTCTCCTTAGCAAAGAGTTTCTTATGTCTCAATACGTCAAAAACCTTTCTCATATGTGATAAATGGTCTTGAAGGGTCTTATTCTAAATTAGAATATCATCAAAGAAGATCGAGAAAAATTGAAAGAGGAAAGGCTGCAAAATCTTTTTCATCAGACTCTAGAAGGTAGCTCGAGCATCTACAAGCCCAAATGGCATTACTAGAAAATGATAGATCCCTCAATTAGTCCTAAAAGCAGTCTTGATTTCATCACCCTCTCGCATACAGATCTGATGATACCCTAACCTCAAGTCAATCTTTGTGAAGAAGCTAGTCCCCCTTGAGTTCATCAAGCAAATCATCAATTTTGGGTATTGTGTACATATTCTTCACTGTGATCTTGTTTAGATCCTTGTAATCAATCATCCTGAAAGATCCATCTTTCTTTTTAACTAAGAAGACCAGAGATGCATAGAGTGAAGAACTAGGTTTAATGAATCCCATTTCAAGAAGCTCCCTGATTTGCTTAGCTACTTCTTCATGCTCACACTTGGATGATATGTAGGGTTTCTTATTAATTGGCTTTAAGTTGGGCTCCAAATCGATTGGGTGATCTATTGCTCTCTTGGGAGGTAATGAAGTAGGTACTTCAAACAAATCCCCCAATAATCCATAGGAGCATGCTTGCATTAAAATTTGTCACTTTTGTCGCTTATCAGCACCAGGTGGATAATGAGATGTGCTAAGAAAATTTACAATATTAGCATACCATGAAACTTGCATCTTCATAGTAAAAAGTGATGCATTCGGTAAATCATCCTCCACACCTTCTTCCTTATCAAATGTTAATAATCATGAAAGATGATCTGCTAGAACATGAGCTCTACCAAGACGAGTAATTATTTGAAAATCAAATTCTTGAAATAACAACATCCAACGAATTACACGTCCCAAAAGTTTTTCTTTATTAAGCAAACACTTTAATGCCTCATGATCAACATAAATAGTAAATTTGTTCCCTAATAAATAATGATGAAATTTTTCCACTGCAAATACCATTGATAGGCATTCTTTCTTAGTGGTGATAGAATTCCTTTCTGCATCACTTAAATTACAGCTTGTGTAATAAATTGGATGATCCACCTTATTGTCATCTGCTTGGCATAAAATTGCTTCCACAACATACATAAATGCATCGGCATGAATATGGAATTCTTTTGTCCAATCCAGGGGTGCCAATATAGGCCTCTCAATTAATTTCTATTTAAGAAATTCAAATGCTTTCTGGAAGACATCATCCCAATTGAAAGGAGTATCCTTTTGTAACAAATTTGTTAAAGGTGATGCCACCTTAGCAAAATCTGAAATGAATCGTTGATAATAATTTAGATGCCCCAAAAATCCACACAATTGCTTAAGATTTGTTGGAGGTGGAAGTGCAAAAATATTTGCAATTTTAGCTGGATACATAGCAATATCTTCTTTAGAAACGATATGCCCCAACAACGTTCCTTTTGACACTCCAAAAACACATTTATCAGGGTTTAAGAAGATACATACTTCGTCAATACATTCAAACACTTGCATCAATTGATCAGGCATTTCTTTTGCCATCCCATCGACACAAAAATCATCTAGAAAAAATTCCATCCATTGTCGTAGAAAATCTTGATAAGTGGCAGTCATAACTCTTTGAAATGTTGTGGGTGCATTACATAAGCCAAAAGACATCATTTTATAGGTGAATGTACCCCATTCAATAGTAAAGGTAGTTTTGGATGATCTTCAGGATGAATTAACACTTGATTGTAGCCATTAAACCCATCCATGAAAGAATATAGCTCATGGCCTGCAACTTTATCAAGTATCTGATCTGTAAATGTCAAAGAAAAATTATATTTACAAGTTTTGATTTTCAGTTTTCTATAATCAATACAAATATGGATTTTCTTACTGTTCTTCTTGGGTACTACCACAATAGGGAAAACCCATTCACTAAATGGAACATGATAAATAAATCCCACATCAAGAAGCTTAGTAATCTCAGCTTTGACCAATTCTGCATACACAGGATTTGTTCATCGTTGGCATTGACCTATGGGTTTTGTACATGGTTCTAGATTAATATAATACTGACAAAGTTTAGCTTTAATACCTTTAAGGTCAGTATAAGACCAAGCAAATTCCTCATGTGCTCATAATACTTCCTCAAAACTTTCTTGATCTTGGGATTCCAATTGGGCTCCTAAATTTAAATATTTTCCTTCTGCTATTTCTATTTTAACTACTTCCACTTCGAGCTCTTCAAGAAACAAACATCTTATTTTTTTAGGCTTAATTGTAGGTACATCCTCAGATATCTCCATTGATACATTTTCAAGCAAACTATTCTTGGCACTCAATTATGGTTCTTCTTCCCCCACATTCAAGAGTGTACCAAGGATAAAGCCGTATAAAGAATAATAGCAAGGTTATCTTGAGTAGCACCATAAGCTTCTATTCTATAGACATTCGATATCTCAAAAAAGGATTGTTCAATATAACTTTCCCAATTTTTACCCAAGCAACCATTAGTAGCTTTTAAATTGTTATTAACCTTCATTATAAATGAGTTATTAACCTTCATTATAAATGAGGATTTTATAGAATCAATTACACCAGGTATCTACTCTAGATCTCATGGATATTGAGCATGTAACTTATGATGATATTGTCATAAGATTTTGTTATGCTTTTCTAAACATTCTTGATCACCTAGACTCCAAGATCATTGGTTACCCTTAATCTTGAGAATTAATGAATGCAAGTCCTCATCTTCCTTGCCTTGAATTCGAGAGCCCAGATAATGTATGACTTGTTTAAGTTCTACAAAATCCCTTGGGGTCACAGGTTCAAACCATCTAAGTTGTGGTTCCACTCCATCCCCATAGATAGTAAAATCCACTACCCTTTCTTTTAGAGGAGGTAATACTACCTCACATATACCTTGCAAGCAAGCTTTTCTTGATTTCACTTGTCTTCTATGATATCCCCCTAGCTGCCCTTTAAAATAATGATACGTCTTTTGGATATTGCCCATAGAGCACTTAAGGGAATGATATAGTCAAGGAGCACTGGTATAATTTTTTCCTTGCAATCCAATTCCAGATGTAGCCATAGATTTACTTCTTGTATAAAATTCATTTGTTTGCTCACATTCTACTGAGCACTTCTTAAGAATGGGCAATATTTGGTTCATTTGCTACACACCCTCATTTAATTTAGATTCTTACTCTTCTAAATACATCACTAGAAGTGAAATTTCTTCTATATATCGCCTCTCCCTAAATTGGAATTCTGACTTTTCCTTTTGTAACTTAGAAATTTTCTTCATTGCTTCATTCATGGCTATCATTGCTGCCTCACATTATATTTCCAAAGCCTTATTTAATTCTCTGATTATCCTATCATAATTACCATGATGTTCACTAGATGTTTATGCAAACCTATGTAAGGCCGAAGCTGAGTCATTCTCATCATCATGCAATATTGGTCTTTGTAACAGTTTGCACCTATTCCTACTCCTCTGTTCTCTTTCCTTTCTTTCTAACTAGTGACAATAAGTTCTTTTAGCTATATCTGGCAATTGTTCAAATCCAAAGGATAGAGCATTTTCCTCATAAGGGAAAGTAGCAAAGATCCTACTCTTAGGCATGCCATTATCATTCTGAGTAATGTCAAATTCGTCCATATTTTCCAAAGAGGTTGTTGAGATGTCATCTATATTAAATGTCACTAACTCAGGCATCTCTCTCTTCTAATTCATCCATAGAAATCGTTTCTGCCCTGCTATATGTAAAAAACACATCTTCTTGATTATTTTTTTCTTGATCCATGGATAATCGAAAATATGTTTCAAGCAAATCATCAAAGTATTCAGCTTCCCCTATAGAGAGCATTAAGCAGTCTAGGGTTGTATCTTTAGACATTGACAACCAATGAGTAATATCACTATCCGAATCATTGTCTCATGAAAATGTTATAGCATATTCACCAATACCCATCTATTCTACCTTGTGAGGCTTATGTATCATATTTACCTCTACTTTTTTTTCTCTTGTTGGGCTCTATGTTGTAAATAACTAGGCATAAGGCCCTTCATTATTAGTCCTCTCCATTTCCTAATCATAAAACTCACTGTTGGATTTCTCATGCATTTCACTAACCATCTCATCTCCTGACTCTTTCAAAAATCCTTTCAAAATAACTTGTATTTTAACCCTATCATTTCTAGGACCAATCACAATTGAACCTTTGTACCAATCTTGAATGCATCTGGATTGGTAACCCAACAACATAGAATATGACAAGATATTTGTATGTGAACGAACTATCAAATAATTTACATGAAATTCTAATCCACCTACCATCGATTTTACATTTATGAGTAACCCCAAAGGAGTCACTTTCCTCTGATCAGCCACATGTAAAATGATATGGGTAGGTTCTAGATTCTTCAACCCTAATTCTTGCATCGTTTGTTCTATCATCAAATTGACTGTTGAGCCACCATCTAAGTGTACTTCATTCAGCAAGTGGCCATTAATATAGTATATATAACTAGAGCTCCTGGATCCACAAACAAATCTATTGTATTTACCTCCGTAGTTGATTTTCATTTGGAAGAATTTGCGCTTCTTTTAGAAGCATTAGTCTTGATCCTCTTCCTTCGACATCGAACTAATTTATGATAAAGCTGCTTTTGACATCATGTAGGCACTATTTCCAGCAATCAAAGATACTTGTTCTAATGTAGCCTAAAGATCATAGGTTTTGTTTACTGCTTCCGCATTCTCTTTACTTTCTTCCCTGGGAGGAATCAATATTTTAGGAAAAGGAGATACTCCCACTTGAATCTTAGGATTTGCTAAAGGCACAAGTAATAATGAATGGTTAGATGAATGTTGTGGAGAATCTGACTTGGGTAGCTCTACAGTGGGATCTATATCCTTAGATTTATCCTTACCTGCTTCTTTTAATTGTAGAATCTCTTCATTCACACCTTGCTCCTCTTATTGCTGGTTTTGTGCTCTAGTAACCACACCAATCATGGGGTCAGCCTTAAAGGTCACCCTACGGGGTACGAATTTAGACCTAACCCCATTCACCTATCTTGTTATTTCTACTTTAACTAAATTTGCAGATGAGGTTGAGAGTTCATTAGAAACTTGCTTACCCTTGTCATTAGTTTTGTTATCTTCTTTCTTAGGGTGATTCTCTTCATGATGCCCTTTGCCACTACACCTTCTACAAAGAGAAGTCTTGATTTTTACGTGCATTTGGAAAATATGTAGCTATATGACCTTCTTGTTGGCATCGATAACAAATTGCTAGTCCCCTAGGCCTCTGTTGTCCCCCATGCCCCTTTGAATTACGAAAAGTACCATTATTTCTCTTAAAATGAGAATTTCTTCCTCTTTTTCCATCACTATTGTAATTATTTTGGGGTACTGGGGGTCTACCTTGGATTGGCAATCCTCTCAGCCTAAAAGGTTGATTAAGTGGTCCAATCGCATAAGTTGTATTATTACAATCCATGTAATTGTAATTCGTTTGCATTGAACGAGCTTGTTGTTGCTCTTGACCTATCTTATGCCAACAATTTGTATCTAGATGCCGCGTTTTAAGGAAAAAGATGCAAAATGATGGATGGTCATGCATTAGTCTTGAAGTCGTCAAACACTCTGTAGCCACATGGCCATACCCATGACACTTACCACACTAGATATTGGATCTAGGTGGGTTTGGAGTTGAGCTGCTCAAGGATTATTGTGCACTAGAAGATTGTGTGGTTATCGAATAAATTTCTTTCAAGGGTGCTTGCACTGCACCCATGATTTTCTCCTTCAACATTCTTAGGGATTTTGCAATAATATCGACTACTTTTGCTTCATCAAGAGGGACTGAGATTGCGGCATAGAAGGCTTTCTTGTCTGCATCATATAGGCTGGAATTGAAGTATATGGATTTAAAGATACACTTGATACATTTGAACTTGCAATTACCGATGGATTTAATGGAACGGTCACATAAGACATGTTCTTAGATATCCCACTTGAAGTACTTGGATATTCCATCCGAGGTTCTTTAAATACGTCCCTCCATCATTGTTGGCTAAGTTGCACTTCTTTCTACCATCTAGCATGTGTTTTAGCATTTGCCAACAAAGCTGGCCATTGTAGGCTAACATCCTGATGAACTTCAGGATTAAGCCCATCAATAAATTTATGCTTTTGCGTGGGCTCATCAGGAGCTGGATTCATCTTTTGAATAATTCTCCATACGTTCAATGTAATGTTCAACACTTTCGGTTGTTCCTTGGGACAAATAATCCCATTGTGGAAACCTTGCCGTCGAAATTTTTCTAGGAATGCTCTTGATAAGGCAATATAAGTCATTTTATGTTGGGCATCTAGGTTCTCGTACCACCTTGCTGCTTCATCTTTTAGTGTTGCAGGGAAGATATGAAGCTTTTGGTCATCGTCTACTATCTCATTGGCGACACAAGCCACCTCAAATCTTTGCAAATGCGCATCAAGATCCTTGTCCCATAGTCCCCCAAATTGCGTGAAGTTACCTAATCTGACTAGGTTGTGAGGCATTGTTTCTCTAAATAATATCTCTAGCCCTAAATTTTTGGTAATATCAAACCACGCAGGTTCCTTGGGCTCCTTAAATAAAGATCTCAACCCTAGATCACGTATGACTTGAATTGGATATCCCTTGTGGGAAATTCTAAACAAAAATTGTAGTTCAAAATTCGCTACTCGCTCTAGCCACGGAACCTCTTTTGGCTCCTTAAATAATTGGCGCAATCCAAAATTCGCCTCTAAATTCCAATCAAAGGGCGGTTCAATACTCCCTACTGTAGCATTAACTTCACTCCCCCTACTTCCACTCTTTTGTCTACTCATTTCCCCAATGGCACTACTAGTGCTTGAGGCGACTTGATCCCATTGATATGAGTTTAATTCACTTCCCTTTGACGGTGTTATATCAAATGATATACTAGGCCTAAAAGGTTCTACGTTTGAGTTAGACACAACATCTATCCCCAGATTCAATAATCCATTCACTCTCTCAAGCCTTTCTAATAGCCAAGCCTCCTATCGTGCTGCTTGTTCTCTAGCTTCATTTTGCTGCCTCCATCTCTCCTCTGAATTCATTCACTATTAATGGAATAGCTATTACTGTCATACTCCAAAATTTTACTCGCCAATCTCTAGCTTCATTTTGCTGACTCCGTTCTCTAGCTCGTCGATCTCTAGCTTCATTTTGCTGCCTCCGTCTCTCCTCTGAATTCATCCACTATTAATGAAATAGCTATTACTGTCATACTCTAAAATTTACACGTATTGTTTGAAGCTATAAAGTCAAATTTTTGCATGCATGCACGCTTAGAAGGTTTAGAATGGTTGGTAACTCTGGGTCTATTTCTCCATAAGGAAACTTTTCTTCTTGCTCATGGATTAGGCCTAAAATTTCAGCACTCTAACATCTTTTGTATTGAATGTAACATTTAAACCTCTAGATACACGTATCCAAGGCAACACATCATCCCACACCACTCTTCTAAAAGTTCGATAAGCGTTGCGATAATACCAATCAAAGTGGTATGATAGACTAATTGTATTTATTTCAACTGCATCTATTAGCCCAAAATGCGCTGCTAATAAAACTATGGTTTGCATGCAATCATTATAGCTCCAACTCTAGGAAGATAATTGTTCTATGTCTACAGTTATTTGCGGGCCAAAATATTTGCCCCCCTCTACTAATTCTATGTCTCTTGCCCAATCCAATATTCTCCTTTGGTAATCTTGCGGCAAATTCGAAAAATAGTCCCTTAGAAAGGACACCTCATGTTCATGCATAAATACCTAGGATTTAAATATCCCAGTGAGATCAATCACCCGTTCGAGTGCACTTGTCTCCCGTCAAAGGCACCAAAAAATGACTAACTAAAGACCCATCCACTTATAACCGAGTTGTCAAGCCAACTCTTAAGAGTTGTTGCACCAAGTAGGTGATTGTTGACACTAACTGTAATAACTCGGTCTAGCCTTCCCTGATATTTACGACACTCGTTTGTAGTAGTCTAACTATTTTCATGAAAATATCTAGATTTTAGTAAACCCACTTAGTCTTGCACTTTGCTTTTGTTTTTAAACTTCATGGCTATGTCTCTATACTGGATACTAGGATACTAAGCCTAGGATGTTTATCCCTAGGGAATTGGTCTCAGAGCATAGATCCAATGGATCTATCTACACATCTCCATTTAAATTCCTTTTAAGTTATCTCTTTTCTACTTTTATATAATAAATTCCTTTTATTATTTACTAATCAACAAACATTCAAAACAAATCATCTAACATTTCACAAACCCATATACTTCAATTTCCCTTTTACGCATCTCCCTTCTCTATATTGCAATTCATCGTTGTTTTCTTAATGTTTAGATAATTATTTCATTTTTATTTTTCAAGGGTAACGTCCTTTCTTTCCTCTTCTTTACTAAACATCAATCAGGATAAAAACAAGTTCTCTCGACACTCTTACGTGAACACATACACCGTTCATTTTAAACCCCCATATCTCCCCTTAATGATCAATTATCCTAGTGGCCCTCCACTCTTTATCTTAACGATCATCTGAATATTTTTTTTAAAATGAATAACTTGTAAAAGTTTAATATAGATGCTAAGACGTCCCCTCAAAAGCAATCATATAATTAAATTGTTAATTTTATGTTGTTTATAATTCGGTTAAAGATTGTAGTTATTTTCTAGCTTAGAAACTATCATAAAATACCCTTATATTGCTCTTTTTTCTCCCCATGTCATAGATTAGCACACCGCGTATACTCTTAATTATGTCAAATAAAAAACACCATGTTTATATGGATATTTTCTTTAACAAAAATAACATTAAATTATTTTTCTTTTTTAAAATTTTTAAAAAAGTTACTTTAAAAATCATAAATTTGACTTTCAAATTTTCCATGAAAAGATCATATTTTTTATTGATGCAAAACATAAATTTTTAAATAAAAATTGTGATTTTTACTCAAAAATAACTATTTTTGAATTTTTTGATATGTTTAATAATATCTAAATATTATGAAAATTTTTCAATCATTTCTTAGTAGTATAGAATTTATAAAAAAATATTATATCTTATAATTATTTAACCAAATATTTTATAAAATTTTATCTATGCCATTTTAAAACCATTTAAAGCATTTTTAGCTATTTTTTATTCTTCAAATATAAAATCAGACATACATAAATACTAACAACTATTCAGAGTTTAAAAATAGGTTTAAAGATATTTTATAAAAATTATAAACCAATTAAATATTTATGCTATATTGTTTATTTTTGTTAAAGGATGTAAGACACTTACGTGATAGTATGAGAGTCGCTATTACGTCTTTGAAAGCCGTGTCCTTTGTAGTCCGGCGGCAGCCAAGGAGAAGTCTACCCAATCATTGTGAACTGCAAGCTCATCTATTCTCGTCTCCCGAGAGATCAATTTGCCAATTTCATGGTTGCCTTAGGAATGGCCCCTTATAACTCTTTTAGATTAATCTTGGGTTAATCTTAAACTTAAAACTATGGCTTCCATAAATTTGAGAATGATGACTTGTGAAGGGGAAAAGAGTAATTGAATATCTCCATCATGCTTTCAAGGAATTAGGAGCAAAGTGAAGCTATTCAAAGAGGAGAAATTCTTCTCCAAACCTACCACTTTAGTTTAGGTGGGTACATTGAAGCTCTAGTTTGTTGTTTAGGGGAAAGGCATGGCAATGATCTTCCACAAGGCATGAAATTCAATTCTCTTCTCTTGCTCTTCTCTAATTGGGATTATCATCAAACTTCTTAGCTCTGATTTGAATTTGAACCTCCCATTGCTTTTTCTTCACAAGTCGTCATTAGGATGGAGGCACCCTCCATAAGGTTCTCTCTCTCTCTCTCTCTCAGATTCATGGTGCCCCCACTTATGCTTCTTGCCTCTTCTCACTTCCTTGTAGCTCCGGACTGACGTCCCTCCTCTTCTTCATGGTGCTTTGTCCAAAAGTAACTTCCTTATAAACATAATGCCCCTTTCATGCATCAACTTCTTGCATTCACTCTCTCACCCATCATAAGTGATTTGTGTTCTCTCCCCCTTTTTCTCAACATAGATGGTCACCTTCTTTTCTCCTCTACTAAGACAAAAAATGCCCTCACTTCTTCATTTGTCACACACCAAGATGGCAATCCTCTCACTGATCTCGGCAAGAAGACCACCTGTACCTATCGATAATGATGATCAATTAGAAGAAAAATGCCATAGTTGATGATGATCACCATGAACTCATCTTCTTGGTGTAGCATCTGCGATCTCTCTCTCTCTCTTACACTCCTCAACAACAGTCCCCACTTATGCTTCACGACCCGCCCTTTCCCACGACATCATGCAATGGCCTCCCTTTCTCTCTATTTTTCATTCTTTATTTTGAATTTAAAAAAAATAACCTTCTTTCTCTAACCTTAGTCATATTAAACTACCCCATACAATCCTTTGGCTTGAGTGCTTCCCCACGATTGTAATAAATCTGTTGCTCTTCCAATGTTTCGTCAGTTTTGACCACCAAATCTGCTATGCTTCCTCCTCAACAATACTCCATCGCTATCCAAATATAATCTTTGGCTTGATAGCTACCCAAGTAGCATACAACATTTGGATGATTGCACTCTTTCAGCATTTCAATCTCTCCACAGATGTCTTCATAACCTTCCTCCTCTTAGAGAACTGGTTAACCTTACAAACTCTTAGGGGTAGAGGAGGGGAACCCAAGGAATATGTATATGGGAGGTTTAAAAATGCCAGCATGTGAACAAGTTTTAATATAAGAAAACATGGGAAAGATATATTTTTGGTGATTAAAAGTAAGGAGGGGTTATCCAAAGCAAATTTGCATCAGGTCCTCACTCACACACTATATTTTGTCTTGTCTTGACTCTAATGCGGATCCTCCATAGCATTGCAGAACACTCAGCACTGATTGAGCTGTCCCGCCATTTGCACACATTGATGCAATCTCAAATAATCATCATAAGATCTAATGTTCATCATGACTTCATTACAATAGTATCAATATTGATGATGACAAAACATCAACAAGAGGGTTTAATTCTTAATCATGCATGTTGGCCTTTTGTCAAGTAATGTCTCCATAGGTAGGATCATGATGATTTAATAATTTCCTTGAGAGGTAACATAACTCATGAAATTCCCACGCTAATTTATACTAAGATATCCTTACCTCAAACTTTAAAATTGCACTTCTAACACCATCATCTCAACATGTCAAGACTTTGGCAAATCTAAAAATCCCTACGAGAAAATTTAAAAGGGCTATGCTAAGATTCACTAAGATAGTCTATCAAATTTTGTCTATAACACCACCTTTCTCCCATACAAAACTTCCTTCTATTGACATCTCTCTGCTAGTTTGCAGAGACACGTCCTCCAAAAACAGCAACAACGAACACTGCATCTGCATTAAATTAATGTAAATAATTGGTAACAATGTGCCAATTGTGTACAATTTACTAAAATGTTTTGCAATATTAGGCATTGTTTCTAGGTGTTGTTAGGAGTTTAGCTTCATCATTAATATTCTCTAGATACATGGTAAGATTGAGGAGTTGATTTATATAATCCTGTACACTTAGGCCTCTTTGCTCTAATCCATACAATCTCTATGCCAATTTCTCTTTTTCACGAGGAGAAACAAAGCCCTTAGCCATAAGTGTCTTGAATGCATCCCAATTCTCTATAAATATGTTCTCCTTCTTAATATATCTCCAATAAGTGTGCACAAATCCCTCCAAATATAAAGATGCAAAATGATTCTTCATATCATCAATTCTAGGGAATATATCAAAGTAAGATTCCAATTTTGAAATCCATTACTCTAGATTAGATGGTGAAGATGATTGACCATTGTACTTTGCCAAAATGATCTTATCCTTTAGCTCTCTTTCATGAAAGGATTGATGTCCCAAAATGGACTCCTCATGATCATTAGAATGGATGAGCTATCCATCAAAGATAAACTCCATATACAGTTGTGAGAAATCCATAGCAATTTTTCCCAATGTCATCAACCAATCACAACCAAGTACAATATCTATGGGTCCCATTTCCAAGGTTATCAGGTTTACTTTTGCTTAATACTTTTCAACCAGCTGTAAAGGAACATGTTGGCATATTTGAGTGTTGATTTCTTCTTCACCATTGGCTACCTAAACTCTTATGGGTTGCTGTAAGTGAGTGGGAAGACAGTTCAGTGAGAGATGGATTCTTGGACCCAAAAAGTGACAAAAATATGCCAAAATATTTTAATTTAAGGCAGAAACCCAACCTCATTGGAAGCGACAAAGGCAGATTTGTCAATTTTTAGTAGTAGTGGACGACGAGATTTGAAAAACGCTTTTGAACATGGATCAAGTAGCGGTTGCATATTTTTCATAATTTTTCCAGGTGCTGGATTGAGCTAGATCAAGTGATCGGTAGTTTGGGACGTCATGACGAATTGGCAGGATTTTTTGGCCCTCAAGATGGTCACCAGAAGCAGAAGAGGCGGGCACCTAAAGTAAATAGGTGTGAAGAAGACTTTTATGTGAAAGGGGCTGACCCTAGGGGGGCCCCTTGGCCCCCAAAATTTCACGCGACGGGAAGGGGGGGACGCAGGTGGTCGTTTTTGAGAGAGAGGGAGGGAGAGGGGCTATGCCACCTCAATATACACCCCCAACTGATTATACAAGGATAATCCTCCAATTTTTTGCTCTCCATTGCCACCTCCACCTCATGAAATGGCTAAGTGATCAGAGAGATCCAAAGTAAGTCTTTCTCTCTCCTCTAAGAGGTTAATCACACGCAAAGAATCAAGAAGAAAAGGGGATAAAGAATGCTTGTCTCAGATTGCTATAAGGCCAAGATGATGCTGAGAGGCGATGTCCACCAACAGTGTTGGGGAATTGATGATGGGTCCATAGGTTGCCCTGAAGCTATTTATAATAACACGCAACACACAAATAAGCGGTATGCTCATTTTTTATAAAGAAAATTTTATTGTTTTTTATGTTTGATGACTTAAATGATGTGCGCATGGAATGAAAATTTGTATGAATCATGTTTGAAGTATGTCTGAGGGCTGCACATGATAAAATGCAGAACCAGTAGTCACACATGGTTGTAATAAATAATTAAAAACCCAAAATATGTATTTTAAGAGAGAAAATGAGGGTTTCTTCCATTTTGAGTTGGGGGATGAAGTTCATATGGAATAAAAAATTGATTTTAGAAAAATTAGTCAATATGATCAGTCAAGAAACATAAATAAAAAAATATCATATTTTTATGCATAAATAAATGAGGAAAATTAGGGAAAACTGGAAAAAAATAGGTTTTTACATCTAAAAATTAAGAAAAAATATACTTTATGTTCATGAACGTATAAGAAGGCTAGAGCATGAGTATTAGCATTGTTTCTATGTTAGAGTATGGTTTTTATCAGTTTTTACATGAAAAACTACACAAAAATGAACGCTATACCTATCCAACGAATGCAAAACCTAAACTGTAGGAGGAAAGAGGGGTTGTAAAAGTGAGTGGTCATTGAAAACATTTTAAATCGTGATTTATTTGATTATGCATAGCATATAGGCCAATCAACATTTAAATTTAAGAGAGACTAGTAGCACGAGGAAACTCAATGCTAGTCCATATCAACGTCGCCATAACGAGTAGCTTGGAAATCATTAAAGGATTGTCTTTGCACCTCACATTGCTATTTTTTAATCATAAAATGTTTGAGCATGAGGTGTGTCACCCACAATTGCATTATGCTTGTCACATGGTATCGTAAGCTAGATGCATAGCAATTGATTGTTGCGAAACATATGACCTACGTGGAGTATGTGAGGAAACCCAAGCTGTAGGCTAGACGATCGAATCTTTGGGGCGAGATTGGTAAGGGAACACAAAATATCCAGGAACGTTTGAAATGTATAAGGGTGGAGTGTGTTCGTATGTGCTCTATATTAGAGCAATGCATCTTGGCGCCAATCCCCAAGGTATAGGCAAGCTACAGTGGGGCCACAATATTTAGTCAAGGGGTGCCTTCTTTATTTTTATATCACGTTGGAGTACTATACCAAGATGTGGATCTCCCTATGGGGAGTAGGGAAGGGAAATCATTGGACTACGTTCCACTACAAATGCAATATCTACATTAGCAATTAGGGCATTGTGTCCCTTGGACATTCCTAGCTGCGAGGCCATGTGGGATTGTCTTGTGAGTGTTAGAGGCACAGCAATGTCGCCCCATTTTTACTCTCGACAGGTGGTGTGCTTACTAGGAGATGCCTACAAGTGGCGGTTTTCAAATCTTGGTCATATAAGAGACATGTTAGTCTTATTCTATAATTGAGAATGCCTTGAAGCGGTGGATGTGAAAATTGGCTGATTACAATTTTGGTAATTAGCATGACAACCAATCCAAGGAATCCTCCTAACCCAAAAGATACTTCGTCCATTCTAAATGGTTTAGTGGGATCTTTGGTTAGGTATGTGATCGATTACTTTATTCTTTGCCCCGAAAGCGACACCATGCTCGAGTTTGGGTCATTATGGAGAAGTAGCCATGGAGTAATCTTGAGTAATAATCCATGGGAGTTAGAGGAAAGATTAGGGAGAAAAAGTAAGGTAGGAAGGCACAATCATCTATGATCCTCAATAATTGTAAGTTTTTAGAGGAAAAGACTATGATGCCATTGGTTGGAGTAATACATGCCTATGAGCAAGATATACATCCAATGCTATGACTTGATGCAGTTGGGTACCAAAGCACAATTTTGCAAATCCATAAAGCATTGGATAATATCTATATATGTGGGAAACCACTGTCAGAGAGGAAGGTTCTATTGGGACCTATCTCTAGTTCTAGGGAAATGGTAGCAAATGAAGGTAGAATTATTAAAACATCATCAGTAGTAGGTGATGGGGTAGAATCCCTATTGCATAGAATAGGCCTCCCTAGACCACTTTATGAGTTGGTAGAAAGGGACAGCAAGGATAGCATTAACCTTTCTACACCAAAAAATGGGGAAATGGAAGAGACCAGATACCCTAAAAGGATCAAACTAGGTCATGATGAATATGAAGGTTTTAATGACCCAGTGCTAATCCCAAAGGAAAGGACTAAATGCCCTTCTCCTCATAGGTATCTCCCAGTGTTTTATGGACTGGTAAAGGAGGATCCAATGTTACACTTAAAAGAATATGGCCTAACTTGCCTTGCAAGTGGGTTTAGTGATATACATCGGATGCTCGTATTCTCAAGCACCCTGAAGGGAGAGGCTAGGAAATGGTATTGAAACCTCCCAAGAGGGTCGATTAAATCCTTCAAGGAGCTATGTGATAAGTTCTTAGATGAATATGAAAAGAAGGTGCCCATGACTCAAGTCTTAGGGCAGCTTATGGAGATTGTAGACAGGAGTCATCTACATATACTAAAGAATATGCTAGTGCCTTTGATGGTATTCTTAGGCTTTGGCCAAGAAGAGCCACTATGTTGCCAGAGGATGTGCTATGTGAGCTCTTTATGAGTGGTCTAGTGCTTGATACACAAATCCAAGTGAGGGTGCAAGATCCTAAGTCATTAAGGGAGGCTAAGATGCATGCAATTGACTATGAGAAATATATTCAAAGATGTTAGGAAAACTTTTGGAGTTTTCCCTGCTCATTGCAAGTGCAACCTAGTATCCAACCATTTCTACAAGGAGATAATTTATTTTTTGATACCCAAAAAACCTCTGTGGGGGATCTTGGTAGCCAAAACCTCCAAGTAAGAAATGGGAGTCCTATGAGCAGTGATAGTGTGCCTCTTGGTAAAAATACTTCAAGCCAAGCAAGTCCCATTAGGGCTTGCAACACTTCCACAAGAGGTATTTGTGGAAGCACTAGAGATAGAACCATTGGGCCCACAAGTGTGGATAAGCGTGCTATGAGTGGTTCTAGTTGTGCTCCTAGTAAGGCTCTTGAAAGACCTTTCCAATTTATGGATGAATCATGCTTTTGAGTAGATGCTATTCTTTTTAGTAAGAGCATTTTTCCTATGAATAATTAGTTCACAGAGCAGACAAAGGCAAGTAAAGACATCTCATATGAAGAAGATACATGATACCAACACTCAAATAATTTTTCATTGCATAAGAACATCATTTCCATCATAAAATATCAAAAAACCTTCATTTCCTTCATTAAAAATAGTCATATCGTGTTTCTACGAAACTCGAGACGCATTGAATGACTACGTGACTAGCAGACGGAGCCTCCATTGCTCTCAATTCCATGCTACACATCAAGCTTCAACATCTCCATTAATCTCCATCATCAGTTTCTTCAATCTCCTTCTTGATTCTTCCTTCAAGATAATGCACATGAACATCCCATAAAGGGGAGAGAGAGGGAGGAGAGAGAAATACTAAAACATGATCTCTTCATCTGGGTAGCCATTGGACAGGTGGAGAGTGGCAATGGAGAGTGTAGGAGAAGAGAAATAGGCTTGTGCTATCAAACTGGCAGGGTAAATATAGAGGCTCCATAGCCTCTCTTCAAGAAAAGCACCGCCATTTTTGCTCGCGCGGCTGAAAAACAGCCAGCCCCCCCTTCTATGGCCCCCCACCCCTTATTCCAAGGACATTTACACTTGGATTTTTTCCTTTAGGCCTCTTGGACCTCCCCACTTCTAACACTCCCATTCTCCCATTCGGTGTCCATTTTGCAAATCAAAAATTTCTCCTCCACTGTCTTGAGGTCCCACACTGCCTAAAACTTCTCAGGATCCAATCTGGCAGATGGAAAAATTATGAAAAATTTGAAATGGCCAATTGGTGTGTCTTTAAAGCACTTAAGGAACCCATGCCGCTTAAAATCGAACTAACTACAGCTACTGCCTTTGACCAAGTCTATTTTTCCCTTGAAATTTGGATTTTTTGGCTATTTTTAAGCACTTCTGAGAGTCAAAAATCAACTCTCAATAATCAATGCATGAGCTCCCCTTTGATATACAACAAAAATTGAGGTTCTTGATCCATCTATCTCATACTATTTAAGGAGTGAGCTTGATGCAAGTGCATTTGATCATTGGTTCAATTCAATTGACTTTGAAACTTTGGAGGTTCTTTTAATTCCATACGATGAAAAGTAAGTAATTTGATATTTTGTTAGATTTTATGAGATCTTGTTTTGCTAGATTATTGAAATATGATTGTTTCCAATTCTCGTTGGAGCCTAATTAGAATAGACAATGTGGGGAGGCAATGTTTCCTCACCAATTCTATGAAAGGAAGCCATGAAAATGACAAGTTGTAAGTTACATAATCTAGGGTCTCCTTGATATTTTGATCTTTTTTTTTGCAAGTACTCTAAATATTTTGATCTTTTTTTGTAATTACTCTAAATTTTATTGTCTTTTTGGTATAGAGCTATAAAAATATTGATTGAAGTGCTAGAGAAAAAGCCTCTAATGCCTTCTGACTTACTTGCAACAATGCAATAAAGACAAGTTGTGGTAATGTCTTGATTAATATGGTTGAAACATAATAAGACAATTTATTCTATAAACTACCATAAACAAGTTTCATAGTTTTACTTTATATTGTTGATTGCAGTGTCCTCATCAAGATGATGCTCACTCTCGTGGCTAGAGAGTAATTGTAAATGCCAAAAGATTGGTTAAGTTTATTTATCTTAATGATGATAAACGTATAAAGGTAATGTGAAAAATACTAAACTTTAAGATAGAGTTTTATTGCAAAATAGTCCATTGTAAAAAATAACAATGAACTAAAAGTCTTTTCTTATAAATGTATGACAATTTACAAGGGATTGCTATACAAGTGAGCATGTTTAATATATAAGAGTGAAGTTCATGAAGTACATAATTGTCAATTATATACAACTGTCAATAATGGTCAATAGTGGGGGACTTGGACATTGAAGGAGAGGAGGTGCATGAAACTACAGCAGGCGAAGCTATACCTTCAACACCCAATGCAACCAAAGTATCAAAGATAGGCAAAATGACTCCTAGAAAGGACGTCCCTTCTCGAAAAGTTCTCCAAAACAGAAGTAGCTTTGCCTCATTGCTTGTAAGCCCTTGTGTATAAGTCATGGAGATGACTGACAAATATTTACAACAAAATTTGTATATGTATTTTATATTGATAGTAAATAGATATTTTCTTCAATATCCTTGCATTGTATATTCTTCTCTTCTCATTGATATCTATAAAAACAATATGTTACAAATGTTTATTAATTAGGAAGTGAAATCAAATATACACCTAAGTGGATATAATATGATATAAAAACTTACTCATTTGTTATTAAGTTGGAACACAAATGAGTATGGTAGTTCAATATCTTCATTCTATAAATCCATCCTCACTTGATGTAGCGTACATGATGATCTAACATTTAGGATTGCAATAATGTCCTCATTGTACCAAACATCAAGATCCACTATAGGATCTTTGCTAAAATTATCAAGATTTTGGTCTAAAGCAACTAGACTACTGCCAAAATAATGCCATCTACTATAATAAAATCTAAGGATGAAATTTTAAGTAGCAATCATATATTTACAAGCTATAGAGTCTTGATCCATCTTACATATAATTTTTCCTTCTATCCTAGTATCCCATCCCTCATCAACGAATTGTATAATATGATCATATGTTAGTCTCTTCACTGAAAGCATGGTCTTTGATCTTCTTATCTTAGTATTAGAAAAGAAGTCAACAAATATATCAATAGGCATGAACAAAGTAACTTTGCTTAGCCTACTTGAGATACTAGGTTTTAATTCTCTCTGTATCTCAAAAAATATTTTACATCTATAGCCCTGACTAGTAGCTGGACTTGGCAAAGATCACTCAAAGCTTGAAAAATGGGGCAAAGGAAGGGGGGGATATTGATCCCCATTGGCTACGTTGCATGGGGACAATATAAGAATGGTCATAGAAGAATATTCCATTCTCTGCACGCTCTGTCTTCTTTCTGCCTTTGTACATCTCTTCTCCAATCAAGCCATGCATCACATCAATAACATCAACAATAGACTCGACCGGTTGCCATTCCTCAAGATTAGAGAGATAGACATCTACAAGACAAATGAACAAATGTTATAATGAAAAACCTTAAACCAAGTTCAAGAAAAGTGTTAAATATGCGGGATCTAGAGCATGGCAGATGCAGAAGCTATGTAGGTTTGGAAGAGAAAGAGTGAGTTCATGAAGACACTAACATTACTGATTGTTAGACAAGTGAATTAAGTTCCAAGATGGAAGCTTGGACTCATAAACACAATCTTGTGTATTGACTGACAATGACACAGAGACTTTACTAAAGGACAAAAGTACTATGATATTTCATTCAAAAAGAGAGCAAGTACAATGCTTTATAGGAAACTAGATGGTAGCACTTCTACTGTGCATATGGGATTCTAGTCATGAGCCCTCACTACTCCTTATAAAGAGACTGAAGTAGGTGTGATTGCAAACATCTCAACATCCCTCCTCAATCACAACCAGAAGTACAAAGCATATAGAGGCTTTAGTGAAAGAAACACCTACAAAGTGTGGGCACACCATAAACATGGAAAAACAACAGAAGATGTCGTAAAAAAGGCTAAGTGTGGGTACCACAAACATGATGGTCATCTAGAGGCTGTAACATGGGCCTCACAAAGTGTATAGAGGCTGTAGTACAAGGCTACATGAGGAGTTTACAAGTTTATGTCCAAAGCATTAGGGCTAGGCAATACAAGGCTAAAAGAGTCTATACGAATAGGACCAATGAGGTACTTTTAAGTAGAACACCAATGCAAACATATTCTTCCATTTTAATGTTGATTCCTACAAGCTGGGTTAGAAGTCCTTCCATGTAATTTAGATATGTGGCAAGTGATGTGAGAGCAGTATTTTGGTGCAGGGAAAGTGCTTAAAAATAGCTAAAAATTATGAATATCAAGGGAAAAATATTCAACGTCAAAGGCGGCGGCTCGACCTAGGACGGATTTAAGTACCAAAGTGCTTTAAAGGCGCCCGAGCGACACTTGTTGATTTTTCATAATTTTTCAGACAGTCATGCGAGTTGACACGAGCTACTGGCCAATGTGGGATGCTAAACCGGACGCCCAGGATTTTTCAGAGCTCAATTCCGAGTCCGGACGGGGAAATGGCCAAGGAAACGGTCAAGATGCGAAGAGGTGGACTTATTTTTGGCCAAAGTGAGCATGACCTTTGGGAGTCCAAGAAATTTTATGCAACATAAAAGATAGCATGAAATCGTGTAGAGAGAGAAGATGGAAAAACGTGGACAGCAGGCGCCGATTTTTGCGCTTAGATCTTGATGATACAATCTCCTGCTTGTGAGCAACCCACCCAACAGACATTGGCCCTTGCTTCCCTCCTGAATGCTGACTCTATAGCCGCCCTTCGCGCGTCAAATGATGGTCTCTTTGAAGATCTCTGATTTCAGTATTTCTCTCTCCTCCCTCTCTCTCTTCTAAAGGCAAGTTCATGTGGGAAGAGGAAAGAAGAAGAAAGAATGATGGAGGCTTATCCGGCATCGATCGGATTGCTCCACGGGCTAGAAATGGTGACTTGTGATCGTCATGAGCATGAAGTGCTGCTGATTTTCAGATTTGCAGCCATGGACATGAAACCCGAAACACGCAAATAAGCGGTAATTCAATTTTTTCAAAGGAAATTTGAGATTTCATGGCTTTTGATTGATAAAATGTTGTTCATGTGGGCTAAAAATTGTTTATGTTGCTGTTTTCCATGAGTACTTGTCGATCATAATATCTTGTGACTCAAAATAATACACTAAAACACGTAAAATATGGAAAATCAAGGGAAAATGATGTTTTTGGGCATAAAAATGGAAGAATAAATAGGAACACCAACTAAATTTTCATTTTTGTTGCAAGAAGGAACTAAGGGCCACAGCCCATAACCTATTTTGAATTTTTAGTAATTAAATAATGCAGAAAATAAGGGAAAATACAAGGAAAAT
Organism: Lygodium microphyllum; assembly: GCF_053477565.2. NCBI lineage: Eukaryota > Viridiplantae > Streptophyta > Polypodiopsida > Schizaeales > Lygodiaceae > Lygodium > Lygodium microphyllum. The sequence goes on along the minus strand of NC_141149.1, from coordinate 103,863,594 downwards.
AGAGAAAAATCACTAAAAATAGGGAAAAAATGCATTTTGGGTGCGAAAAATTAATGAAAATTAAGAAAAATGTTTGTGAATGTTTGTGGGGATTGAAGCATGAGGATTTGCCTCAGTTCATCCCCACCTTCTTGTTCTAGTGTGTTTTCACCGCTTTTTACACATAAAATGATGGCAAAATGCCCTCTAAATCTATACAACAATGCAACAATTGATCAATGGGAGGGTAGAGTGGTTAAAATGTGTCTAAATATGGAGTAAAATGATGAAAAGATTGCTGGATTTTGTTTGCATGCCATATAGGTCGGTGAATAATTATAAAATAAGGGCCTAGTAGCACGAGGGTTTCCTCGGTGCTAGGTATGTGCAACGCCGCATAAGAACGGTAGTTAAAAACCATTGAAAGGATGTTTTCCAGATGTGCACAATATTGATTTCATAATTGTTTGAGCACTTAGCATCCACAATATGCATAAATCATGGAAATATTTAAAGGTATCAGAAATCCTGGATGCACAGCAATTGCTTTCATTAGGACCTTGACCCACGTTGAGTGAGAGACAGGACACCCTAAGCCATAGGCTAGTCATGGGGTCTAGGGGAAAGAGAAGAAGGACAATGGTACATTCCTGTATACGATTAAATGGTACCTTGAGTGGATTTTGTACGGAATGTTTATATGTTGAGCGACGCATCGAGGGGCCAATCCCCAAGGTGTAGGAGAGTCGCAGAGGGGTGGCGGCACTCAGCCGTTGGAGGACCCCCTATGTCTGTGCTTCGTGCCATTAGGCAATGTGTAAGGGACTCCCTCTGAGGAGTAGTGGGTGAGAGAAGAGTGGACTACAAACGACGTAATACAAACGCAAGATGTCTAGGAAGGCAATGTATGTGTCATCAACGCTCCTGGCCGCGAGGCCATGGGGTTGTTGAGCACGTGAGATAGAGGTCCGGCTAGTGCACGAGCCAGTGCCGGCCCGTTCTAGGTTCCATCTGTGGTGCGTCTTCCGGGATCCGCTTAAAAGTGGCGGTCCTCGAATCCTGGTTGTCTAGGGACCAACTAACAGTTTATGCCAAAGGATACTGTGATTGATCCATTATTTATCGATAAGCATCGTCTAGCAGAAATCCAAAAGCAAGAAAGAGACGAAAGAGCTAGGCGACGTGCTGAAATTTTTAGGAGATATTCTCCTAAGCGTAGCGGTGCTGAACCCTTATGAGGGAGTGGATCTAGTGGTCTTGGACCCACAAGCAGTAAGTTAGGAGAAGGTGGAAGCTCTAGTGCTCCCCTTTCTTCCATAAGCCAGTCTATATCAAGTGCGGGAGGTGTAACTCCACCGTCCCTTATTCCTAGTGAAAATCCAATCCTCATCATGGCGCAGCCTATTGCAATTCCAGCAGGAACGACGGATTTGCCGGCTCTAGGTTACCCGCTACCCATTTTTAATGGGTTAGTTGAGGAAGATGCGGAACTCCACATTAAGGAGTTTCAAAAGCTGATGTTTAACTGTTGCATCCAAGAAGAAGGACATTTAATGATGTTCTTCAATATGACTCTCAAAGGAAGAGCCGCTATATGGTATCATGGTTTAGAAGCCGGAACCATATTGAATATTGATTCATTTTATGGAGCTTTTCGAAGGGAGTTTGCCCCTGAAAGGGGTGGGCAATATTGGTTGCGTGTACTCAACGTGACCCGCCAAGAACCACACGAGGATATTCGTGCTTATGCGAAGAAAATAAAAGAGGTTTTTCGTAAGTTGGACACCTCTATTCCTATCCCCGCAGCTGCCCAATTGCAATATTTCCTACATGGTTTGGACTTTAACATCCAATTGCAGTTGAGTAGTGTCCCCTTGGGGGATATAGACACTGCCATTACACAAGCACAAGAGGTGGAATCCCGACTACAAGCAGCCTATGCTTCTCGAGGCAATTCGAATATGGGCTTAGTATTGGGAAACAATATGGCGATGGCCAATGGCAATAGTGGCCAAGGGATAGCGATGGCTAACCCTAATGGGAGAGGGAACATGATGCAGAATGTCCCTTTATTACTAGCTCTCCCTAGCATGTCGATGCCTACAGGTAGTCAAATGGCTCCAAATGGTGGAGGCCAGGCGGTCAATTCCAATACCATGCCTGTGGCTCAACAACCAGTGCCTAATCGAATTGTTAGGCCGATGGAACGTCATGATAATGACCAAGGCTATGAGTCGAGTGCTTCCAATGTTCTTGGCGAGGTTAAGGATATGATGAAGCATTATACCGACATGATTACGGAGCAGTATCTGCAAATAGCCGTTGATGTCAACTTCCTTAAAAAACAACAAAATTTGATAGGAAGTAGATACCCAGATGAGGGTGCACCTTCGAAGGCGACAAAGGAACATAAGTTTTGGATCCTGCCATGGAAGGGGGACCTTTGAAGCCTGTAGAAAGTAAAGTCGATAAGGAACCACCAAAGAAGAAGGTGAAAGTTAAGAAAGAGGCAATAAAGCCGGTTCAGCGACCTAAAGAGCAGATGGTTTGGCGTGAAAAGCGAGCTCTATCGAACTATCATGAATTCGATTTGGCGAGCTCTCTCTGCGAAGTCAAGCCGGATGTGAATCTTTTACAGCTTATTAAGCTTTCCCCAGGAGTACGCAAGGAATTTAGAAAGATCCTACATACCGGGTATGTCGTAGAACCTTTGGGTATTGCGCGAGTTGGTGATGACTGGTTTGAGCATGCTGAGAAGCATTGCCCAAGGGTTGCAGCCTATGTCGATGGGATATTAGTAGATTATGCCATTGTCGACACGGGATCATCTGTTAACATTATGAGTTTTGAACTGGTGGAAAGGTTGGGTCTTGCGATCCAGAAAGATACCTCCACAATCCTCAGAATGGCAGATGATAGTTTGAGGCAGCCGGAAGGCTGCATTACTAAGGTCCACGTCACTGTTGCAAATGTAGAATGTCTGTTAGACTTTAGGGTGATTCGTTTTGCAGGGCGTCCAAGTTACCAAGTATTACTCGGACGACCTTGGATCTTGCAAGCAGACTGCCAAGTAGATATACCCACCAGTCGACTAATATTCGGCAGAGGTGCCCAGCGTGTGGTGGTTGATGCTTATCCTGAGTCCCCGCAGAGTGAGAGAGCTCCTCTATCTTCTACAGAATTGGAGACATTGGAAGGTTTATCTGCCAGTGAGACATCATCGAGTGATGAGTCCATAGAGGGATCCACCACGGAAGACATCTATCAGATCACTTTGAACGAGCCGATAGAGGGCCAAGATCGTATAAGAGATGCAAATGTTATCAAGCTCGACCTTGGTATGCCTGATGATTCGCGGCCAATCAAATTAGATTCTATGCTCAGCACAGCAGAAAGGGAGGACTATGTGGCCTTGATCCAGGAATTCCGTGATATCTTTGCCTGGAGTTATGATGAGTTGAGGGGCATTCCTCCTAGTCTTGCTGTTCATACAATTCCGTTGAAAGAGGGCAGTCGTCCTGTACAACAGAAAGTAAGGCGTATGCCTTTCGAACTGAGGGACGGGCTGTTTGAAGAGTTACAGAAGCTTCGGAAAGCAGGTTTGATTTTTCCTATGCAACACACGGAATGGTGTTCGCCAATCGTGATCAGAAAAAAGAAAAATAATCAAATTCGATTATGTGTAGACTTTAGAGAGCTAAATAAGCAGACAGTTAAGGACTACTACCCGTTGCCATTTATTGACCAGATTTTGGATCAATTAGCGGGTAGGGAGATATATTCGTTTATGGATTGCTTTGCAGGATATAACCAGATGGCAATTGCAGAAGAGGACAAGTTGAAAACAACTTTTATTACTGTATTTGGTACTTTTGCGTACCATGTGATGGCCTTTGGTTTATGCAATGCGCCTGGTTCGTGGCAACAAACAGCAGATAAGACATTCGGTGACATATCCCCTGAAGAGTTGAAGGTGTTTATTGATGACTTAGGGGCCGCCACCGTGAGAGGAAGGCAGCTCATCATTTTAAGAAAATGCTTTGAGCGCTGTAGTCAATTTTGTATCGCCCTAAACCCACGGAAGTGTGTTTTTGGAGTACCTTATGGGCTATTGCTGGGTCATGTGGTCAGTTCGATTGGAATTGCGACAGACCCCGAGAAGGTCAAAGTTATAGTTGCCATAGGTCCACCACGCACTCCGAAGGAAGTTCATAGCTTTATGTCTTCGGTTGGTTATTACCGTAGATTCATAACCGCCTTGGCAGAAATAACGTTGCCGCTTACAAATTTATTGTCCTTTAGTAGCTGTTTGTTTGAATGGGGTGACCCTTGTAAGGTAGCATTCGAGGATGTGAAACAGGAGCTAGCAAGAGCGCCCGTTTTAAAAGCACCTAAAAGAGGTGAGGTGTTCTATATATTCTCAGCAGCCACCATGTATAGTATCATTTAGCCCAAATTTGGGAAGAGAAGTGGTACCACCCGATTGCTTTTGCTAGCCGGAAGCTAGGGGTATCCGAAATCAATTATACCTACATGGAGAAGTTGTGTCTAGCGATGGTCTTTGGGACCAAGAAATTCAGGCATTATATTCTCTATGAGAAAGTCGTGCTTTATACGAAGGCGGAGGGGCTTCGACTATTGATGAATAAGCTACAGCCGCCTGATCGTCTAGCGAAGTGGTTAATCACTTTGCAAGAATTTGATTATGAAATCAGGAGTAAGCCACCAAGGTTGCAAGGCATCATGGAATGTCTTGTGGACTTTGGGGAGCCGAAAGAATCTGTGGCTGAAGGTAGTGACATGGAGTTGTTATTTAAAATAGATACGGCGTCTATTCCCTCCTGGTATGCTGCAATAACGCATTATTTATCGACGGAAGAGGCGGGATCCGAATTATCTAAAGCCGAGAGAAGGAAAATTGGGCAGCAAGCGTTAAAGTTTGCCTTGATCGCAGGTACATTATATCGGCAAGGGGTTGATGACATCTATCGCCGATGTGTGATGCCTGACGAGGTGCCATTCATTTTGGAAGAGTGCCATGATTCCGCTTGCGGTGGCCATTTTGCTGGACGGCTTACAGCACAAAAGGCTTTAAGAGCAGGTTATTGGTGGCCTACCATCTTCCAGGATGCGTTTGCGTATGTTAAGAGATGCGATATTTGTCAACGACATGATAGTCGAGAGAATAGGAAACGACCACTTACCCCTATTATGGAGATACTTCCATTTGAGAAGTGGGGGATAGACTTTGTGGGTCCTATTACTCCATCGTCGACTATGCAAAAGAGGTATATCATTGTAGCAACTGACTACTTCACAAAGTGGTCAGAAGCACGTGCAACAAGGAAAGATGATGCTAAAGAAACTGCTAGTTTCCTTTTAGAGCAGATAATATGCCGTTTTGGTCCCCGTCGAAAGAATTAGTGTCGGACCGCGGAACCCATTTCCTGAATAAGGTGATCAAAAGCTTGACAGAGACTTGGAAAATCAAGCATAACAAGACAACCCCATATAACCCGCAAGCCAATGGGCAAGTTGAAAGCACCAACAAGCAGCTTGTGGGCATCCTGTCCAAGATTGTGTCGGAAAAGAAATGGGATTGGGATAAAAAGTTATATGTGGTAGTGTGGGCCTATAATACGACCTTCAAACGAGCCACTGGCCATACCCCGTTCAAGTTAGTATATGGGGAGGAGTGTGTCTTGCCTTTAGAGATTGAGCTACGGACTATTCGGTTTGCCATCAATCATTCTTTGAGTGATGAAGACGCACTTTTTGAGCGCTTGACGACACTGGCACATTTAGATGAGCTTAAGCTACAGAGCTTATTGCACCAAGAAATGGCGAAGCGCCGAATGAAGCAGTTACACGACCTTAAAGCCAATAAATACACCTTCAAGAGAGGACAGCTTGTTCTGTATTATGACACACGACGTGAATTATTTCCAGGCAAGCTAGAGCCCAAATGGGACGGGCCCTATAGGATCGTTAGAATAGGAAAGAATAAATCCACAGTCTTGTTAGCTGACCTTGAGGGGATAGAATTTAAAAATAAGGTTAATCTTAATAAGATTAAACCTTATTATTTCTGATTGCACTAATACTATGACTGCCTTGCAGGTCTAGGCGAGATCGATCAAATATCTGCAAGGAAATCATGATAGAGGTTGATGGGTCGTCTGATCCCTTATTTAGAACACCCATATTTAGAACAGAGGTATCATCAGGGAAAGCTCATTTGGTGGAGCAAAGGATATAAGGTGACTGAGCAAGAAGGCGGGACATTTATTTGGGAGATCAAGGTCTTCTACCATCACTGCCTACAAATTTTGACGAGCATCCCTGTTGAATTCAATGAGGATGGAGGGATGGAGCCTATGGTCCACCCGTTGAATATGCTGAATTTCGATTACCATAATTTCGAGTAGAGTTCCGGATGGCGGGATATGTAAACCCTTTATGGACGTACACCTTGTACTTTGATGGGGCGTCCAGGGGTGCATGCAAAAAAGGAAGTGTAGGAGTTGTCATCCGAGACCCCCGACGACGCATTGTCATGAAGTTAGCTGCTTATCTCGGGGTGAATTTTACCAATAATATGGCATAATACAAAGCCCTGATTATGGGTTTGAATATTGCAAAGAAGGGTGGTATCCGTCAGTTATTGGTGAAAGGGGACTCTCAGTTGGTTTTAAATCAACTCAATGGGACGTACATGGTACGAAACCCCATCCTTTGCATGTACCATCATACTGCCATAGCCCTGCTAGACGAATTTGATAGAGTCTTTTCAGCTGATTCCACGAAATTGGAATCAATTTGCCAATTCATTGGCTAATTTTGCGTATGAAGAAGACCTCTTCTTTAATTGTGGGCCTTGTCCCGATATATCTATTGATGGTGAGACAGGACCTGGTCGTTTATGGGGTATGCTTTCTGAACATGCCCTCTTTGGCAGATGATGGTTGATCTGGGTGATGCAAAGGGTAGGCGAGACTCATCTGCCTTTATTATCTTGGACCCACAGATTGATTAGACGACATGTGATGCGAACACCTCTTGCGATATACGCAGGAGGGATGGGTCATAATTTAATGCACCTAGTTTAGGGCTACGAGCCTCTGTTCCCCTGGGAATGGTATGCTTTGATGTCTATCATAGTTGTTTCCAGGAGGATGTTATGCGTAGTATTGTTTTGATTTCATTAGGCCAAGAGGGCCGATTCAGTTTTGTAGTGAAGTGTTTGATTTCATTAGGCCAAGAGGGCCATTTCCCTGTCTAGTGCGGGTGCGTTTAATCGGGTTTTTGTTTTAAGTGTTGTGCTGGACAGGTTTCGTGGTTCGTGGAATTTGGTGGAGCTTGGAGGAGCCTTTGCTGCGATGGAAGCTTGTTGTGGCCAATCCAGGTGATACCTCTCCTTTATGAGTACCTTTCTTTCCTGTTATATGTGTATTTGTACTTGTTAAGGGGATATATTTTTGTTGGGGACCGGCAACCAAGGCATGAAGTCCCAGGTTTAGGCTAAGTATGTTTGAGGGAGGTCGGAGTAGTCATTGCCTCCTGTACAGACATTGTCAGGCATCGGAAGACCTGTTTTAGAAGGAAGTCCTAGTGGCCCTGTTCTGCTAGCTTGCAAGGCAGCCGTTCTAGGAGTTCTTGTTAGTAGTGAGGCAGTTAGAGAAGCTTGCCAGAAGATAAAAATGATGATGCCAAGAAACCCTAAACATCCTACAAGATGAATATAAATATGAAGGTGTGTAAAAAGGGGTTCTAACCCCTACCAAAGAACAGAAAAGAAATGAAAATGTATAAGCAGTTGATCATTGCCTTGCGAAGGCCTGGTAGGTTCCTGGGGACGAGTCAGTCCCGGGGCCGATACCTTGTCTTCCTAGGGGTGGCTTCTTACTAACAAAAAAATGAAATGACAAAGCAAGGAAGGTTGGAGCGAAAATAAAAGTGAGCGTTAGAAAAGGATTAAGTGTCGCCTTGCGAGGGCTTGGTAGGTTCTTGGGTGCCAAGACAGGTCCTGAGGCCGATGCCCTGTTCTCCTTGGGTCACTACGCTCAGCTCCCTCCTTTTTACATGCCCAAGTATGTTCATAAACTAAAAACCCTAAAAGAAGAAATGTACTGAAAGAAAATACTCCTTGCTCAGGCTATAGGAGTCCTCGCCTTGTAGAAGCTCCTAGTTGTGTTGTCTTTAGTTGGTAAGTAGTTCAGACTACCACTTAGGGCAACCTCTTTGACAGGTTTTTTTTAGTTTGGCTGTGTTGGAGCAGTTGGTTAGTGACTCGCTTCGGATCTTCTATTAGATGATGCTAGGCCTACTCCTTGTGGATGCCATGCCTTGGTTCTGTCAGGGGTAGGGGGAGCATTGTGCTGAGTTTTATTATATATTTATTTTGTATCAGTTTGATGCTTCTTTGGTTGTTTATGTGCAGATATGTTCATGGATTCGACGGGCTGAGTCGCCCTATCCCGTGGTCGCCAATGAGAGCGGCATTTTGGTGCCGGGAAAGTGCTTAAAAATAGCTAAAAATTATGAATATCAAGGGAAAAATATTCAACGTCAAAGGCGGCGGCTCGACCTAGGATGATTTTAAGCACCAAAGTGCTTTAAAGGCGCCCGAGCGACACTTGTTGATTTTTCATAATTTTTCAGATAGTCGTGCGGGTTGACACGAGCTACTGGCCAATGCGGGATGCTAAGCCGGACGCCCAGGATTTTTCAGAGCTCAATTCCGAGTCCGGACGGGGAAATGGCCAAGGAAACGGTCAAGATGCGAAGAGGTGGACTTATTTTTGGCCAAAATGGGCATGACCTTTGGGAGCCCAAGAAATTTTATGCAACATAAAAGATAGCATGAAATCGTGGAGAGAGAGAAGATGGAAAAACGTGGACAGCAGGCGCCGATTTTTGCACTTAGATCTTGATGATGCAATCTCCTGCTTGTGAGCAACCCACCCAACAGACATTGGCCCTTGCTTCCCTCCTGAATGCTGACTCTATCGTCGCCCTTCGCCCGTCAAATGATGGTCTCTTTGAAGATCTCTGATTTCAGTCTTTCTCTCTCCTCCCTCTCTCTCTTCTAAAGGCAAGTTCATGTGGGAAGAGGAAAGAAGAAGAAAGAATGATGGAGGCTTGTCCGGCATTGATCGGATTGCTCCACGGGCTAGAAATGGTGACTTGTGATCGTCATGAGCATGAAGTGCTGCTGATTTTCAGATTTGCAGCCATGGACATGAAACCCGAAACACGCAAATAAGCGGTAATTCAATTTTTTCAAAGGAAATTTGAGATTTCATGGCTTTTGATTGATAAAATGTTGTTCAAGTGGGCTAAAAATTGTTTATGTTGCTGTTTTCCATGAGTACTTGTTGATCATAATCAGAAAATCAGAAAAATATGCATCTTGTGACTCAAAATAATACACTAAAACACGTAAAATATGGAAAATCAAGGGAAAATGATGTTTTTGGGCATAAAAATGGAAGAATAAATAGGAACACCAACTAAATTTTCATTTTTGTTGCAAGAAGGAACTAAGGGCCACAGCCCATAACCTATTTGGAATTTTTAGTAATTAAATAATGCAAAAAATAAGGAAAAATACAAGGAAAATAGAGAAAAATCACTAAAAATAGGGGAAAAATGCATTTTGGGTGCGGAAAATTAATGAAAATTAAGAAAAATGTTTGTGAATGTTTGTGGGGATTGAAGCATGAGGATTTGCCTCATTGCATCCCCACCTTCTTGTTCTAGTGTGTTTTTACCGCTTTTTACACATAAAATGATGGCAAAATGCCCTCTAAATCTATACAACAATGCAACAATTGATCAATGGGAGGGTAGAGTGGTTAAAATGTGTCTAAATGTGGAGTAAAATGATGAAAATATTGCTGGCTTTTTTTTGCATGCCATATAGGTCGGTGAATAATTATAAAATAAGAGCCTAGTAGCACGAGGGTTTCCTCGGTGCTAGGTATGTGCAACGCCGCATAAGAACGGTAGTTGAAAACCATTGAAAGGATGTTTTCCAGATGTGCACAATATTGATTTCATAATTGTTTGAGCACTTAGCATCCACAATATGCATAAATCATGGAAATATTTAAAGGTATCAGAAATCCTGGATGCACAGCAATTGCTTTCATTAGGACCTTGACCCACGTTGAGTGAGAGACAGGACACCCTAAGCCATAGGCTAGTCGTGGGGTCTAGGGGAAAGAGAAGAAGGACAATGGTACATTCCTGTATACGATTAAATGGTACCTTGAGTGGATTTTGTACGGAATGTTTATATGTTGAGCGACGCATCGAGGGGCCAATCCCCAAGGTGTAGGAGAGTCGCAGAGGGGTGGCGGCACTCAGCCGTTGGAGGACCCCCTATGTCTGTGCTTCGTGCCATTAGGCAATGTGTAAGGGATTCCCTCTGAGGAGTAGTGGGTGAGAGAAGAGTGGACTACAAACGACGTAATACAAACGCAAGATGTCTAGGAAGGCAATGTATGTGTCATCAACGCTCCTGGCCGCGAGGCCGTGGGGTTGTTGAGCACGTGAGATAGAGGTCCGGCTAGTGCACGAGCCAGTGCCGGCCCGTTCTAGGTTCCATCATGATGTGCTAGACTTCATTTCAAGCCTGAAAAATTCAATCAAGAGACCATACTTTGATGACTTAGAGTATGCACCAAACAAAGTGTCAAGTCTCTTCCATGTATCCTGTGAAGTATCACAGTTATCAACACGGTGGATATAGCTATCGTCTAGCTCCAATTTGGTAATGGCCTGAGCCTTATCATCATTCTTTTGCCAAGTGAATTCAATGTCCGCATCACGAGGCTTCTTTTCTTTTCTAGTGGTAATGGCCTAGAGGCCCTTCTTCATCAGGATGAGTTTGATGCGGGTTTTCCAGGTGTGAAACAACCCAACTCCTTTGAAGCGAGCTATTGGAGAGTCTTTTTCCATGTTGGATTTGCAGGGATAGTAGTAAATCAACTTTATAATTCTCAAATTTTATCAGTAGAAGAGCAAATTACAGTGTGTCAAGAGACACAAGTGATGACCATGTGAAAACACTTATGTAAAGACTATGTACGAGTCTTAGTTCGGGGTCCTCAATCCTTCTTCAATATTTTCAGGTTCTTCCCCTTCTTGATTTGATGTTGGGACAATAGATTAGAGTGGCGATATTTTTGAGCTTTAGTGAAGTTTAGCTATGGCTTCCTGGATTAGGGTTTTTGACCCAGGCCTGGGTTTTCACTAATTGTAGGAGCTACAATGGATCATTTTGAAAACTTTTTTAATGGAAATGAAGCTCTCTTTATGCTCTATAAAATTCCTATGATCATCATCTAGATCGATGCAAAATCTTCATACGCAGAGCAAACAAACACATGTAGGCTCAATTTCGGACAGTAATGACAAATTTTGATAATGCTGGGCTAGATGATGAGCAATATCAGGCTTTAAGGCTACAAGAGGGAGCACCTTGAGGTTAGAAATATATATTTAGAAGGAATCTTGTAAAGATATTGCCTCTAGAGAGAGATCCAAGTACTCCATGAAGGGTATGTTCTATAGGCCACAGACTGAGGTTATAGTAGCAACTGATAGAAGTGACAATGCTGAGCTCCAAATAGCCAAATATCATGGATTAATGTGATAGAGGGAAGATTTGTAAGCTAGGAAACACTTTTTCAAAAGGAAGCTTAGAGATATTTAATATGTGGAATGAGATACAGGAGCTTCAAGCTGATAGGGTGTTGCTGGCTATGGCTGCCATGGAAGCTCAAGTGAAGGTAGAGTTGAGAGATGAACTCATGTGCTGAAATTGAGTTGACCAAAGGTTAAGATGAGATGAGAGAGAGAAGATGAGAGCTAAGCCATACTTGACTGTGCTCTGATACCGTGTTAAATATGTGGGATCTAGAGCATGGCAGATGCGGAAGCTATGGAGGTTGGAAGAGAATGAGTTCATGAAGACACTGACATTACTGATTTTTTCACAAGTGAATTAGGTTCCAAGATGGAAGCTTGGACTCATAAACATAATCTTGTGTATTGACTGACAATGACACAGAGACTTTACTAAGGACAAAAGTACCATGACATTTCATTTGAAAAGAGAGCAAGTACAATGCTTTATAGGAAACTAGATGGTTGCACTTCTCCTATTGTGCATATGGGATTCTAGTCCTAAGCCCTCATTGCTCCTTACAAAGAGACTAAAGTAGGTGTGATTGAAAACATCTCAATAAAAAGAAAGACTTTAAGAATCAAATCCTTACAATTTGGTTTATGCATTAGAAGATTTGAAGTTCCAGGTTCCAAATATAGCTCTCTATGCATAAACACATGTTGCACCAGTACCTCTTTTATGCTATTCTTATTTACTCCAAGCTTGAAATATCGGATTCTACCCTTCCAAGTAGAGATGAATGAGCTCTCATATCTTCATCTTTTCCCACGTTTTGCCTATTGCATGGTGATCCAACAGCCTTTGCTAATGATTGTAGGAATCCATCTTCTATCTTTTTGGAATGAGATAAACACTGATATAGATGTGATTTTGTTGGGGGTAAAGGCGTCTCCATCTAGCCGCCCGTGTATTATTACACTGACAGTCACCACCACTGCATACTACAGGTGGCGGCCGCTCATCACCGTCACTTTATTCTTCATTCTTTTAGTGACAGTTTGAATAAAGGAAGGCCCGGTCACACATTATGACTATTGGAGTTCCCATTTCTTGTCTCTCTCTTTCTTGCTTTTGCTCTCCCGCCATAGCTCTCGAGTGCAAGCTTCGATCTTTCTCACCTTTCAATTTGTATGAGAGCTCGGCTTCCCGACTCTTGAGCTTGGCTCCTAGCATTCTCAGCTTCCCATCGAATCCCCACTCGCATTGGGTCTCCTTCCCGGTAGCCATAGCTCATTCTCTTGAGCTCCCGTCACTCCCCGGCTTCCCGATCTTCTTCCTGGCCTATTGAGGCACCATCAGGGCATTGAAATTGAGGTATTACTTCATTGTTTCAGAGATTTATTTCAGTCCACAGGTCTAGGCAAATAGGGCAGCCACCATTGAAGCTTCCAACCTTCATATCTCTTTGCTACTGGTGGTGGGCTACTAGAGGCTTGTTCCCAGGCCTCTTTGGCTCATGTTTGGGCCCTCCAACCTCTCCAGGCCTGCCATTGGACCAACAAGAGCAGTAGCAACATCATGAAAATCTGTGCTTGATTCTGGACAACCACCATTTAGCCACTTTAGATCTAGCTCCAGCTTGGCATTAAGCACTTCTTTGGGCTCCATTTCGGGCTTCTTTCACATGTATTGATACTTGGCATTGATCCTTTGAGATTAGGCATTGGTTTATTGGCTGAAAACAATGTTTCAGGACTGTTATAAACATTTTAGTCCACAGACATTTGATGCTAGTGCTACATTCACAGTTTATGTTTCAGTACTACATAACCGGTTTGATGCCGATTGCATCCCGATTGATTGGGGGATTGAAGTTGTAACGTGTCCACTTGCATCTTCAGGACACGTCTTAGCAGTCCATCGAAAAGGATGTCTAGAAAGCTCCGCCCGGCACTCCCATGGAATGTTGCGGGGTTTGCAATCTAGGGCTTTCCGCGTCTGCCACGTAGCGGAAGTATTCTGGCCGTTTTCACTTAGGATTGACCTGAATTAGGGTTTTCCTTATTGGTCATTTCCTAACGGCAACTAGCATCGGACCCAAGCGAACTACTTTACACAGAAACGCGAGGTCCGAAGTGGATTCATGCTGCACTTGGTTCAAGGAGAATGGGAAACGAGAGGGATGCAAGGCTCAACTTCTCTGCCATAAGGCATAGTCCCATTCTGTTCCCCTAAAACAACATAAATCGGGATCAATCATAACTCTAGGTCAACGCTTTTGTTATTCGTGTCCTTTGACGATCTTCCTGCTATCCATCGTGATTTGAGAAAAGTTCCTTGCCAACCGGGACCACCCATCCGTAGGACGGATCTATGGCCACATCCATCGCACTTTTCTTGGATTGTTTTAGTTTTTTAATTACCTAGCACATTTAGTTGGACATGTAACAATCAGCTTCTTTAATTAGCCCGTTAGGCACTGGTTCTTTCACGTAATCATATCACTTGACATAGAAAAACAATATCAGACAAGTTCCTTATTAACAGGTTATCATATTTATCTTTGAAATACAAAAAGTCCAACCCGTAGGCTTATCCACAATCCACCCGAAGGCTATCCAGCAATCCACAGGGATCACTAATCCAAGTTTCCACCTGTAGACTAGTATGCGGTCCTCAAGATCCAATCCCGAATCACGTTAGCCTCTTGTGCAGGTCCCGAAAGGCAAGGGATTTATATCCAGAGCCCCCCTGGCACCCAAGCGTCCTCCTGCTCCAAGTAGCGCTCAATGGAGAGACCTCTTGCGGCGGGTTCGGTCCACTTGCGCGACGCGGTTAACAACCCCCTTAGTTAGGGTCAGGCAGGTAATCGGGGGTAACTGAAGCTGCCTCTCCCTTCAGGCCTTCAACCTGAAGTATAAATATCCATTTATCTTTTAATTCATTGATCAAATAAAGCCAAACAGTGCTCTAAAAGCTGTAGCAAGCACAAACATTTCCATTGATTGTTTTTGTTGGCAAACTGCTAAGGAATGAATCCTTCCTTTTGAATGCGTCCAGCACTCGATCCGGGATGACTTGCAACTTGGCAAGATCCCCTATGTCCTGGGTTAGGGCATGCCCTATTAACCCGACTTAGTCAACCCCTTAAGTTCATAGGTTATTTTAGTTTATTGGCTGGTCTTTAGCTTCCAATCAATCTTCTTTACTCAAGAAAGATACTAAATTAGGATGATTATTCATCCTCTTGCAAGATAATTTGCGTAAGGACCTGCCAACCTCGTTGCGAGAATTTGGCCATTCCCTTGTGATCCAATCACAAGATCATATGACTCCACACTTGCTGCGCAAGTGTCACATCGAACTATGAGACTTATTCTACTCATTGAACGGAGTCACGAAACAATCTGTTCCTGATTACATTAGGCTGACGTCGTCAGTCCTAGAGTTCCAAGTTCCATCTCGTAAGATTCTTAGGGACAAACCCTAGTTCACTTTCCAATTACATTTCACTGTCCCTACATTCAGTGAATGTGGGCAAGTATTTAAGGTATAGGAGTTTCAGTTTTAGCAATACGTACGATTAGGTCACGTATTAATTTCCTAGTGAATTTCTTGGAATTTAACTCATTCTAAACGTGTACTCCGCGGTTTAGGTGTTTTAGGTTTATGCAAATCTGTTAAACTCTAGAAGATAATTACATGATCATTTCCACATGGCTTATTGTCTATGCGTAAATTGATTTTTCAACCCTAACTTATCGATTTGAGGTCAGGCATAGGTTAGGTTAATTCCAACTAATCTTCCTAAAATTTTGCGAACAAAATTCATGCTAAACAAGCAACCTTTTACTCGATAATTTATACAGTTGACAAATGATAATTTCCTAGAGTTATGCATCGTACGAATCATTTCATGTCTTGCACTTTGCATGATGATTCATTGCAAAGAGGATATGGGTTAATAGTGCGATATGTAGTTTATACTTCTAGGCTTAAACGAAGTATACTATTTTAATGGACATTATTCTAATTTTAATTCATTGCAATGCATAAAGCTATTTGCTAGAAATGCATTTATGCTTCCTCTATTTTTCTTGTTTTATTGAAAGTATTAATGACTAAATTCCTTCGTCGGTTGCATTTAGGACAAAAATGTATCCTATTTCCAACAATTATCCTTGCATGATTGAATTACAACAATACCAAATAAAAATTAGGTAAAAATTAGGAAGGAAAACATGGGCTTGGGGTGAGATGTCCATGTGGATGCTGGGAGATGACCCTCCCGCGGCTGCGGCTTGGACTTTCTTAGGAGGCATCGCAATTGTAGTCTTTCTGTCGTGGAAGCAGCTTTACAACTCCTATTTGAAATTCCACCGTGGCTCCCTTTTGCAATAACTTGCACCGTCCGTCGAAAGCAGTTTTAGAAGGCTTCCTCCTTGAAGTAGGGAATTCGAAAGGGGGTGTTTCAAAATCTTTCATGACTAAGACCCATTAAAGCCATGGGGGAAGGCTTAAAGGCCTTTGTAAAGACTCGCATGTACGGGGAATAAAAGGTGTGGAATCCCTTACGAGGGCTTTTGAGTGGGAAAGGAAGGTGTCAAACGACCCTCAACATTCTCCTTTCTTTTACGTGTGGGGAAAAAAACAAGGTATGGGAGAGCTAGATGGGTTATTTTTGCATGGCCTAAGGGGGCCCTTAAAGGAATTTAAGATCCGGGAAGGAAGATACTTTAAGGTAACATCCTTTTGGTGGAAAAAGGGCTTATAGCTTCAAGGGGAAATTTGAGGGGGAAAAGGAAAAAGGGCTAAGGACAAATTTTCTTGGGGGAAAAAGGGCCTTATAGAATCCTAAGGGAGAAACTCCAAGGGGGAAAAAGTAGCCTTAAAGGCTATTGAAAAAGGGGGCCTAAGGAGGCATGAGGAGAAGATATAAGGGGGGTAGTCCCGAAGGTTATAATAATAAGGGGCCCTAAGGAGGATTTTAAAAAAAACCGGGGAGATAAGACCTTTAAGGTCAAAACCCTTTTATGGGGGGGGAGAAAGTCTCCAAGGCCACAGAAAGGGGGGCTTAGGAAGCCCCCCCTTGGAAGCTTCTAAGGCTTCAAGAAAAGGCACGTGGGGGGGAAGGAAATGACTCCCCCAGGATACGACAGCCAGGGCAGCGCGGCCTATGGTATTAGGCGGCAGCGTAGATCAGGGGGCTCCTCCTTGGCTTAGGCGACGATGGCAGTTCAGTGGCTCTCTCCGAGTCCTCATGACTCGATCAGCAGCATGGCGAATTCTCTCCTCACAACAACAGCAGGTGCAGCCTCTCTCTCCCTCATGATGCCCAGCAGTGATTTAAATAGGGGGAGGGAGAGGTTCTTCCCTCCCCTATGCAGTAGCACGCATGGCTATGGCTCCTTCATGAGCTCCAGTGTGCTGCATTCATCGTGGCTTCTCTCCGTCTCCTCCAGCATGACGTCGACTGGGGGAGAAGGAGGGGATAATTAATTTAAAAAGAATTTTTTTTCCCTTATCCGTTTGGCGATAATACATTCTCTCCCCCTTGGAAGAATCGAGATGTCCTCATCTCGAGATAAACTGGGGATATTGATGGTTGAGAGTGCCTTCATCTATCCAAGTGGCATCCTCTTCGGGATAATCTTTCCACTGGACGAGGTATTCTCTCAAGGTTCTGGATCTCAATTGTCTCTCCCTAACATCTAAGATCCTGCCAGGCCTTAGTTCAAGGACTCCTTGACTAGGCATTACAACTTGTTGGTGATCAAGTACATGGTTAGGATTAGGTACATACTTTTTCAATAGGCTGATATGGAATACATTATGAACTTTTAGGTTCTCAGGGAGTTGCAGTTTATAAGCATTAGGTCCTAGGCACTTGAGGATCTTGTATGGTCCACAATACCTTGGACTTAGCTTCTTGCAATCTCCTAAGGATAGGGAACTCTTCTTAGGGCGTACGCGAATGAAGACCATGTCTCCTTCTTCGAAGACTCTATCTTGATGCTTCAAATCCGTGTATGCCTTCTGTCTATCCTTGGCAGCTTGGATGTCCTGTCTTATTGACTTTATTTGGTCATCCATCTCTTCCAACATCTGCCTTGAAGCTTCAACCCTTAAGGTTGGATCTGAGAAGTTTAGGGGACTTCGACAGTCATGACCATACAATGCTTGGAAAGGGTCATCTGAATGCTTTGTTGGTAGGAAGCATTGTAGGAAAATTCAACCAAAGGCAAGTATTGAATCCACCTCTTCGGCTCCCGACAACAGTATGCCCTAAGGATATCCTCGATGACTTGATTTACTCGCTCTGTTTGGCCATCCGTTTGGGGATGGTAAGCGGTGCTAAAGCAGAGTTGAGTCCCAATAGCTTCAAAGATAGCTCTCCAGAAGTGTGATGTGAAGAGAGAATCACGATCACTAATGATTCTTCTGGGTAAACCATATAGCTTGAATATCTCCTTAATAAACAATCTTGCAATGTCTGAGGCCTTATAGTTTGTCTTTATTGGTGTAAGGTGTGCAACCTTAGTAAGCATGTCAACCACAACCATGATGGAGTTGTATCCTCCCTAGACTTGGGGTAGGCCTACAACAAAATCCATACTGATGAATTCCCATTTCATTTGGGGAATGTCAAGCGGTTGCAGCTTCCCTGGGATCTTGACATGTTCGGCTTTGATATGTTGACAAGACAAATACTCGGTGACATATTTGAGAACGTCGCCTTTAAGCCTCTCCCAATGGTAGCTCTTCCTAACTGCATTAAGAGTCTTGGCATAGCCAGGATGTCCTGAGAAAGGGAAATCATGAGCTTCCTACAATATCTTCTGCTTAAGTGACTGACTTGCTGGTACACACAACCTTGTTCTATAGTAGACAAGTCCACTATTAATAGAGAATTCATGATACTTAGCCTGCAATATTTGGTTCTGATCTTTGATAGAGACCTCCGTTAGCATTGTTTGGTAGGCCAGATCATGGCATGCATCCTCTCTAGCTAACTCAAGTATAGGGTTGTTTGGTATAGATACTTTTGTAGCTAGAGATCTGGCTCTTCATGGATTCTGCAAGATTAGGGAATTAAGGAATGCCTTGCGACTAAGTGCATCGGCAACTATATTCTCTTATCCTGGTCGGTACTTGATTTCAAAGTCATACTCCTCCAACACTTCAATCCACCGACGTTGCCTCATGTTGAGCTCATTCTGGGTAAAGATCCAGGTAAAGATCCATTTGAGACTCTTATGGTTAGTTACTAGAGTAAACTTGTTACCCAATAGGTAGTGTCTCCAAAGCTTTAGAGTGTGGATGATAGCTAGCAATTCCAAATCATGTGTAGCATAATTCTTCTCATTACTCTTCAATTTCCTTGAAGAGTATGCTACAGGATGACCTTCCTACATGAGTACACACCCCAAGGCAAGTATGCTAGCATCAGTTACTACCTCGAACTCTTTATTGAGGTCTAGAAGTTTTAGAATAGGTGCTGATACCAATCTTTGCTTCAATCTGTCGAAGCTATTTTGTTCGGGAGTTGACCATGCAATGGAAGTTTGCTTCTTCAGTAAATCCGTCAGAGGTGCTGCAATCAAAGCATAGTTTTTTATGAAGATCCTATACCATCCTGTCAATCCAAGAAAGCTGTGTATTTCTTTGACAGATGTTGGTATTGGCCATCCTAGCACATCTCTGACCTTGGCTGGGTCCATTGAGATTCCTTCTGCTGATATTATGAATCCCAGATATTCAATCTGACGTTTGAAGAATGCACACTTCTTCATCTTAGCATACAGCTTATGTGACCTCATTGTCTCAAGGACAATCCGAAGTTGGGGTTCATGATGTTCTTCCTGTTTGGAATAGACTAAAGTGTCGTCAAAGAAGACAAGCACGAAATCATCAAGATATGGCCTGAAAATATCCTACATTAACCTGTTGAAGGTGGCAGGTGCATTCGTAAGTCCGAATGACATAAGTAGGAACTCAAAGTGCCCATATCTTGTATTGAAGGCCGTCTTGGGGATATCTTCTTCCTTGATCCTTATCTGATAGTAAAATGACCTGAGGTCAATCTTGGAGAAGATCTTTGCACCCTGAAGACGATCAAGAAGCTCATCTATTCTAGGAATAGGGTACTTGTTCTTGACCGTTGATTGATTCAACCCTCGGTAATCAATACATAGTCAAAGTGTCTCATCTTTCTTTTTCTGGAATAGTACTGGAGCTCCCCATGGTGAACTGCTAGAATGGATGTAGCCCTGTTCTAGCAGCTACTTGAGTTGTTCCTTCAGCTCAATTGCTTCCGGTATAGACATTCTATAAGGTCTTTTTGCAATTGGCGTAGCTCCTGGTACTAGCTTAATCTCATGATCCACTTCTCTTTGAGGCGGGAGTTATGTCAACTCTTCAGGGAATACGTCTGCATATTCCTTTAGCCAAGAAGGTCCTTCACTAGACTCTTGCTTCTGATCTAACTTGTTGAGTTTGATCAAGTAGACAGGTAATCCTTTTCTGACTCCTTTTATGATCCAAGATACTTTGGCCAATTGGATTCTTGGCACTCCAGCCTCACCTTGAGTTGTGACTAATTCCCTTTCAGAGTTTCGAAAGTAAACTTGACCCTTTCCATAGTGAATGTGGGCGTCATTAGGCTTAAGCCAATCCATTCCGAGTAGACACTCATGGATACCTAAATTCATGACTCTGAATTTGACTGAAGTCTTCTTTCCTCCCAGAAAAAATTCCACCTTAGCAGTTTTCCTGGTACAAGTAACCTCACGACCATTTGCCAATTCCACAAGAAAGGTAGGTGCTTCTACTGTGGCTATTCCTAATCTTTTTGCACATGTTGGTGAGATAAAGGAATGTGTACTGCCACAATCAATCAAGGTCTTGAAACTTTTACCTTGATAGTCCGACGGTGTCTGAATCACCGAGAACTGGCGATTCGGCCCTTTCTTGTGTAGAGCGGCATGGACTGTCGCCCTTTCAAACTCTGCTTCCATGGTCGGATCTTCTTCTTCTTCTTCTTCGCACATTTGCCTATTGGCAACGCAGGCAGCTCTTCCTCTTCCTCGAGTAGCGGCTCCTTGACCACGGCCTATTCCTTGGAAAGATGCTTGGCGAGGTCCTCCTCCAAGTTTGGGACATTGCCTCTTGAAGTGACAGGGCTTGTTGCAGTGGAAACAATGGAGGTTTCGGCCATTGCTTTGAGTAGGAACAAAGTTATTGACATTGTTAGTCCTTGCTTTCTTTCTTTGTCCCTGATTATGACCTTGAACTCTCTTCATTTGAGGCCTGAATGCTCCTTTGTTTGGATCATTATAAAACCAAGTTTTGTTACCCCTTGGTCTAGATTGCACCTCCAGAATTATAGGCATAGCTCGAATGAGTGCGTCCTGAAGATCTGATGGATGCATAGATTCGAGACGGGTATTTACTGGTGGATTTAAACCCGCACAAAATTTGGACACCTGTTCTGTCATGTCCATCTATGGCGCATACTTAAGAAGTGAGACGAATTTAGAGTAGTATGCGTCAAGAGTGAGCCCCAACTGTTTTAGCTCGTAGAACTCATTCATTTTCTGCGTGCGATATGCAGGTGGTAAGTATCTTTCCTGCACGACTTTCTTCAGCTTCTCCCAGGTAACGGATCCTTCCGCGATCCCTTGATCCCTGCACCATTGCTTCCACCAAAGCCTGGCTTCGCCAGTGAGCTTCAGCTTGGTGAGCATAGCCTGATTGGTGGGTGCAGTACCGGCTGCTTCGAAGTAATCCTCCATGGATTCAATCTGAATTTCAGCATCTGCTTGGATGGACCTGCCTCTCCCGTCAAACTCAGGCTGCTTAATCTGCTTGAGAAGAAACTTCTTCTCCTGGATTACAGTAGTACTTGATGTAGGAGGCGAACTAGGAACCTGTACCTGGGGTTGTGCCTGGATAAAGGTTTCTTAACGTTATTATACAATAATCGTTATTGATTTATACTACATCTTCAATTCCGCTCTATCACCCAAGCAATATAACCACTTAACTTTTTATCGATTCTCAAGCACAATCAGGTATTGATAAAAAGAAGTCTTATTTGTATTTATATGGGTATAGCCCTTTCAGAATACAACATTTCTTGCGATGATAAGCCAACTATTACATTTAATTTGGGGAGAATAACGTTATATTACATTTATCTATAGGAACTGTATAATAGTATGGTTTCGGGTCATGGATCTTCAGGAATCGGTAAGTCATTGGAAGTTCAGGGTATCATTTTCTTTGGAACCCATTCTTCTCATGGTGCCCCAACACTTTAATCCTATCGGCGGGGATTACACGGGTTACTTCTTCATATACATATGAGTTCATCTCAACCCTTCGACCTCGAATATGTAAAATTGAGTTTACATGAGCTTCCACAAAAATGAACAGCCTCATGACTTTCAGGTCTTCCAACCACTTGATCCTTTTTAGGTTGGTTTGTAGATAAGCAAACCGGTGGGCAGCTCTATAGTAGATTCTTGAGGCACCCGTCCATCTTTGTTCCATGTACAAAGGTGATGGATTAAAGATTTGCTCCAGGATGTTCATCATCTCAACCCTTTGTCGATAATGCGGAGAATGCATTGCAGTCATAAACATGATTCGAAATACTAAGAACTTGTTCCACGTTTCCTAATTCTGCAAGACAGCATTGGAAGTAAGGAAATGTTTGGAACAGCAACATTTGCTTTACTTCATCTTATTAAGATTTCACAAAAACAATTCCGTTGTTGATCGGCTCTAATACCAACTGTAACGTGTCCACTTGCATCTTCAGGACACGTCTTAGCAGTCCATCGGAAAGGATGTCTAGAAAGCTTTGCCCGGCACTCCCATGGAATGTTACAGGGTTTGCGATCTAGGGCTTTCCGCGTCTACCACGTAGCGGAAGTATTCCGACTGTTCCCACTTAGGATCGACCTAAATTAGGGTTTTCCTTATTGGTCATTTCCTAACGGCAACTAGCGTCGGACCCAAGCGAACTACTTTACGTAGAAACGCCAGGTCCGAAGCGGATTCACACTGCACTTGGTTCAAGGAGAATGGGAAACGAGAGGGATGCAAGGCTCAACCTCTCTGCCATAAGGCATAGTCCCATTCCGTTCCCCTAAAACAACATAAATCGGGATCAATCATAACTCTAGGTCAACGCTTTTGTTGTTCGTGTTCTTTGACGATCTTCCTGCTGTCCATCGTGATTTGAGAAAAGTTCCCGGCCAACCGGGACCACCCATCCGTAGGACGGACCTATGGCCAGATCCACCGCACTTTTAGTTTTTTAATTACCTAGCACATTTAGTTGGACATGTAACAATCAGCTTCTTTAATTAGCCCGTTAGGCACTGGTTCTTTCACGTAATCATATCACTTGACATAGAAAAACAATATCAGACAAGTTCCTTATTAACAGGTTATCATATTTATCTTTGAAATACAAAAAGTCCAGCCCGTAGGCTTGCAATCCACAGGGATCACTAATCCAAGTTTCTTATTAACAGGTTATCATATTTATCTTTGAAATACAAAAAGTCCAGCCCGTAGGCTTGCAATCCACAGGGATCACTAATCCAAGTATCCGCCCGTAGACTAGAATGCGGGCCTCGAGATCCAATCCGGAGTCACATTAGCCTCTTGTGCAGCGCCCGGAAGGTGAGGGATTTACAGCCAGAGCCCCCCTGGCACCCAAGCATCCTCCTACTCCAAGTAGCGCTCAACGGAGAGACCTCTCGCGGTGGCTTCGGTCCACTTGCCCGGCGTGGTTAACAACCCCCTTGGTTAGGGTCAGAGAGGCAGTCGGGGGTAACTGAAGCTGCCTCTCCCTTCATGCCTTCAACCTGAAGTATAGATATCCATTTATATTTTAATTCATTGATCAAACTAAGCCAAACAATGCTCTAAAAGCTCTAGCAAGCACAAATATTTCCATTGATCATTTTTGCTAGCAAACTGCCAAGGAATGAATCCTTTCTTTCGAATGCGTCTAGCACTCGATCTGGGATGACTTGCAACTTGGCAAGATCCCCTATATCCTGGGTTAGGGCATACCCTATTAACCCGACTTAGTCAACCCCTTAAGTTCATAGGTTATTTCAGTTTATCGGCTGGTCTTTAGCTTCCAATCAATCTTCTTTACTCAAGAAAGATACTAAATTAGGATGATTATTCATCCTCTTGCAAGATAACTTGCGTAAGGACCTACCAACCTCGTTGCGAGAATTTGGCCATTCCCTTGTGATCCAATCACAAGATCATATGACTCCACACTTGCTGCGCAAGTGTCGCATCGAACTATGAGACTTATTCTACTCATTGAACGGAGTCACGAAACAATCTGTTCCTGATTACGTTAGGCTGACATCGTCAGTCCTAGAGTTCCAAGTTCCATCTCGTAAGATTCTTAGGGACAAACCCTAGTTCACTTTCCAATTACATTTCACTATCCCTACATTCAGTGAATGTGGGCAAGTATTTAAGGTATAGGAGTTTCAGTTTTAGCAATACGTATGATTAGGTCACGTATTAATTTCCTAGTGAATTTCTTGGAATTTAACTCATTCTAAACATGTACTCCGCGGTTTAGGTGTTTTAGGTTTATGCCAATATGTTTAACTTTAGAAGATAATTACGTGATCATTTCCACATGACTTGTTGTCTATGCGTAAATTGATTTTTCAATCCTAACTTATCGATTTGAGGTCAGGCATAGGTTAGGTTAATTCCAACTAATCTTCCTAAAATTTTGCGAACAAAATTCATGCTAAACAAGCAACCTTTTACTTGATAATTTATGTAGTTGACAAACGATAATTTCCTAGAGTTATGCATCGTAAGAATCATTTCATGCCTTGCATTTTCCATGATGATTCATTGTGAAGAGGATATGGGTTAATAGTGCGATATGTAGTTTATACTTCTAGGCTTAAACGAAGTATACTATTTTAATGGACATTATTCTAATTTTAATTCATTGCAATGCATAAAGTTATTTGCTAGAAATGCATTTATGCTTCCTCTATTTTGCTTGTTTTATTGAAAGTATTAATGACTAAATTCCTTCGTCGGTTGCATTTAGGACAAAAATGTATCCTATTTCCAACAATTATCCTTGCATGATTGAATTACAACAATACCAAATAAAAATTAGGAAGGAAAACCTGGGCTTGGGGTGAGATGTCCATGTGGATGCTGGGAGATGACCCTCCCGCGGCTGCGCCTTGGACTTTCTTAGGAGGCATCGCAATTGTAGTCTTCCCGTCGTGGAAGCAGCTTTACAACTCCTATTTGAAATTCCACCGTGGCTCCCTTTTGCAATAACTTGCACCGTCCGTCAAAAGCAGTTTTAGAAGGCTTCCTCCTTGAAGTAGGGAATTTGAAAGGGGGTGTTTCAAAATCTTTCATGACTAAGACCCATTAAAGCCATGGGGGAAGGCTTAAAGGCCTTTGTAAAGACTCGCATGAACGGGTAATAAAAGGTGTGGAATCCCTTACGAGGGCTTTTGAGTGGGAAAGGAAGGTGTCAAACGACCCTCAACATTCTCCTTTCTTTTACGTGTGGGAAAAAAAACAAGGTATGGGAGAGCTAGATGGGTTATTTTTGCATGGCCTAAGGGGGCCCTTAAAGGAATTTAAGATCCGGGAAGGAAGAGACTTTAAGGGAACATCCTTTTGGTGGAAAAAGGGCTTATAGCTTCAAGGGGAAATTTGAGGGGGAAAAGGAAAAAGGGCTAAGGACAAATTTTCTTGGGGGAAAAAGGGCCTTATAGAATCCTAAGGGAGAAACTCCAAGGGGGGAAAAAGTAGCCTTAAAGGCTATTGAAAAAGGGGGCCGAAGGATGCCTTAGGAGAAGATATAAGGGGGGTAGTCCCGAAGGTTATAAGAATAAGGGGCCCTAAGGAGGATTTTTAAAAAAACCAGGGAGATAAGACCTTTAAGGTCAAAACCCTTTTATGGGGGGGGGAGAAAGTCTCCAAGGCCACAGGAAGGGGGGCTTAGGAAGCCCCCCCTTGGAAGCTTCTAAGGCTTCCAGAAAAGGCACGTGGGGGGGGGGGGGAAATGACTCCCCCAGGATACGACAGCTAGGGTAGTGTGTCCTATGGTATCAGGCGGCAGTGGCGACAGCATAGATCAGGCGGCTCCTCCTCACAGCAACAGCAGGTGCAGCCTCTCCCTCACGATGCCCAACAGTGATTTAAATAGGGGGAGGGAGAAACAGGTTCCTCCCTCCCCTACGCAGCAGCATGCATGGCTACGGCTCCTTCATGAGCTCCAACGTGCTGCATTCATCGTGGCTTCCCTCCGTCTCCTCCAGCACGACGTCGGTTAGGGGAGAAGGAGGGGATAATTAGTTGAAAAAAAAAAATTCCTTATCCGTTTGCCGATAATACAGAAGCTACATGTAATGCTATGATTTTGGCCCTATTTTGGAGCTGGAAATACACAGTTTATAATAGTAAATGCATGTTGAATACTCTTTGGCTGAAGCTATCTTTCATGCTTTGACATATGCCTATTGGTTCTGGGTGTATGTCTTGGGTTATGCTATGATGTATTGATCATCGAGGTATGACTTTGAGCTTGTCATTGGATCCAGATGCTTTTGGAAGCTTGAGATTATTTCAGCCCGCACTTATTGACATCAGTCTATGCTTGACAGACATCACATTTAACACCTGGAAAAGGTACGGTCAGTGCTTTGACAGTTATATGCTCTTTGGGTATATACTTACCCGATGCCTACGGCTTGATGCATTTGTCTTGGCACAGTGTACCATGTACTTGTTGAGCTTTAGTGCTCTCTGAAGACTTGGCTTGGATTCTCATTTGCTATTTTGGAATTTTGTATTGGATGTCATTTTGGTTGTCAGATATCTTTATTGGGATGTATGTCTTGCTCATGGATGCTACCTACAGTTGCTTTGTAGCCGTCATGCTCTTGGGATGCTATTGAGACATTGACTTGGTTACCTGTCTTTGGTACTTTGACTTGGTTTGATTGAGCTGTTGAGCTCATTTATCCGCCTTTTGTGCCAGTGGGAGCATCTTTTATGCTTGACCGACATTGAGTAGGAGGTTTTTGCTATTTGACCATTTTGCAGATGCTTGAGACTTTGGGATCTCTTACACTTAAATGTTGCATGGTTCATGCACTGATATCTTGGAGTTGCTTTTGACCTAAGCTTGGGCTTTGCACTCTTGTGAGCATACACCTACTAGTGTCAGGTCTTGCCAGCGTTATGTATACTTTGCCCTACTGTCCAGGGGGTATGCCTACTCATTGACGAATGCTTTAGTGGCATGTTTGGGTGTTTACTCAGGGTCTTGATAACTATTTGGTGCTGATTTATGCCCGTTTATGGCTGGTCATGTCTTGGCTATCATTTATTGACTTGGTGCAGTGATTTGGTAAGCAATTGACTCTCATAGTACCCTACTGTCATTTATTATAACAAGCATATAACTCTGGATTGACATTTATTTTTCATGCTGAAATCTTTTGAAATGATGTACTTTCACTAGTACTTGGTGGGAAGCATCTTTGGTTACACTTTTCTTGCCATTTTCTCTCGATTTTAGTGATTTTTTGGTCATTTTCTGTAATAAACAGCAAGCAGTTTTGAGCTGTCTGCAGTCTTCCAGCTTGCATTATGGCGAGTTCGTCCACTGATCATGCTATTTTCAACATCACTAAGCTTGATGGTACGAATTACTCTTATTGGAAGAGCCAAATTTGGTAGGTGTTGGTGCAGAAATTGCAGATCAAACCATTAAGGTTCAGTGGGCAGCCGCCTACAACTATGCTAGATAAGGAATGGTTTGAGCTTGATGAGTTATGCAAGTCCACTATTGTAGTATCTTTCACAGAACAGGTTCATTACAATGTATTTGAGGAAGCACAAAGTGCATGGCAGTTGTGGGATAAAATCGAGAATCTCTATGACAAGAAAAGTCCAGCGAGTCAGATGTATTGGGGGCTGAAGCAGTTTATGGATCTGCTCATGAAGGAGAATGTGACTATGTCTGCTCACTTGAGCCAGTTCCATGCTATACTCAAGAACTTGACTTCGTAGGACATCAATTTTGCTGAGGATGTCACTCCTCTTTTCTTGCTTGGTACTCTTAATGAGTCATGGGATGTATTCTGCATTGCATTATGTGTCTCTACTGCTACCTTGAAATTATCTGATGTTGAGAGTGCTCTTCTGCAGGAAGAGGTTAACCGTAAGAATTTGGATGCCTCTCGTGTGTCACATTCTATGACAATTAGAGGCAGGAATGATGGATATGGAAAGCATCGCAGTGGCAGTGGCCGTGGACGGGATTCTTAGAAATCTCAGTACAAGTCTCGTGGGAAGTCACGTAGCAAATCCTGTGTAGGAATGTAGATGTTACTTGTCACCATTGTGGGAAAAAGGCCATATTAGGCCACAATGCCATGAACTGCGCAATGAAAGGCGCAAAGATAAGGGGAAAGACAAAGTGCAGGATAAGTCTTCTCATCGCAGCATAGTGCCTCCAAAGTCCAGTGTTAAAATTTGAAGAGATCAATGTTATGCAGCCTGAGGATGTTGATGATGATTATATCCTTGCAGCTTCTTCTAGTGCTTCACAGATGACAGAGATACACTCTATGTATGCATAGTGTTGGCGTGCATCTTTTCATGTGACACATTGCCGAGAGTGGTTTCATTTATACCATATTGTTTCGGGTTTTGTGCGCTTGGGTGATGACAGCTCTCTTGATATTGTGGGCATTGGTGACGTTAGGCTGCAGTTTCCTTCTGGCAGTAGTTTTGTTATGCAGGATGTATGTCACGTACCTGCTTTAACACACAGTCTCATGTTAGCTGTGGACAGCTTGATGGCGCAGGTTATCATGTATCTTTTGGAGACTCTGCATGGAAGATCACTCATGGCAGACTTGTGATTGCGAGAGGTGCCAAGGCTGGCAGCCTCTATCCCTTGATTGTATCCACTTCTTCCCTTGATCATATTTTGTCTGTGGGTTCTATCCCACATGTA
The DNA here is from genome assembly GCF_053477565.2 of Lygodium microphyllum. Lineage (NCBI taxonomy): Eukaryota > Viridiplantae > Streptophyta > Polypodiopsida > Schizaeales > Lygodiaceae > Lygodium > Lygodium microphyllum. The sequence goes on along the minus strand of NC_141149.1, from coordinate 103,834,909 downwards.
TCTCTTTGGCATGCCCATTTGGGCCATATGTCTTTGAAGGAAATGAAAATTCTTTCTGGTTTGCAGTACTTACCACCCCTTGATTATGCATGTTTTGATTCATGTGAGCATTGTATTTATGGAAGGCAGACTAGGTCTATGCATAAGAATTATGGTAGGCCCCCATGCATGAGCAAGCCCTTGGCATTGGTACATTCAGATGTCTATGGACCCATGGCTTGTCTGTCTATGGGTGGTGCAAAGTATTTTGTTACTTTCATAGATGATTTTTTATGGAAAGTTTGGGCTTATCCCATTAAGCTGAAATCTGACATCTTGGATGTGTTTCAGAGATGGCTTGCATTGGTTGAGAACCAGTCTGGGTATAGGCTAAAATGCCTAAGGACTGATAATGGGGGTGAGTATGTCTCATGTGCTTTTGAGCAGTTATGTGATGAGAGGGGTATTAAGCGTCAGTTGACCGCCCCCTATACCCCCCCTAGAATGGTTAGGTTGAGCGGATGAATAGAACCATCCATGAGTGTGTACGCAGTATGCTTAGCCATGCAGGCCTACCACAGAGCTTTTGGGCTGAGGCAGTTAGCATAGTTGTGCATATCATAAATAGATCACCTTCTAGTGGTTTGGATTTCTAGGTTGCAAAGGAGGTATGGACTGGAAAACCTCCCTCTTATATGCATCTCCGTGTCTTTAGCTGTGAGGCATTTTGCCATGTGCCTAGGGACAAGAGAAGTAAGCTAGATCCTAAGAGTGTCAAATGCATTTTCCTTGGTTATGGGGATGCAAGCAAGATGGGTTACCGTCTCTGGGATCCGCAAGCGTGGAAAGTCATCCGTAGTCATGATATAGTCTTCCATGAAGACAAGATGCATAGGCAACGTGATAGAGTTGTTGAGATCCGCAGGGTCATATTTTAGGATTAGTCAAGGGCTTCCGCACAGCCAATTGGACAGCCTACAGTTGCAGCAGATGCCCATGGTCAGGGTGTTGGACAGGCAGCTGTGCAGGCGGCAGAGCGAGAGGTCTACTAGAGACCGACGTCCACCTGATAGATTTTAGTCCTCGATGCATTATGTCTTGGTTACAGATGCAGGAGAGCCTTTCACATATGATGAGGCTATGTGCAGGGATGACAGTCACTCTTGGGAGAGGGCTATGCGGTTTGAGATAGACCCCTTGCATAAGAATGAGACTTGGGATTTGGTTTCCTTGCCTAAGGGCAAGAAGGCTTTGCCATGCAAGTGGGTGTACAAGCTGAAAAGTACCCCTGGACACCCCAAGCCGGCATACAAGGCTAGATTGGTAGCAAAGAGTTTTAAGCATGAGCATGGTGTGGACTTTGATGAGGTCTTTTCTCTTGTGGTTAAGATGACCACCCTGCGCTTAGTCTTGGTTTTGGTTGCTCAGCTTGACTTGGATTTATACTAGATGGATGTCAAGACGGCTTTCTTACATGGGGACTTGCATGATGAGATTTATATGGAGCAGCCTAAGGGCTTTGCAGAACCTGGTAGGGAGCACCTAGCGTGCAAATTGAAGAAAAGTCTTTATGGCTTGAAGCAGGCACCTAGGGAGTGGTATCATAAGTTTGATGCCTTTATGCAGTCACATGGCTACATTAAGAGTGCCATGGATCCGTGTATTTACACGAAGAAAGCCCGTGATGGTTCTTTATTGATTTTTTTACTCTATGTGGATGATATGCTGATAGTAGTAGGGAAAGCTCATGATGAGCTAGATGCTCTTAAGGCTCAGCTCAAGAAGAGCTTTGAGATGAAAGATCTAGGATAGGCCTCTCACATACTTGGTATGTGCATTAGACATGGCGCATCAGGGACTCCTCTACTTGTCACAGAGGGAGTACATTCATAAAGTCCTTGAGCGCTTCCGCATGCAGGATGTAAAGCCTATTGGTTGTCCATTTCCTTCTTATGTGAAGGTATCACAAGCTGATTGTCTGCAGACAGATGAGCAGAGGGCCGAGATGGCCAAGGTTCCCTATGCATCCGCAGTGGGCAGTCTTATGTATGCCATGATAGCCACTCGTCCAGATATTGCCTTTGCAGTTGGTGTTGTGGCACGCTATATGGCTACACCTGGCAAGAAGCATTGGGATGCTGTGAAGGGTATCATAAGGTACCTGAAGGGCACTACAGATATGTACATATGCTATGGCAACCAAGATATAGGAGTCATGGGGTACACTGAATCTGATTATGCAGGACATGCAGATAGTAGGAAGTCGACTTATGGCTATGTATTAACATATGCTGGAGGTGCTGTTTCTTGGATGTCCAGGGTGCAGAAATGCACGGCCCTTTCTACTACAGAGGCCGAGTATGTTGCAGCCACTGAGGCTTGCAAGGAGGCCATTTGGTTGGGTCGTTTAGTTGCTGACCTTGGTATCGATGTTATCCCTACACTGCATTCGGATACTATGAGTGCTATTCAGTTAGCCAAGAATCCGAGCCAAGAATCCGGTCTTCCATGCGTGAAGACGAAACACATTGAGGTGAGATATCACTTCATTCGTGGGGTCATTGAGGACAAGCCTGTTGACCTTGTCAAGATCTCGATTGACAAAAATCCTGTAGATCTACTCATGAAAAGCCTCTCTGTAGAGCGCTTTGCCTTCCTCAAGAGGTTGATGGGCGTGGGATGAGATGACGTCTTTCCTCATCCTATTGTACATGTGTACATGTTGTACTGTCTTTTTTCTTTTTTCTTTTCACTCCTCACTAGGGCAAATTTGTCTTTAAGTGGGAGGTTGTTGGGGGTAAAGGCACCTTTGCCTAGCCGCCCGTGTATTACTACACTAACAGTCATCGCCACTGCACACTACAAGTGACGGGTGCCCGTCACTATCACTTTATTCTTTATTCTTTTAGTGACAGTTTGAATAAAGGAAGGCCCGGTCACACATTGTGACTATCAGAGTTCCCATTTCTTGTCTCTCTCTTTCTTGCTCTTGCTCTCCCGCCATAGCTCTCGAGTGCAAGCTTCGATCCTTCTCACCTTTTAGATTTGGGAGCTTGGACACCTTGTTGAAGGTTGAATTTCTGTATCCATGACAAAAAGAGAGAGAGAGAGAGAGAGAGAGAGAGAGAGAGAGAGAGACTAAGCTACCACAAAGGAGAGAAAAAAATGAGAGGGATACAAAAAATGATAGAAAAAATAAGTGGCAAGATCTTTATTAATCCATATATATCATTAAATAAAAGTGGTCGAGATTGTATATCATTAATGCAAAGAATGTCATAATCATGAATATAAGAGGCAAAAAATAGATATTGATAATACAAAGTTGTAATATTACTATAATATATATATGTGTGTGTGTGTGTGTGTGTGTGTGTGTGCACACACACACACACACACACACACACATATATATATATTATAAAATGGTTTTTTGTACTTTTTAAAATATAACTTTTGTTATGAAGGCTCTGATCCTATTGGTCTAGAACACACTCTCTCTATCTCCTAAATGTAATATTTTCGTAATGAAATATTAAATGACCCTAAATCCCGCGCTCCCTATGCAAAAGTAGTGCAAAGTAATCTCCCGTAACAGAATAATGTTGGTGGCTAAGTACTTACTTTGCATGCATCATCAAATTCTAACCCGCATTGCGCACAGGAGACCGAGGCTCAAAACCTATAATTCCACGCGAGAACACCCTTCTTGGGAAAAAGGCAAAAGGATAAGGGTTAAATTTTGTGCAAAATTTTTCCGTGCCTTCCACGGGATTTTAAACAAGAGCCTCCACGGCCCGTGTCCTGCGCGGGAGAGGGAGATCGCAGACTGTGAGGCTTCGGGACATGCGAGTAATCCAAGGGGGGAATTGCTGCGACAAAATACACAGCATAAATGGCTCCAAAGCTAAAGACGCAAGGTGCACACACGGGAGCTTCCAACCCGAGTTCACGCATGGACAACGCTACGAGTCCTCATGCCCAAGTTCCAAATTGTATTCTCGCATGACAGGGATGCGTTAAGCATGATGGCTTTTAGGAAAATTTAAATGCATTTATCCATTCATTTTACAAAGTTTAATGCATGCTGATGAATTGAAATTGCTCACACTCCCGTCAACAAGGGTAGTTGCAATCTTCTTGAATGTATAATGCATAAATTAGAAGAGGATATCGTGCTAAGAAGGTGATGGACCTAGAAACGGGCCGGCACTGGCTCATGCACTAGCCGGGCCTCGTCACTACGCACAAGACAACCCCTCGGCCTCGCGGCCAGGAGCGTCTATCAAAATCTCTGCCTTCCTAAACATTGCGTTTGTAATACGTTGTAGTCCAACTGATCCTAACCCAATATTACTCCTCAGAGGGAGTCCCTTTCACATAGCCAAAAGGCTCGAATCACATATGCATGGGGTTCCTCCTACGGCTGAATGCCGTCAACCCTCTGCGACTCTCCTACACCTTGGGGATTGGCCCCTCAGTGCGTCGCTCAACAAATAGACACATCGCACAAAAGTCGCTCAAGGTACCAAATAAGCGTGTCCAGGAATGTACCATTGTCCTCACTTGATTTCCCCTTTAGGATCCGCGTCTACCTACAGCATGGGTGCCTCACTGCCTCTCAACGTAGGTCATGTTCTAAAAACCAATTGCAATGCATGTCCAGGAGCTGATCACCGATACTTTTAAATTCTTTTCATGCTCTATGCATTTGGTGGATGTCTAGTGCTCAAACATTTAGCAAACAGTATCGTGCACAAGTGCAAAAACATCCTTTTAATGGTTTCCAACTACCGATCGTGCTTCGTTGCATGGGCCTAGCACCGAGGTGATCCTCGTGCTACTAAGCTCTTAATTTTAATTATCATCTGTCCTAAATGCTATGCATAGAAATCAGCAACTTTCCCATCATTTCACATGGCATTTAGACATATTTCAACTTCTCTACCCTTCCCCGTTTAAATATTGCATCGTTGGATGGATTTATAGGGTATTTTGATATCATTTTTTTGTGTAGAAAGCGGAAAAAGACGCACTAGAACAAGAAAGTGGGGTTGAACTGAGGCAAATCCTCATGCTTCAGTCCATCCACAGACATTGCTCTTACTTATCCTTATTTTTCAGAACCCAAAATGTATTTTTCCCCTATTTTTTAGGGTTTTTCCACCATTTTCTTGTATTTTCCCATTTTCTCCCATTTTTTAATTGCTGAAAATTAAGTTCAGTTTATGGGCTGTGGCCCTTAGTTCATTTTAGCAGAATTTTTTTTTTTAGTAGGTGTGGATTAATTTATTGCATCATTTTTAGCCCAAAAACCCTATTTTCCCTCATTTTTATGGTTTTTTCGTGTCTCGGTTTTCTATTTTCTGCTATCCCGCACATGTTTTTCTGATTTTTAAATGATGAACAACCAGAAAACAACTCAAAGCATGACATACTCAAAACTCAATCCATATGAACACATTTTTATCAACCAAATTTGCATCAAAAGGCCATTTTCTTTGTAAAAACAATTATTACCGTGTCTTGCGGTTTTTTCCATTAAATTTGGCACGTCCCACGACTGATTTCCAGCCATGAATTCTGCTTGGAATCAGCAATCTACAATGATTTGGCATTGCCCTTCAGTCTCGTCAAGAATCGGCATCCATCCGGCCATCCATTTCCATTCTACTCTTACACGCACGAACGGGGGTTAAGAGGAGAGAGAAGGAGGAGAGAGAAAGACTGATTTTCTCTCTCTCTCTATAGTCCACCATTGCGGGAGCGGAGACCGGCGATACGGAGCATAGGATAGATGTAGAAGCCTGGCATAATGCACTCCATAGCTTGTTTGTCAAGCATGATCATGATTGGGGGGGCGCGTTTTTTTCGCGCCGTTGCCTGCACGGCACTTCCTTCCCCCCCACGAAAAAAAATAGGGGGGTGGAGGGGCCAAAGGGCACCCCCCACTAATCACACCCCTTCAAATTTCAAATTTGGCCCCCTTTGTGGGCACCCCGGCCGGTTTCGGGCCATCTTCCGCATACGGACTCCGATCGTCAGTCTGAAAATTTCTGTGAGCTCGTCTCGACATCCCGCACTGACTGGCAGCTCCATTGACTGGCACAGGCGCACGGAAAAATTATGAAAATTCTCAGAGTGTCGTACGGGCGCCCGTCAAGCACTTGACGCTTAAAATCGTCCTAGATCGAGCCGCCGCCTTTGACAGTGAATATTTTTCCCTTGATATTCATAATTTTTTGCTATTTTTAAGCACTTCCCGTCACCTAAATTCCGCTCTCATTGGCGACCACGGGATAGGGCGACTCAGCCCGTCGAATCCACGAACATATTTGCACATAAACAACCAAAGAAGCATCAAACTGATACAAAACAATTATATACTAAAACTCAGCACAATGCTTCCCCTACCCCTGGACAGAACCAAGGCATGACATCCACACGGAGTAGGCCTAGCATCATCTAATAGAAGAGCCGAAGTGAGTCACTAACCAGGTGCTCTAACACAGCCAAACTAAAAAAACTATCAAAGAGGTTGCCCTAAATGGTAGTCTGCACTACTTACCAACTAAAGACAACACAACTAGGAGCTCCTACAAGGCGAGGACTCCTATAGCCTGATCAAAGAGTATTTTCTTTCAGTACATGTCTTCTTTTGGGGTTTTTATTGGATGAACATACTTGGGCATGTAAAAAGGAGGGAGCTGAGTGTAGTGACCCAAGGAGAACAGGGCATCGGCCTCAGGACCTGTCTCGGCACCCAAGAACCTACCAAGCCCTCGCAAGGCGACACTTAATCCTTTTCGAACGCTCACTTTTATTTTCGCTCCAACCGCCCTTGTTTTGGTATTATATTTGGCAAGAAGCCACCCCTAGGAAGACAAGGTATCGGCCCCGGGTCTGATTCGTCCCCAAGAACCTACCAGGCCTTCGCAAGGCAATGATCAACTGCTTACACATTTTCATTTCTTTTCTTTTCTTTACTTTGAGAGGGGTCAAAACCCCTTTTTACACACCTTCGTATTTATATTCATCTTTTAGGATGTACAGAGTTTCTGGGCATCATCATTATGATCTTCTGGCAGGCTTCTCTAACTGCCTCACTACGAACAAGAACTCCTAGAACGGCTGCCTAGCAGGCTAGCAGGACAGGGCCACTGGGACTTCCTTATAAAACAGGTCTTTTAATGCTTGACAATGTATTTACAGGATGCAATGACTACTCCGACCTCCCTCAAACATACTAAGCCTAAACCTGGGACTTCATGCCTTGGTTGCTGGTCCCCAACAAAAGGTATCCCCTCGACAAGTACAAATACACATATAACAGGAAAGAAAGGTACTCGTAAAGGAGAAATATCACCTAGATTGGCCACAGGAAGCTTCCATCGCAGCAAAGGCTCCTCCAGGCTCCACAAAATTCCACGAACCACGAAATCTGTCCAGCACAACACTAAAACAAAAACCCAATTAAACGTACCTGCACTAGACAGGGAAATGGCCCTCTTGGCCTAATGAAATCAGGCATGACTTTGCTACAAAACTGAATCGGCCCTCTTGGCCTAATGAAATCAGGCATGACTTTGCTACAAAACTGAATCGGCCCTCTTGGCCTAATGAAATCAGGCATGACTTTGCTACAAAACTGAATCGGCCCTCTTGGCCTAATGAAATCAGGCATGACTTTGCTACAAAATTGAATCGGCCCTCTTGGCCTAATGAAATCAAACAATACTATACAGAACATCCACCTGGAAACAACCATGATAGACATCAAAGCATACTATTCCCAGGGGAACAAAGGCGCGTAGCCCTAAACGAGGTGCATTAAATTATGACCCATCCCTCCTGCGTATATCGCAAGAGGTGTTCGCATCACGTGTCGTCTAATCAGTCTATGCGTCCCAGATAATAAAGGCAGATGAGTCTCGCTTACCCTCTGCATCACCCAAATCAACCATCGTCTGCCAAAGAGGGCATGTTCAGAAAGCATACCCCACAAACGACCAGGTCCTGTCGCACCATCAATAGATATATCGGGACAAGGCCCACAATTAAAGAAGAGGTCCTCTTCATACGCAAGATTAGCCAATGAATCGGCAAACTGATTCCAATTCCGTGGAATTAGCTGAAAAGACACTCTATCGAATTCGTCCAGCAGGGCTATGGCAGTATGATGGTACATACAAAGGATGGGGTTTCGTACCATGTACGTCCCATTGAGTTGATTTAAAACCAACTGAGAGTCCCCTTTCACCAACAACTGGCGGATACCACCCTTCTTTGCAATATTCAAACCCATAATCAAGGCTTTGTATTCTGCCATATTATTGGTAAAATTCACCCCGAGATAAGCAGCTAACTTCATGACAATGCGTCGTCGGGGGTCTCGGATGACAACTCCTACACTTCCTTTTTTGCATGGACCCCTGGACGCCCCATCAAAGTACAAGGTGTATGTCCATACAGGGTTTACATATCCTGCCATCCTGAACTCTACTCGTAATTATGGTAATCGAAATTCAGCATATTCAACGGGTGGACTGTAGGCTCCATCCCTCCATCATCATTGAATTCAACAGGGATGCTCGTCAAAATTTGTAGGCAGTGATGGCAGAAGACCTTGATCTCCCAAATAAATGTCCCGTCTTCTTGCTCAATCACCTTGTATCCTTTGCTCCACCAAATGAGCTTTCCCTGATGATACCTCTGTTCCAAATATGGGTGTTCTAAATAAGGGATCAGATGACCCATCAACCTCTATCACGATTTTCTTGCAGATGCTTGATCGATCCCTCCTAGACCTGCAAGGCAGTCATAGCATTAGTGCAATCAGAAATAATAAGGTTTAATCTTATTAAGATTAACCTTATTTTTAAATTCTATCCCCTCAAGGTCAGCTAACAAGACTGTGGATTTATTTTTTCCCATCCGAATGATCATATAGGGCCCATCCCATTTAGGCTCTAACTTGCCTGGAAATAATTCACGTCGTGCATCATAATACAGAACAAGCTATCCTTTCTTGAAGGTGTGTTTCTTGGCTTTGAGGTCGTGTAGCTGCTTCATTCGGCGCTTCGCCACTTCTTGCTGCAATAAGCTCTGTAGTTTAAGCTCATCTAAATGTGCCAGTGTCGTCAAGCGCTCAAAAAGTGCATCTTCATCGCTCAAAGAATATTTGATGGCAAACCGAATAGTCGGCAGCTCAATCTCTAAAGGCAAGACACACTCCTCCCCATATACTAACTTGAACGGGGTATGACCAGTGGCTCGTTTGAAAGTCGTATTGTAGGCCCGCACTGCCACGTATAACTTTTTATCCCAATCCCGTTTCTTTTCCGATACAATTTTAGACAGGATGCCCACAAGCTGCTTGTTGGTGCTTTCAACTTGCCCATTGGCTTGCGGGTTATATGGGGTTGTCTTGTTATGCTTGATTTGCCACATCTCTGTCAAACCTTTGATCACCTTATTCAGGAAATGGGTTCCGCGGTCCGACACTAATTCTTTCGGCGGACCAAACCGGCATATTATCTGCTCTAAAAGGAAACTAGCAGTTTCTTTAGCATCATCTTTCCTTATTGCACGTGCTTCTGACCACTTCGTGAAGTAGTCGGTTGCTACAATGATGTACCTCTTTTGCGTAGTCGACGACGGAGTAATAGGACCCACAAAGTCTATTCCCCACTTCTCAAATGGAAGTATCGCCATAATAGGGGTGAGTGGTCGTTTCTTATTCTCTCGACTATCATGTCGTTGGCAAATATCGCATCGCTTAACATACGCAAACGTATCCTGGAAGATGGCAGGCCACCAATAACCTGCTCTTAAAGCCTTTTGTGCTGTAAGCCGTCTAGCAAAATGGCCACCGCAAGCAGAATCATGGCACTCTTCCAAAATGAATGGCACCTCATCAGGCATCACACATCGGCTATAGATGTCATCAACCCCTTGCCGATATAATGTACCTGCGATCAAGGCAAACTTTAACGCTTGCTGCTTAATTTTCCTTCTCTCAGCTTTAGATAATTCGGATCCCGCCTCTCCTGTTGATAAATAATGCGTTATTGCAGCATACCAGGAGGGAATAGATGCCGTATCTATTTTAAATAACAACTCCATGTCACTACCTTTAGCCACAGATTCTTTCGGCTCGCCAAATTCCACAAGACATTCCACGATGCCTTGCAACCTTGGTGGCTTACTCTTGATTTCATAATCAAATTCCTGCAAAGTGATCAACCACTTTGCTAGACGATCAAGCGGCTGTAACTTATTCATCAATAATCGAAGCCCCTCCGCCTTCGTATAAAGCACGACTTTCTCATAGAGAATGTAATGCCTGAATTTCTTGGTCCCAAAGACCATCGCTAGACACAATTTCTCCATGTAAGTATAGTTGATTTTGGATACCCCTAGCTTCCGACTAGCAAAAGCAATCGGGTGGTACCACTTCTCTTCCCAAATTTGGGCTAAACAGCAGCTGATACTATACATGGTGGCTGCTGAAAATATATAAAACACCTCACCTCTTTTAGGTGCTTTTAAAACGGGCGCTCTTGCTAGCTCTTGTTTCACATCCTCGAATGCTACCTTACAAGGGTCACCCCATACAAATGAACAGCTAAAGGACAATAAATTTGTAAGCGGCAACGTTCTTTCTGCCAAGGCGTTGATGAATCTACGGTAGTAACCAACCGAAGACAGAAAGCTATGAACTTCCTTCGGAGTGCGTGGTGGACCCATGGTAACTATAACTTTAACCTTCTCGGGGTCTGTCGCAATTCCTACCAAACTGACCACATGACCCAGCAACAGCCCATAAGGTACTCCAAAAACACACTTCCGTGGGTTTAAGGCGATGCAGAATTGTGTACAGCGCTCAAAGCATTTTCTTAGAATGCTCAACTGCCTCTCTCTCACGGTGGCAGCCCCTAAGTCATCAATAAACACCTTCAACTCTTCAGAGGATATGTCACCGAATGTCTTATCTGCTGTTCGTTGCCACGAACCAGGCGCATTGCATAAACCAAAGGCCATCACATGGTATGCAAAAGTACCAAATACAGTGATAAAAGTTGTCTTCAACTTATCCTCTTCTGCAATTGCCATCTGGTTATATCCTGCAAAGCAATCCATAAACGAATATATCTCCCTACCCGCCAATTGATCCAAAATCTGGTCAATAAATGGCAACGGGTAGTAGTCCTTAATTGTCTGCTTATTCAGCTCCCTAAAGTCTACACATAATCGGATTTGATTATTCTTCTTCTTTCTTATCACAACTGGCGAACACCATTCCGTGTGTTGCACAGGAAAAATCAAACCCGCTTTTCGAAGCTTCTGTAGCTCTTCAAACAGCCCGTCCCTCAGTTCAAAAGGCATACGCCTTACTTTCTGCCGTACCGGACGACTGCCCTCTTTCAACGGAATTGTATGCACAGCACGACTAGAAGGAATGCCTCTCAACTCATCATAACTCCAGGCAAAGATATCACGGAATTCCTGGATCAGGGCCACATAGTCCTCCCTTTCTGCTGAGCTGAGCATAGAACCTAATTTTATTGGCCGCGAATCATCAAGCGTATCAAGGTCTAGCTCGATAACATCTGCATCTCTTATACGATCTTGGCCCTCTATCGGCTCATTCAAAGTGATCTGATAGATGTCCTCCGTGGTGGATCCCTCTTTGGACTCATCACTCGATGATGTCTCACTGCTAGATAAATCTTCTAATGTCTCCAATTCTGTAGAAGATAGAGGAGCTCTCTCACTCTGCGGGGATTCAGGATAAGTATCAACCACCACACACTGGGCACCTCTGCCGAATATCAGTCGACCGGCAGGTATATCTACTTGGCAATCCGCTTGCAAGATCCAAGGTCGTCCGAGTAATACTTGGTAACTTGGCCGGCCTGCAAAACGAATCACCCTAAAGTCCAACAGGCATTCTACATTTGCAACAGTGACATGGACCTTAGTAATGCAGCCTTCCGGCTGTCTCAAACTATCATCTGCCATTCTGAGAATTGTGGAGGTATCTTTCTGGATCGCAAGACCCAACCTTTCCATCAGTTCAGAACTCATAATGTTAACAGATGATCCCGTGTCGACAATGGCATAATCTACTAATATCCCATCGACATAGGCTGCAACCCTTGGGCAATGCTTCTCAGCATGCTCGAACCAGTCATCACCAACTCGCGCAATATCCAAAGGTTCTACGATATACCCAGTACGTAGGATCTTTCTAAATTCCTTACGTACTCCTGGGGAAAGCTTAATAAGCTGTAAAAGATTCACATCCGGTTTGACTTCACAAAGAGAGCTCGCCAAATCGAATTCATGATAGTTCGATAGAGCTCGCTTTTCACGGCAAACCATCCGCTCTTTAGGTCGCTGAACCGGCTTTATTGCCTCTTTCTTAACTTTCACCTTCTTCTTTGGTGGTTCCTTATCGGCTTTACTTTCTACGGGCTTCAAAGGTCCCCCTTCCAGGGAAGGGTCCAAAACTTGCGTTCCTTTGTCACCTTGTTTAGGGTTTCCATCGGCAGGCTTATCCTTGTCGGCTTCTCTACCCTTTTGACCTCTTGTAAGGAGAGCTCGCAGATTAGAGGTTTCAGCATCGTTAACGCGTACAGCCTCAATCAAACTAACCCCACTACCACTTGGTACCTCTTCTACTGTAGTCTTTGGTCGTTGAAGTATTTGTTTAGGCCCATCTTCTCGCTGGGAATCATTTCCTTGGGCACGATGATTAACAGGCCCTGGTTGTTGTCGACTTCCTCGCTAGAGGGAACTGATCTTACTCCAGCAAGTAGCTGCTAAATGGCCGGATTTTCCACAGATGTCGCACTTAACATTCGGGCAATTCCTTGGATAGTGCTGCCCACCACACCATTTGCAACTAAACCTCGAAGGTACACCCTCCTCTGGGTATTTACTTCCTATCAAATTTTGTTGTTTTTTAAGGAAGTTGATATCAACGGCTATTTGCCGATACTACTCCGTAATCATGTCGGTATAATGCTTCATCATGTCCTTAACCTCGCCAAGAACATTAGAAGAACTCGACTCATAGCCTTGGTCATTACCATGTCGTTCCATCGGCCTAGCAATTCGATTAGGCACTGGTTGTTGAACCACAGGCATGGTGTTAGAATTGACCCCCTCGCTTCCACCACTTGGAGCCATTTGACTGCTCGTAGGCATCGATATGCTAGGGGGAGCTGGTAATAAAGGCACATTCTGTATCATGTTCCCTCTCCCATTAGGGTTAGCCATCGCTATCCCTTGACCACTACTGCCATTGGCCATTGCCATATTGTTTCCCAATACTAAACCCATATTCGAATTGCCTCGAGAAGCATAGGCTGCTTGTAGTCGGGATTCCACCTCTTGTGCTCGTGTAATGGCAGTATCTATACCCCCCAAGGGAACACTACTCAACTGCAATTGGATATTAAAGTCCAAACCATGAAGGAAATATTGCAATTGGGCAGCTGCGGGGATAGGGATAGAGGTGTCCAACTTACGAAAAACCTCTTTTATCTTCTTCGCATAAGCACGAATATCCTCGTGTGGTTCTTGGCGGGTCACGTTGAGTACACGCAACCAATATTGCCCACCCCTTTCAGGGGCAAAATCCCTTCGAAAAGCTCCATAAAATGCATCAATGTTCAATATGGTTCCGGCTTCTAAACCATGATACCATATAGCAGCTCTTCCTTTGAGAGTCATATTGAAGAACATCATTAAATGTCCTTCTTCTTGGATGCGGCAATTAAACATCAGCTTTTGAAACTCCCTAATGTGGAGTTCCGCATCTTCCTCAACTAACCCATTAAAAATGGGCAGCGGGTAACCTAGAGCCGGAAAATCCGTCGTTCCTGCTGGAATTGCAATAGGCTGTGCCATGACAAGGATTGGATTTGCACTAGGAATAGGGGACGGTGGGGTTACACCTCCCGTACTTGACGTGGACTGGCTTATAGAAGGAAGCGGAGCACTAGAGCTTCCACCTTCTCCTGACTTACTGCTCGTGGTACTAAGACCACTAGATCCACTCCCTCGTAAGGGTTCAGCACCGCTACGCTTAGGGGAATATCTCCTAAAAATTTCAGCACGTCGCCTAGCTCTTTCGTCTCTTTCTTGCTTTTGGATTTCTGCTAGACGATGCTTATCAATAAATAACGGATCAATCTCAGTATCCTTTGGCATAAACTGCTAGTTGGTCCCTAAACAACCAGGATTCGAGAACCGCCACTTTTAAGCGGCTCCCGGCAAACGCACCACTGATGGACCTAAAAACGGGCCGGCACTGGCTCATGCACTAGCCGGGCCTCGTCACTACGCACAAGACAACCCCTCGGCCTCGCGGCCAGGAGCGTCTATCAAAATCTCTGCCTTCCTAAACATTGTGTTTGTAATACGTTGTAGTCCAACTTATCCTAACCCAATATTACTCCTCAGAGGGAGTCCCTTTCACATAGCCAAAAGGCTCGAATCACATACGCATGGGGTTCCTCCTACGGCTGAATGCCGTCAACCCTCTGTGACTCTCCTACACCTTGGGGATTGGCCCCTCAGTGCGTTGCTCAACAAATAGACACATCGCACAAAAGTCGCTCAAGGTACCAAATAAGCGTGTCCAGGAATGTACCATTGTCCTCACTTGATTTCCCCTTTAGGATCCGCGTCTACCTACAGCATGGGTGCCTCACTGTCTCTCAACGTAGGTCATGTTCTAAAAACCAATTGCAATGCATGTCCAGGAGCTGATCACCGATACTTTTAAATTCTTTTCATGCTCTATGCATTTGGTGGATGTCTAGTGCTCAAACATTTAGCAAACATTATCGTGCACAAGTGCAAAAACATCCTTTTAATGGTTTTCAACTACCGATCGTGCTTCGTTGCATGGGCCTAGCACCGAGGTGATCCTCGTGCTACTAAGCTCTTAATTTTAATTATCATCCGTCCTAAATGCTATGCATAGAAATCAACAACTTTTCCATCATTTCACACGGCATTTAGACATATTTCAACTTCTCTACCCTTCCCCGTTTAAATATTGCATCGTTGGATGGATTTATAGGGTATTTTGACATCATTTTTTTGTGTAGAAAGCGGAAAAAGACGCACTAGAACAAGAAAGTGGGGTTGAACTGAGGCAAATCCTCATGCTTCAGTCCCCACAAACATCCACATACATTGCTCTTATTTATCCTTATTTTTCAGAACCCAAAATGTATTTTTTCCCTATTTTTTAGGGTTTTTCCACCATTTTCTTGTATTTTCCCATTTTCTCCCATTTTTTAATTGCTGAAAATTAAGTTCAGTTTATGGGCTGTGGCCCTTAGTTCATTTCAGCAGAATTTTTTTTTTTAGTAGGTGTGGATTAATTTATTGCATCATTTTTAGCCCAAAAACCCTATTTTTCCTCATTTTTATGGTTTTTTCGTGTCTCGGTTTTCTATTTTCTGCTATCCCGCACATGTTTTTCTGATTTTTAAATGATGAACAGCCAGAAAACAACTCAAAGCATGACATACTCAAAACTCAATCCATATGAACACATTTTTATCAACCAAATTTGCATCAAAAGGCCATTTTCTTTGTAAAAACAATTATTACCGTGTCTTGCGGTTTTTTCCATTAAATTTGGCACGTCCCACGACTGATTTCCAGCCATGAATTCTGCTTGGAATCAGCAATCTACAATGATTTGGCATTGCCCTTCAGTCTCGTCAAGAATCGGCATCCATCCGGCCATCCATTTCCATTCTACTCTTCCACGCACGAACGGGGGTTAAGAGGAGAGAGAAGGAGGAGAGAGAAAGACTGATTTTCTCTCTCTCTCTACAGTCCACCATTGCGGGAGCGGAGACTGGCGATACGGAGCGTAGGATAGATGTAGAAGCCTGGCATAATCCACTCCATAGCTTGTTTGTCAAGCATGATCATGATTGGGGGGGCGCGTTTTTTTTGCGCCGTTGCCTGCACGGCACTTCCTTCCCCCCCAGAAAAAAAATAGGGGGGTGGAGGGGCCAAAGGGCACCCCCCACTAATCACACCCCTTCAAATTTCAAATTTGGCCCCCTTTGTGGGCACCCCGGCCGGTTTCGGGCCATCTTCCGCATACGGACTCCGATCGTCAGTCTGAAAATTTCTATGAGCTCGTCTCGACATCCCGCACTGACTGGCAGCTCCATTGACTGGCACAGGCGCACGGAAAAATTATGAAAATTCTCAGAGTGTCGTACGGGCGCCCGTCAAGCACTTGACGCTTAAAATCATCCTAGATCGAGCCGCCGCCTTTGACAGTGAATATTTTTCCCTTGATATTCATAATTTTTTGCTATTTTTTAGCACTTCCCGTCACCTAGATTCCGCTCTCAGAAGGATAGAGCTTATGTCGCATGTAGCACTTATGATTTAAGTTCATGGACGTGATTCGTATAGAGGATAATCTTAGACGCCCATTGAATGTTGTCCAAGAATCGCAATGCAGGGAAAGGAAACTATGAACTTTGCCAGTTGCATGCGAGGATGCTTGCATTTTAGATCGGGTTAAGTATTGAAGGAAGGATTAATTCAATGTTGGAATCATGGTATTTGATCATGCAGGGAGTCCTTCTATCAAAGTTTGAATGCATCTTCATTGAAAACATTAAAGCTTTGATTCTGTTGCATCATTATAGTTTAGGGCGAGGGAAAGAAATGATTATTGTAAACCTTATAGTTGCTTTGAAGGAAAAGGTTTATAGTCTATGGTCGCATATTTGCATGGAATGTTATATCTTGCAATTATTTACATCATTTAGGGAAAGTAATTGCATCTCTAAGGAAAGATCACCTCTTGTTGCAAGACAATTAGATCAATTAGGTAAATCGCTTGCAATAGTGTAACTCAAATGATGATCACCTCAATGCGCTAAGTAGAGCTAAGCTGAGATAAAATTCTGCCTAGTATCGCACTCGGAAAACCAACTTAATATTTCCAACCTCAAAGGCCCTACCCACATTCATGCAATGTTAGGGTTAGTTAAACGCCCATGCAAGAACGATCTAGGGTTCTTACCCTAAGGATCAATTGGCCTAATACTAGACTTTCGCAAGGAAACTAGGAACCCTGGGCCAAAGCGTCATCGGCCTAGCAGGGTTAGGGTTGGATTAGGTCAAGAGAATTCCCAAACCCTACGTCATGACCAAATGTATTCTTGACCAAGAAATACCGTGTGATGGGGGAAATAATCCCACAAGTTAGATGCGACACTTACCTCGTGCAACAAGTTGCAGCGTCACATGGTTTTGTGTCTAAATCACAAGATAGTATTGCCACTTCTTAGAACAAGGTTTGGCAAGTTCTAAGTATAAGTCTAATTTTTCTAGAGGATGAGTAGATATCTTGCTACATCACCCTTCCTTGAGGCTGAATTGCCAAGTTAGGAAAATTATGTATTGCCTAGCAAGCAATTGACTAATCAAGTTAGAGCGACGAGGTTGCCTAGGATTTTTTGTCTTTAATTTAAGGAAACGTAAGGTGGAAACAATTTTGGTTAACTGGGTATAAACCCTAACCCAAGGAAAAGGGGTAAACAAGCAATGAAACCCTTGGGGATCTTGCCAAGTCTCAATTGATCCCGGATCGAATGCTGGATGTATTTGGAGAGAAGGATTCACACCTTAGCAATTGGCCATACAAACGACCATTGGAATGATTATGATTGTATACTTAAGAGCATTGTTTGTACTTCTTTGCTCAAGGAATCTAATGCTGGGAAAATAACTAATGCTTCAGGTTGAAAGCCTAGAGGGAGAGGCAGCATCAATTACCCCCGACTGTCTGCCTGACCCTATCCAAGGGGGTTGTTAGCCGCGCCATGTACGTGGACCGAACCCACCACAAGAGGTCTCTCCGTGGGTGCTACTTGGAGCACCAGGATGCTTGGGTGCCAGGGGGGCTCTAGCCATAAATCCCTTGCCTCCGAGTCCTGTGCAAGAGGCCAACGTGACTCGAGATTGGATCTCGAGACCCGCATACTAGTCTACGGGCGGAAACTTGGAATAGTGATCCCTGAGGATTGCTGGGATTGCCTTCGGGCAGATTATGGATTGCCTTCGGGTGGATAATGGATTAGCCTTCGGGCTAGATTATATAATGTATTCCAAAGACTGATAAATAAGATTAATGTTGAAAAGGAACTTGTTTGACATTGTTTTTCTATGTCAGTGCTTAAGTTACGTGAAGGAACCAGTGATTAATTGGCTAACTAAGGAAGCTGCTTTTGTGTGTCAAACTAAAGTGGTAGGTAATTAGATAACTAAAGCAACCCTGAGGAAAGTGCAGTGGATGTGACCATTGGTCCATCCTACGGAAGGGTAGTCCCGGTTGGCCGGGAACTTTTCTCGAAGAAAATTGGTAGCAAGGAACGATGACCTAGAATCTAGGGGGTTAGAGTCCCGATTTATACTGTTTTAGGGAAACGGAATGGGACTATGCCTTATGGGCAGAGATGTTGAGCTTTGCATCCCTCTTGTTTCCCATTCTCCTTGAACCAAGTGCAGTATAAATCTGCTTCGACCCTGACGTTTCTGGGTACAGTAGTTCGCCTGGGGCTCGACACTAGCTACCGTTCTAGGAATTTGACCATTAGGAAAACCCCGATTTAGGTCGATCTTAAGTGGGAACAGCCAGAATGCTTCCGCTTCGTGGCAGACTTGGGAAGACCTAGATCGCAAACCCCGTGACATTCCGTAGGAGTGTCGGGCAGCGCTTTCTGGACTCTCTTCCCGATGGGCTGCTAAGACGTGTCCTACGAGTGAACATGTGGACACATAAGAGTTGGTATCAGAGCCAACCAACGAGGAACTAATATTTACAAGAAAACTTAATGAGGTGAAGTAGAGCAAATGTTGCTTTTAAGAACATTTCCTTACTTACTTATCAATGCTGACTAGCAGAGTCACGAAGCATGGAACAAATTCTTGGTGTTCCAGGTTATGTTTATGTCTGTGATGCGTGCTTTGAATTATCGATGAAGGATAGGTATGATGAATATCCTAGACTGTACCTACAATCCTTCACCCCTGTACGTGGAACGAAAATGGACAGGTGATTCAGGAATTTATTACATAGCTGCCCACCGACTTGTGTACCTTCCGACTAACTTGAAGAGAATCAAGTGGATGGAGGACTTAAAGATTGTGAAGCTATTCATCTTTGTTGAGGCTCATGCAAATGCAACGCTACATGTTGGCGGTCGAAAGGTCAAGCAGACCAAGTATGTGTACAAGGAAGTGACTCGAATAATCCCCACCGATAGAATCAAAGTGTTGGGACGTTATGAGAAGAACGAGTATCAAAGGAAGGGATACCCTAATCTTCCTATGACCTATCGATTCTTGAAAATCCATGACCCCAATCCATATTAATACTCAGTTCCTGTAACTGAATGTAACACAACCTTATTCTCCCCAAATTGATGTGCCAATCAGCTTGTTCTACCTTCCCAAATAAATGTACTCGAAAGGGCTATGCCCACATGAATGAAATATACTTTTTATCACTGTCTGTCATGGCTGTAAGTGTTGGCAAAGGAGTCAAGTGATTAGGTCATTTGGCTAAAAGCCGAACTGGGCATGTTAATGTAATATGACAAACGTTTAGCAAGTTTTTAAATGTAAAGAATCTTATTGCCCAGGCACAACCTCAAATGCAGATTCAAGGTTATGAACCTAGGTATCCACGAGTGTTTGCTCGGAATGGATTGGCTTAAACCCAATGATGCCCACATTCACTGTGGAAAGGGCCAAGTTTCCTTTCAAAATTCTGAAGGGGAATTGGTCACAACTCAAGGAGAGGCTGGGAAGCCAAAAATTCAATTGGCCAAAGCATCTCGGATAATAAAAGGAGTTAGAAAAGGGCTACCTATCTATTTGATTAAGCTAAATAAGCTAGATTAGAATCAGGAATCTAGGGAAGAACCTTCATGGCTAAAGGAGTACGCAGATGTATTTCCTGAAGAACTGACAGAGCTTCCTCCTCCTCAAAGGGAAGTCGATCACGAAATCAAGCTAGCACCAGGAGCTGCACCAATCGCAAAGAGACCATATAGGATGTCTATCCTGGAAGCGATTGATCTGAAGGAGCAACTCAAGCAACTGCTAGACCAAGGCTACATTCATCGTAGTAGTTCGCCATGGGGAGCTCCAGTGCTGTTCCAGTAGAAGAAAGATGGAACGCTTTGGTTATGCATTGACTACAGAGGGTTGAATCAATCAACCATTAAGAACAAATACCCTATTCCAAGAATAGATGAACTTCTTGACCGTCTTCAAGGTGCAAAGATCTTCTCCAAGATTGATCTCAGGTCTGGATATTATCAGATAAGGATCAAGGAAGAAGATATCCCAAAGACGACATTCAGCACAAGATATGGACACTTTGAGTTCCTAGTCATGTCATTCGGGCTGACAAATGCTCCTGCTACCTTCAACAAGCTAATGTAGGATATCTTTAGGCCATATCTTGATGACTTCATACTCGTCTTCTTTGACGATACCTTAGTCTACTCCAAACAGGAAGAAAATCATGAACCCAGCTTTGCATTATCCTTGAGACAATGAGGGCGCACAAGCTTTATGCCAAGAAGAAGAAGTGTGCATTTTTCAAGCGACAGATTGAATATCTAGGATTCATTGTATCAGCAAAAGGAATTTCAGTAGATCCAGAGACATTCTGGAGTGGCTAACACCAAAGAAATACACAGTTTTCTTGGATTGACAGGATGGTATAGAGTCTTTATCAAAACTATGCTTTGATTGCAGTGCCGCTGACCGACCTACTGAAGAAGCAAGCATCAATTGAATGGTCACCTGCTAAACAGTCCAGCTTTGACAAACTAAAGCAAAGCTTGGTATCAGCACCCATCTTGAAACTTTCGGACCTTAATAAGGAGTTTGAAGTAATAACTGATGCTAGAACACTTGCCTTAGGATGTGTGCTTATGCAAGAAGGTCATCGTGTAGCATACTCTTCAAGGAAACTAAAGAGCCATGAAAGGAACTATGCTACCCAGGATCTGGAACTCTTAGCTGTCATCCATGCTCTCAAGCTTTGGAGACACTACTTGCTGGGTAACAAGTTTACCCTAGTGACGGATCATAAAAGTCTCAAATGGATTTTTACCCAGAATGAGCTCAACATGAGGCAACGTCGATGGATTGAAGTGCTGGAGGAATATGATTTTGAAATCAAATACCGGCCTGGAAAGGAGAATGTAGTTGCTGATGCACTCAGTCGCAAGGCATTTTTGAATTCTCTGATTTTGCAAGATCCATCAACAGCAAGATATTTATCCAGAAAGGTATCCATGCCAAACAACCCAATTCTTGAGCTAGCTAGAGAATATGCATGCCATGATCCATGGACTTGTCTTGCTATAGAACGAGATTATGTATACTGGCAAGCCGATCACTCAAGCATAAGATACTTTGGGAAGCTCATGACTCCCCTTTTTCAGGACATCCTGGTTATGCCAAGACCCTCAATGTAGTCAGAAAGAGCTATTATTGGGAGAAGCTTAAAGGTGACGTTCTCAAATATCTCATGGAATGTTTGTCTTGTCAACGCATTAAGGCCGAACATGTCAAAATGCCAAGGAAATTACAACCACTTGACATTCCCCAAATGAAATGGGAATTCATTAGTATGGACTTTGTTGTTGGCCTGCCCCAAGTGCAAGGAGGATACAACTCCATTATGGTCGTGGTAGATATACTTACCAAGGTTGCACATCTTATTCCTGTTAAGACAAACTATAAAGCCTCAGACATCACAAGGTTATTTATCAAGGAGATATTCAAACTGCATGGGTTACCCAAAAGAATCATTAGTAATCGTGACTCTCTCTTACTTCACACTTCTGGAGGGCTATCTTCGAGGCCATTGGGACTCAACTCTATTTCAGTGCAGCTTACCATCCCCAAACCGATGGTCAAACGGAGCGAGTCAACCAAGTCATTGAGGATATGCTAAGGGCACATTGCTGCCGCGAGCCCAAAAAGTGGACTCAATATTTGCCACTGGTGGAGTTTGCCTACAATGCTTCCTACCAACAAAGCATTCAGATGACCCCTTTTCAAGCACTGTATGGGCACAACTGTCGTAGTCCTTTAAACTTCTCAGATCCAACCTTGAGGGTTGAAGCTTCAAAGCAGATGTTGGAAGACATAGATGACCAAATCAAGTCAATAAGACAAGACATCCAAGCCGCCAAGGACAGGCAAAAGTCTTACACGGACTTGAAACGTCAAGACAGATCCTTCATTGAAGGAGATATGGTCTTTATTCGCGTACGTCCAAAGAAGAGTTCCCTATCCTTGGGTGAATGCAAAAAGCTAAGTCCAAGGTATTGTGGACCTTACAAGATTCTCAAGTGCCTAGGGTCTAATGCTTACAGATTACAACTCCCCGAAAACCTAAAATTTCATAATGTATTCCATATCAGCCTACTAAAGAAGTATGTGCCTAACCCTAGTCACATACTTAAGTGATGATCAACAAGTTGTAATGCCTAGCCAAGGAGTCCTTGAGCTACGGCCTGATAGGATCTTAGATATTAAGGAGAGGCATTTGAGATCCACAACCTTGAGAGAATACCTCATCCACTGGAAAGATTACCCCGAAGAGGATGCCACTTGGATGGAAGAAAGTACTCTCAACCAACAATACCCCCAGTTCTTCTCGAGATGAGGACATCTCGATTCCTCTAAGGGGGAGAGAATGTAATATTTCCATAATGAAATATTAAGTGACCCTAAATCCCGCGCTCCCCACGCATAAGCAGTGCAAAGTAATCTCCCACAATGGAGTAATGTTGGTGGCTAAGTACTTACTCCGCATGCATCATCAAATTCTAGCCCGCATTGTGCACAGGAGGCCGAGGCTCAAAACCCGTAGTTCCACTCGGGAACACTCTTCTCGGGAAAAAGGCAAAAGGATAAGGGTTAAATTTTGTGCAATTTTTTTTATTATTAACCCCTCCCCTCAGCCGATGCATGGCAGGGAGAGGGAGTATGAGTGTGGAAAAGCTAGAGTGGTGGAAGTGCATGAGGAAGGGAGGAGGCATGTGAAGCCACATGGGTGGCTATCTCACCCCCTATCCTATATGAACCTCCCCCTTAAGCTTGAGGGGGGAGGAGAGAAGGAAGAAAGTGTGCTGCTGCAGGAGAAAAGAGAGAGAGGTGGAGTCGTGCTGCTGGAGGGAGGATCGTGAGCTGCCCGTGCCGTGCTGGCCGCCATCGGCATCAACGCCGCCTAGTGCCGGTGCTGCGCCACGCTGCACCACTCCATGTCCCACCATCATCACAATCATCATCCTCATCTCCTTCCTCGTCGACATCGTCATCTTCCTCCTTCCCAATCATTTCCACCCCCCCCCCCCCCCCCCCCCCGTCATTCTATGGAACAGAAGCTTCTTTAGAAGCTTCTAAACTTAAGCCTCCTTAAGCCCCGTTCTCCCGTGCCTTCCTCGGGATTTTAAGCCCAAGTCTCCAAGGCCCGTGTCCTGTGCGGGAGAGGGAGATCGCAGACTGTGAGGCTTCGGGACACGCGAGTAATCCAAGGGGGGAATTGCTGCAAGAAAATACACTACATAAATGGCTCCAAAGCTAAAGATGCGAGGTGCACACGCAGGAGCAACCCGAGTTCACACATGGACAACGCTACGAGTCCTCATGCCCAGGTTCCAAATTGTATTCTTGCATTAAAGGGATGCGTTAAGCATGATGGCTTTTAGGAATTTTAAATGCATTTATCCATTCGTTTTATAAAGTTTAAAGCATGCTGATTAATTGAAATTGCTTGCACTCCCGTCAACAAGGGTAGTTGCAATCTTCTTGAATGTATAATGCATAAATTAGAAGAGGATGTCATGCTAAGAAGGATAGAGCTTATGTCGCATGTAGCACTTAGATTAAATTCATGGACGTGATTCGTATAGAGGATAATCTTAGATGCCCATTGAATGTTGTCCAAGAATCGCAATGCAGGGAAAGGAAACTATGAACTTTGCCAGTTGCATGCGAGGATGCTTGCATTTTAGATCGGGTTAAGTGTTGAAGGAAGGATTAATTTAATGTTGGACTCATGGTATTCGCTCATGCATGGAGTCCTTATATCAAATTTTGAATGCATCTTCGGAATAATCTTGGTGGCTAAGTACTTACACCGCGTGCATCATCAAATTCTAGCCCGCATTGCGCCATAGGAGGTCGAGGCTCAAAACCCATAGTTCCACGCAGGAACACCCTTCTCGAGAAAAAGGCAAAAGGATAAGGGTTAAATTTTGTGATTTTTTTTAATTATTAACCCCTCCACTCAGCCGATGCATGGCAAGGAGAGGGAGTATGAGTGTGGAAAAGCTAGAGTGGTGGAAGTGCATGAGGGAGGGAGGAGGCATGTGAAGCCATGTGGGTGGCTATCTCCCCCCCTTATCCTATATGAACCTCCCCCTTAAGCTTGAGGGGGGAGGAGAGAAGTGAGAAAGCATGCTGCTGCAGGAGAAAAGAGAGAGAGGTGGAGCCGTGCTGCTGGAGGGAGGATCGTTAGCTGCCCGTGCCGTGCTAGCCGCCATCGCCATCAACGCCGCCTGCTATCGCTACTGCTCCATGTTGTGCCACTCCATGCCCCACCATGATCACAATCATCATCCTCATCTCCTTCCTCGTCGACATTGTCATCTTCCTCCTTCCCAATCATTTCCACCCCCTCCCCCCCCACATCATTCTGTGGAACAGAAGCTTCTTGGAAGCTTCTTTAGAAGCTTCTAAACTTAAGCCTCCTTAAGCCCCGTTCTCCCGTGCTGCCTTCCATGGGATTTTAAACCCAACTCTCCAAGGCCCGTGTCGTGTGCGGGAGAGGGAGATCGCAGACTGTGAGGCTTTGGGACACGCGAGTAATTCAAGGGGGGAATTACTGCAACAAAATACACTACATAAATGGCTCCAAGGCTAAAGATGCGAGGCGCACACGCGGGAGCTTCCAACCCGAGTTCACGCATGGACAACGCTACGAGTCCTCATGCCCAGGTTCCAAATTGTATTCTCACATGAAAGGGATGCGTTAAGCATGATGGCTTTTAGAAAAATTTAAATGCATTTATCCATTCATTTTACAAAGTTTAATGCATGCCGATTAATTGAAATTGCTCACACTCCCATCAACAAGGGAAGTTGCAATCTTCTTGAATGTATAATGCATAAATTAGAAGAGGATATCGTGCTAAGAAGGATAGAGCTTATGTCGCATGTAGCACTTATGATTTAAATTCATGGACATGATTCGTATAGAGGATAATCTTAGACGCCCATTGAATGTTGTCCAAGAATCGCAATGCAGGGAAAGGAAACTATGAACTTTGCCAGTTGCATGCGAGGATGCTTGCATTTTAGATCGGGTTAAGTGTTGAAGGAAGGATTAATTTAATGTTGGACTCATGGTATTTGCTCATACAGGGAGTCTTTCTATCAAAGTTTGAATGCATCTTCATTGAAAACATTAAAGCTTTGATTCTGTTGCATCATTATAGTTTAGGGCGAGGGAAAGAAATGATTATTGTAAACCTTATAGTTGCTTTGAAGGAAAAGGTTTATAGTCTATGAGTCGCATATTTGCATGGAATGTTATATCTTGCAATTATTTACATCCTTTAGAGAAAGTAATTGCATCTCTAAGGAAAGATCACCTCTTGTTGCAAGACAATTAGATCAATTAGGTAAATTGCTTGTAATGGTGTAACTCAAATGATGATCACCTCAATGCACTAGGTAGAGCTAAGTTGCAATAAAATTTTTCCTAGTATCCCACTCGGAAAACCAACTTAATATTTCCAACCTCAAAGGCCCTACCCACATTCACGCAATGTTAGGGTTAGTTAAACGCCCATGCAAGAACGATCTAGGGTTCTTACCCTAAGGATCAATTGGCCTAATACTAGACTTTCGCAAGGAAACTAGGAACCCTGGGCCAAAGCGTCATCGGCCTAGCATGGTTAGGGTTGGATTAGGTCAAGAGAATTCCCAAACCCTACGTCATGACCAAAGGTATTCTTGACCAAAAAATACCGTGTGATGGGGGAAATAATCCCACAAGTTAGATGTGACACTTACCTCGTGCAACAAGTTGCAGTGTCGCATGGTTTTGTGTCTAAACCACAAGATAGTATTACCATTCCTTAGAACAAGGGTTGGCGGGTTCTAAGTACAAGTCTAATTTTTCTAGAGGATGAGTAGACATCCTACTACATCACCCTTCCTTGAGACTGAATTGCCAAGTTAGGGAAATTATGTATTGCCTAGCAAGCAATTGACCAATCAAGTTAGAGTGAGTCAGTTGGATAGCTTGATGATGCAGGATATCATTTATGTTTTGGAGACTCTACATGGAAGATCACTCGTGGTAGACTTGTGATTGTGAGAGGTGCCAAGGCTGGCAGTCTCTACCCCTTGATTGTATCAGCTTCTTCCCTTGATCATGTTTTGTCTGTGGGTTCTATCCCACATGTATCTCTTTGGCATGCCCGTTTGGGCCATATGTCTTTGAAGGGAATGAAAATGCTTTCTGGTTTGCATTACTTACCGCCCCTTGATTATACATGTTTTGATTCATGTGAGCATTGTCTTTATGGCAGGCAGACTAGGTCTATGCAAGGTTGCCCAGGATTTATTGTCTTTAATTTAAGGAAATGTAAGGTGGAAACAATTTTGGTTAACTAGGTATAGACCCTAACCCAAGAAAAAGGGGTAAACAAGCAATGAAATCCTTGGGATCTTGCCAAGTTGCAATTGATCCCGGATTGAATGCTGGATGTATTCGGAGAGAAGGATTTACACCTTAACAATTGGCCGTACAAATGACCACTGGAATGATTGTGATTGTATACTTAGGAGCACTGTTTGTACTTCTTTACTCAAGGAATCTAATGCTGGAAAAATAACTAATGCTTCAGGTTGAAAGCCTGGAGGGAGAGGCAGCATCAGTTATCCCCGACTGTCTGCCTGACCCTATCCAAGGGGGTTGTTAGCTGCGTCGGGTACGTGGACCAACCTGCCGCGAGAGGTCTCTCCGTGGGTGCTACTTGGGGCAAAAGGATGCTTGGGTGCCAAGGGGGCTCTAGCCGCGTAAATCCCTTGCCTCCGAGTCCTGCACAAGAGGCCAACGTGACTTGAGATTAGATCTCGAGGCCCGCATACTAGTCTACAGATAGAAACTTGGAATAGTGATCCCTGAGGATTGCTGGAATTGCCTTCGGGTGGATTATGGATTGCCTTCGGGCGAATTATGGATTAGCCTTCGGGATGGATTATATAATGTATTCCAAAGACTGATAAATAAGATTAATGTTGAAAAGGAACTTGTTTGACATTGTTTTTCTATGTTAGTGCTTAAGTTACGTGAAGGAACCAATGATTAATTGGCTAACTAAGGAAGCTGATTTTGCATGTCAAACTAAATGTGGTAGGTAATTAGACAACTAAAGCAACCTTGAGGAAAGTGTGGTGGATGTGACCAAGGGTCCATCCTATGGAAGGGTGGTCCCGGTTGGCCAGGAACTTTTCTCGAAGGAAATTGACAGCAAGGAACGATGACCTAGAATCTAGGGGATTAGAGTCCCGATTTATACTATTTTAGGGGAACAGAATGGGACTATGCCTTATGAGAGGTTGAGCTTCGCATCCCTCTCGTTTCCTTCATCCATCTTTCTCTTTCCCTCTTCCAACTCACTTGCTAATGTGGTTACCACCTGCTAATGTTCGTTTGTTAAGACCCGGAGTTGGTACCACTCCTCCCTGGACTTTCGAGCCAACTATTCTTCGCGATGATTTCTTTTGCTTGATTTGCAATACTGAACCTCTGTTCTGCCTCAGCAATTAGTTCTGACTTTTCCTGCGCTAGCTACTCGTGGCTCTGGATTTCCGCAAGGTGTAGTCTTTGTTCGTGAAGGCCATGGCCATGAGGGCCTTGGTATCTTCCTTGGCAACTTCCAACGCACCTTGCAATCGTCGTGCCTCTTGTTGCTGCCCTTGTGCTTCTACTGCGAGGGTTTCAAACCTTTCCCGTGCTAGGAACTCTATCTCTCTCTATTCTCCTTGAACCAAGTGCAGTATAAATCCGCTTCGACCCTTACGTTTCTGCGTAAATTAGTTTTCCTGGGGCTC
Organism: Lygodium microphyllum; assembly: GCF_053477565.2. Lineage (NCBI taxonomy): Eukaryota > Viridiplantae > Streptophyta > Polypodiopsida > Schizaeales > Lygodiaceae > Lygodium > Lygodium microphyllum. The sequence goes on along the minus strand of NC_141149.1, from coordinate 103,806,703 downwards.
GACACTAGCTATCATTTTAGGAATTTGACAATTAGGAAAACCCCAATTTAGGTCGATCCTAAGTGGGAACGGCCGGAATGCTTCCGCTTCGTGGCAGACTCGGGAAGACCTAGATCGCAAACCCTGTGACATTCCGTGGGAGTGCCAGGCGGCGCTTTCTGGACTCTCTTCCCGATGGGCTGCTAAGACGTGCCCTACGAGTGAACAGGTGGACACGTTACACTAAAAGGCATTTTCGAGACCTCAAAACTCCCCCAATGCAAGAGCCCCATGTGAATGCTGGAGCATAAGCCAAGAAATTGAAAGAGATGTTTTGGAAATTGTAAACCTCTATTCCTATTCCACCCGTTGCCCAAAACTGTAGTACTTTTTACATGGATTAGACTTCAATATCCAAGTGTAGTTGAGTAGTGTTGCTCTTGTTGATATAGACACTGCTATTACACGAGCAGAGGAGGTAGAGTCACGCTTACAAGTAGCCTATACATCTAGGGCTAATCTAAATTTAATTGTAAGTAGTGTGGTGGTTAGCACTTTTCGAGAAACTTTCTAATGTCAAATGTGACATATGTGGGAAGTCTAGCCATCTAGCTAGTACTTATTTGATGGGACCTAAAATGGGCCGGCACTGGCTATGGCATTAGCCGGACCTCATGCTCATGACACACAAACACCCTCACAGCCTCACGGACTAGGAGCGTCAATCTAATGCTAAAGGACAAACTGCCCTAAAGCTTAATCTATGCATTTATAGTTTATAGTCCAACGTTTCCCTAAAACTCCTCAAAGGGAGAACCCAAAGTACATAGGCATAATTGCCTCGTCACACACACATAGGAGGCACTTCACCGACTAGTAGTCGGAGCCCCACTGCAGCTCTCCTACATCGTAGGGATTGGCCCTTTGATGCGCTGCTAAACATATAACATAAACGAGCACAAACTCCTCTCTCAAGGTACCAATATTTTACGTTCCAAAATGTACCATTCCTCACTACACTTTCCCCTTAGGACCCAACGACTAACCTACAACTTAGGACATCCTCTCACGCTCATCGTTGGTCACAACCTAAGTAAGACAGGTGCCATGCATCCAGGAGGTTTTTTTTATACCTTTTAGTTATTATGCTTAATGCAAATCATGTATGGCTATGTGCTCAGAAAAAAGAAAGATCAGCATCGTGCATGGTGCATAAAGCATTATTTCCATGAATTTCACTAGCGCATGCTGCGTTGAAAGGAGGCACCGAGCCATATACTCATGCTACTATCCTCTTTATTCAAACCGTTTCCTATATGCCAAGTGCAATGCATAAATCAAATCTTTTCTTTATCTTTTAGTGTTTCAGTCCCCTCTTCATCCAACTCTTAGTATTTTGCATCATTGATTGGTTAGATAGGGTTTCTATGCATCTCTCCCTTTAAAAAACCCGCTAAATACGCACAAAATATAGAAACGGGGACAAACCGAGGCCAACCTTGTACTTTTCCATCGTTATACATTGCACAAACATAGATATAATTTTTCTCAGCCCGTTTTCTATTTTTTCCTAATTTTAAACCCATTTTTTCCATTTTTGGGCATTTTCCCCTATTTTTCTTCAATAAATAATGACTGGAAATGAAAATTGATTGTGGGCTATGGCCCTTAGGTTCATTGACAGCAAAAACTCAGATTTAGTTAGTGTGACATATCATATTTCTCATTTATATAGCAAAACCCCCAATTTTACCCTTAAAACGCGTGTTTCCATGTATTTTAACATTAATTTTATACTTGCGTGGTGGGGTTGCGCTTGTGTTGCTAGAAGAGGTACTGGTAAACATTTTGATAGGGAACCCTAAAAAAGGCAGCTTCCAGCCATGTAGCCTTATATTTTCTGATTTTCAGGTTGCAAATAGTTGAAACTCATGGAAAACAATATCATAATGAACTTTCATCCCATATGAACAAGGTTTCATAAAGCAAATAGCATAAAAAGATCATTTTCTTTTATAAAAATAGCATTACCGCTTATTTTCAGGTCTCGATTTCTTGGTCTTGATTACGGGACTGATTTCCAGCATGCATTTAATGCTCAACATCTTCAAGAATATCCCTCTTCATGTCTTCATCCATCCGAAAGCAATCCGGTCTCATCCGAACAAGCTTTCCTCCACCATTCTTCATTGTCTTCTTCTACACAAGAACAGCCCCTTAAGGGAGAGAGAGGGAGGAGAGAGAAAGACTAAAATCAGAGATCTTCACCCAGGCCATCATTGTGTGAGCGAGAGGCCGCGATATGATCAATAGGCAGAGGGTAGGCAAGCCCCATAGTCACTTAGGTAGGTTGTGTGCAAGCTGCCATCATGATTATCAAGATTGGGGGCGCAAAAATCGGCCTGATGGCGCCCTCTCCTCCATGTTTTCTTCATCTTTTTGATGTCTACGATTTGATGCTACATTAAAAGTTGCCCAAGGCCCCCCCCAAAGGTCATGACCATTTGGCCAAAAATAAGTCCATCCTTTCAAATCTTGACCAGTTCCTTGGCCATTTCCCCGTCCGGTGTCCAAATCGAGTGCTGTAAATTTCTGCGCATCCGGCTTGACATCCCACATTGGCCGACAACTCCTGACAACCCGCACGACAGTCTGAAAAATTATCAAAAATCAAAAAGTGTCGCTCGGGCGCCTTTTAAGAGTCGTATTTCACTTGGTGCTTAAAATCGTCCTAGCTGGAGCCGCCGCCTTCAACGTTGAATATTTTTCCCTTGATATTCATAATTTTTGGCTATTTTTAAGCACTTAACGGCATCAAAAATTTGCTCTCATTGGCGACCATGGGATAGGGCAACTCAGCCCGTCGAATCCCACAATAAATCTGCACAAAACAACCAAAGGAAGCATCAAGCTGATACAAAATAGATACATACTAAACACAGCACAATGCTCACCTTACCCCCTGACAAAACCAAGGCATGACATCCACAAGGAGTAGGCCTAGCATAATCTGATAGAAGGTCCAAAGCTAGTCGCTAACCGACTGCTCCAACACGGCCAAACTAAAAAGAGCTATCAAAGAGGTTACCCTAAGTGGTGGTCTGAACTACCTACCTAACTAAGGACAACACAACCAAGAGCTCCTACTAGGCGAGGACTCCTATAGCCTGATCAGGAAGTATTTTCTTTCAACACATTTTTTCTTTTAGGGTTTTATCCTTCTATACTCGGGCATGTAAAAAGGAGGGAGCTGAGTGTAGTGACCCAAGGAGAACAAGGCATTGGCCTCAGGACCTGTCTCGGCACCCAAGAACCTACCAAGCCCTCGCAAGGTGACACTTAATTTTTGTTCTGACGCTCACTTTTATTTTCGCTCCAACCTGCCTTAATTTCTTCTTTTCTAGCAAGACGCCATCCCTAGGAAGACAAGGCATCGGCCCCGGGTCTGACTCGTCCCCAAGAACCTACCATGCCTTCGCAAGGCGATGATCAACTGCTCATAAATTTTTGTTTCTTTTCTTTTCTATTTTTATAGGGGTTAGAACCCCTTTTTACACACCTTTATATATATTTATTGTCTTTAAGATATTCAAGGTTTTGTTTCATTATTTTCTTCTGGCAAGATTCTCTAACTACCCCACAACTAACAAGAACTCCTAGAACGGCTGCCTAGCAGGCTAGCAGAATAGGGTCATTAGGACTCCTGTCTAAAATAGGTCTTTCAATGCCTGGCAATGTCTTTACAGGAGGCAACGACTACTCAGACCTCCCTCAAACATACTGAACCTAAACCTGGGACTTCATGCCTTGGACTCCGGTCCCCAACAAGAAAAGAAAAATCCCCCAACAAGTACACAGACACATATAGCATAAAACCACGATACTCATAAAGGAAAGATATACAAAAGGCTCCTTCCAAGCTCTTCTTCGAACCTATCTAGCATAAAACTAGAACAAGAAACCATTAACCGCACCTGCACTAAACAGACAACTGGCCCTCTTGGCCTAATGAAATAAAGCACTTCACCACAAAACTTAATCGGCCCTCTTGGCCTAACAAAATAAAACATTCAAAACCTCGCAAAACGGGCCCTCTTGGCCCAACGAGATAAAACAGAATAGCACCTACACATCCTGCCCTGGAATAGTACAAATATACAATAACATGCCCCTTTCCAAGGAGGAAAACCACAGGGCTCCCAGCCCTAAACTAAATGCATGAGGTTATGACCCATCCCTCCTGCATATATAACAAGAGGCGTATGCATAACATGTTGTCTAATCAGCCTATGGGTCCAGGATAATAACGGTAGATTGGTCTCGGCTACTCTTTGCATCACCCATATCAACCATCATCTGCCATATATTGCATGCTCTGATAACATTCCCCACAAGCGACCGGGTCCTGTTTCATAATTGATAACAATATCCAAACTGGGACCACAATTGAAGAAGAGGTCTTCCTCATAAGCAAGATTTGCTAGTGAATCCGCAAACTGATTCTAGTAACGTGGAATCAGCTGAAAAGACACTCTCTCAAACTCCTCAAGTACGGTCATAGCAGTTCGATGATACATACAGAAATAGGATTTCGCACTGTGTATGTCCCATCTAGCTGATTCAGGATCAACTGGGAATCCCCTTTTACTAACAATCGACGAATACCATCTTGTTTGGCAATATGCAGTCCCATAATCAAGGCTTTATACTCCACCATATTGTTAGTGAATCCTACCCCGAGATAAGCAGCTAACTTCATCGTAACTCTACGTCGGGGGTCTCGGATTACTACTCCAACACTCCCTTTTTTATTAGGGCCCCTAGACGCTCCGTCAAAATATAATGTGTACGTCCACAATGGGTTTACATAGCCTGCCATCACGAACTCCTCTATTTGTAATTATGATAATCAAAATTTAGCATGTTAAGAGGATGAACTGACGGCTCCATCCCACCTTCTTCATTGAACTCAATAGGGATACTTGTCAACAGTCGTAAGCAGTGATGGCAGAAGACTTTGATCTCCCACACAAAGGTCCCGTCTTCTTGCTCAATCACTTTGTATCCTTTACTCCACCAGATAAGTTTCCCTTGATGGTATCTCTGCTCCAAATATGGGTGCTCCAAATAAGGAATTAACCGACCCATCCACCAGCTTCAAGCTCTTCCGCAGGTCTCAAATCATCCTCAGCATGGACCTGCAATGCATTTCTCTTTTTGGTATAGGTAGGGACATGATAGCACGTTGTTTTAGAACAGTTTTTATTGTGCCTAATTGTCAGAATTAAGCCACTTACATAGGTCAAAGTACTCTTCAAGAGCTACGTTTTGACATGTGGGATGGCTCATTTGGATACTTCTACTAAAATTTATGGAAGATTTGGTCTAGTAGGATCTGTTTACACAGCAAGCTGTCTACTTCATTTTGAGTTCATCAGTTGAAGATTTTATGGCTCCATATACTTTTGAAGCATTCTTGATCATATATATAGCTGATGCTTACTTTTTTTTTTCATCTTAGTCCATATGTCAGTCATTTCTCATTCATTTTCCCATTTGTAAAGCTGTAAAAACAGAGTGGTACTCTGTTCTATCCCTCCTTTTCCAGTCTTTTAAGTTTGTTTTTTAGGGCAAAAACCTTTGGGATGGGATGGATTGTAAGAAGCTAGGAAGAAAAGGATTTAGTATGCAAATAATATTGATGTTATGCCATGTCACACTGACATTGGTATAAAAGGAGAGGACATGTATTTTTTCCTATCTTTTTTTGACACATTAATACATTATTGTCCTTCTTCTCTCACCTTGCTCATAGCTTTAATGGCTTCTTTCTCTTTCCTATCTTTCTCTCTCCTTGTCACTCTATTTCTCTCTCTTTTGCACTCTTCCTTCTCTCTTTTGCACTCTTCTCTCTCCAGTCCACTTCTTGACACATTATAACAAGGAAAACAAAGAAAAGATCAGTATCCTTGATTTCAAGGGTAATAATCCATCATCAACTAAGCTTGAGGAGTGATTTGACAAGCTAGAGATGTGATTTAATTTGCATCCACATGCAAAAGAAGCAAAATTTTGCTATGCAACCCTTCATTGGATATGCACATACTTGGTGGTGGTATATGACAAAGATAGGGTAAGTTTTATTGCTCATTGAAGAAAGCCATGATTAAAGTTTTCATCTCATCATTGGAAAAGAAGAAATTGGTTTTCTCTTCAACAAAGGGGACAATCAATTAGAGATTTTTCTAACTAATTTCTCAATCTATCTATGTATCTACATAGTATTTCAAATGGAGCAAAGCTTAACAAATATATATTTGGACTTAATCTTGCCCTTTCATCCAAAGTTGGAGCTTTGCAACCCACTTCCATGCATGTTGCAACTCAATATGCAAAAAGTTCTAGCCCAAAATATATAAGTTTTTAGCCCAAAACAAAGAGTACAAATCAACCTACAAGAGGCATACAACCATTTGGATAGCAAAAATATAGAATTTGGCATGATGGAAGGTCATTAAATACATACAGTAGGATTTCCACATTTCCTATAGCATATGCATCAAATAACGCCAAAATTTCAAACATGTTTAATAGAAAAATAGAGCACAAAAGGATGAATTTTGGTGCTAAAGATTTATCCAACAATGCACAATGAAAATATGTTACAAATGATAGCATGAGGGAAATGTTTGCTAAATGATTGTGTTTCAAATTTGGGAAAAAATGGATTGTATAATGATCCTATGGATGGATTCCCATTTAACCTAGGTGGCTATTCTATAGATGATCTTTAGATTGATGCCTCTTCTCCAAGATTATGCTCTATTTCTCATGATGCATGGAGAGGATCTAAGGGGGGGAAATACACTTCAACTCAAGGGATTTATTAATGGAAGAGTTGCTTATATTCGTATAGATATAGGGAGCACTCGTAGCTTTGTGAACTCTAAATCCCTTGAAGGGATGAAATTGTTTCCTCATGAAATGGAGTCTTCTTTGATGTTCAAGTGGCTAATGGGGCTCATGAGATTAGCAATCAAGTTTTTCCTAAAAAACCTCTCTCAAATCTTCTAATAGCTTACAAAGGAAAGGATCCATTTGCTAAAATCCCTCTCTCAAGTTTTTCAAGACATTTGCTAAGGTTCATATAAGGGATTTTATTGAAAAGGGCTATGGATAAATGTGAAGGATTTTGTTTCCTAATGTCTACAATGTCAACAAATCAAGGATTTTTCTATTTTACTAGGTGGGTTATTATAGTTGTTGCCCATTTTCACTGATAAATGGACGAATATATCCATAGATTTCATCATAGGGCTTCTAACTTCTAAACATGGTTGGAATACCATCTTTGTTATTGTTAACCACCTTCCAAAATCTGCTCACTTCCTTCCCACTGAGATGGAACCAAACATATGGGAGAGCAATTTATGAAGGGTTTTTTTTAATTGTATGGTATTCCCATGAAGAGCATCTTCGATTGGGATTCCAAGTCTATTGGATAAAAGAGTTTGTTTAACTCTACGAGCACAATCCTCACTCCTAGCATCACCTACCATCCTCAAATAGATGGACAATGGAGAGAGTGGATAAATAGCTTGCACTTTATTTAATACATTATTCTCATTATACAAAATCTAGTTGGGACCATTGGCTTCACCTTACTCAATTTTGATATAATAATACTAATCACTTGGGCATTGGAATGTCTCCTTTTGAGTATCTTCAACGTTATTTCATGATGTTTTCAATTCTCAAGATAAAGAAGAACTTGCGCATATGGAAGCTCTTATGCAACAATATCAAGGAAATATTCACAAAGTCCAAGGCATAATGAAGTCTTATATGGATGATAAGAGAAGGCTTGTGGAATTCCAAGTGGAAGATTGGGTATTTTTAAAAGTCTTGAAGTTTCGATATATGCCACTCAAAGGACGTCACAATAAGTTATTCCACCACTTCTATGGTCCATTGCAAGTACTTCAAAGAGTTGGAGATCTTACCTATAGACTTCAACTACCCTCTACTACTTGTGTACATGATATCTTTCATGTTTCTTTGTTGAAGCCATATGTTGGGCATAAAAGTCAAGTGCTTGAGGAGTTGCCACCCATTGATGAGGATGGGTTAATCATTTTTGAACTTGAAAAGATTATTAGTCAATGTAAGAAGCTTCTTCACAATCATTCTCTTGTGGCATATCTCATCAAATAAGAAGGGTCTACTAACAACAGATGTGTCTACTTGGTAGCTATCCACTTATTTGGATAAATTTCCATGGCTTCAAGAAGACTCTTGACAACATGATAGGAAAAAATTATGTATTAAATTTTTGTGTTAAACTTAATTTACCTAACTACATCATAATTAGAATTTTATGGTCTGAATAGGTACTATGGGGTGTCTTCTACATTTAGACACCTCATGTGACTTATTTGGAGGAGTATATCCAAAGTTATGGTCTTTTTACTCTTATAGCCCTATTTTGGATAGCACTTGGAATTTTATAGTTTTACCATATTTGTGAATCTTATTTCTTATAGAAACTACTTCACCATTTTATGATTCCATTCAGTAAACTTCTTTATGCTTTAGTTCTTTCAGGGATTCATTTGATTCTATCATCTTCATTGTTCAAGCTTTGAGGACAAAGCTATTTCAGGAGGGAATGGTCTTAATAAAAGATAGCAGAGGATGGAGAAGTTTATTATTAATTTGGAAAGAAGGCAACAACTGGAGAAGGAAGTATACATAGGGAGTACTATTTTAGGAGTATAAAAAGGAGCCTTAGTGCTATGTAACCACTTTTTGACTCATTTTCAAGAATCCACAAAGAACTCTCAGTTTAGCATTAGATGTTACATATTTGTACTGTCCTTGTACCTTGCAACAGTCATAGATTCATCTCAGATTCATGGAGCTCATGTTTAATGGAAGATAATCAAATTATGGTTCTATTTTATATTTTCTAAGATTAAATGTTGGTTTAATTCAATTAGGGCAAGCCTACTTATCAAGCAAGCACCACACTTGGTTCAATGAGAGTGAGAAATGAGGGGGAACAGAATGTCAACCCCTCTCCCACCATAAGTCATAGTCTCACATTGGCCCCCTAAAATAGTGCTTAGCTAATAATAAGACTCGACCCTAGGATGATTAGGATTCTTTGGCCCTAACATTGGACTCCTATAGGTTTTATTCCCTACCAAAGGATTGAGATCAAGATTATAACCTTTGATTAGAGCCTTCTTGATTCTCGCCCTGCCATAAAAGAGAAAACCTTCCTATAAGGATGGCCATAGGTATCGAAGTAGTGGTCAAACACTATGAGTGAAGAGTATCTTAGGCATAATCATCTAAATGACACAATGCCTCAATCCCCTCTAGCTTTGTTGTCAAATGTCTAGACATCATTAGAATCATTTTCAAGATTCATTACAACAAAAAATAGTTAGGAAAATTAAGTAAACAAACAGCCCTTCCGAGGCAAGGATGAAGATAACCTTTCTAGTTGAATTTTAGTAAGTTACATTCAAATAATAACATACTCATAACTTGAGTTTAATCTAAATGCACATTATTAGTATAAAGTATCTTGACTACTTTCTGGTCCACTTGGGAATCAAGAAAGAAAAAGCTTAACAATTTACTAGCTGCATTTCACTTAACTATAAAAATTCATATGTGACGTGCATAATTTACAAAGAAATTACTATTCAATATAATTTCTAGGCTAGTGCTGCAAAAATACTACTTTTCCTTGACTATTTAATAGCATTATGGAAAAAAAGGATACCTAAGAGTCTAAAAATTTCAAAAATAAAAATTTAACTTTTTTTATAAACTTTTCTATTTATAACTTAATTTTAATTCTAATTCTAAAGATTTATCACTAGATTACTAAATTTTAAAAAATCTAACTATCGTTTAATTTTTAAATAACTTATCTTATTTATCTAAAGTTTTTTTAATGTTTAACTAATTAACTATAAGTTTTTTCTAATCATGTTAATTAAATTTAACTTTTTAACCTTAAATTATTATTTTTTCTAATTTATAACATATTTTTTAGTTATGGATCAATAATTGAATGACTTGAACAATAATGAAAAATTAACAAAGAGAAGATAAGTCATATTTCTAATTAAAATAAATTTTAAATAATACAAAAAATTTAAGAATTTATAAAAAATAGTAAACTTACATTGTATCAACGATTATATTTTATAATGTTTTAGGTGGATGAAGGTCCCACTATATCGATGCATTGGGCCATGGTAGTTGAGAATATATGCTAAAATAAGGAGGCTCACAAGTAGGGTGTCGACATGTAAACAATGACTATCTCATTGACATGTTTCTTTCGTTTTTCTTCTCTCTCTTGTACTCTTACACACACACACACACACACACACTCTCTCTCTCTCTCTCTCTCTCTCTCTCTCTCTCTCTCTCTCTCTCTCTCTCTCTCTCTCTCTCTCTCTCTCTCTCTCTCTCTCTCTCTCTCTCTCTCTCTCTCTCTCTCTCTCTCTCAATAGTATCATTGTCATGAAATTTTTAACATAGAGCGTGAAAATAGAGCACGTTGTGTCCTATGGAAGAGTTCATGATTTGTCTACAGAATGGTAAGTGACAAACTTCTTAGTCAATGGACACTAACTTGCTCATTCTCATGATAATAGGAGTTAATCAAGTGGAGTCTCAGGAGTTAATGACCATGTGGCTTTGACTAGTGATTAGTAGTCACTTAAGTGACTTGTTTTGTGGCCAATGTGGTGGAGAATGAAGCGTGAATAGGGAGTGTTCAGCACTAATTTGGGGCACATTTTGGCTATGTGGACCTACTGCAATTGTGGCCATCAAAGTGGAAGCTCATGCCATCCTAACTCAAGTGAGAGTAAAAGAAATGGTAGAGGATTATCTCGAAGAAGGTAAATGTGACTTTTGTTCATGGATTGGAGGGTGATGTGGAGTCTATTGTGGGTTGTTTGGATAGGTTTTGATAGGAAAAATTAGGCCAGCAAGCTCTTCTTGTTGTGGCATCTCTCTCTAAGCTTTTCATGAGGTCTATGACTTGATTTGTGCTCCCTATCACAGGGGAATATCTTGTGGATCACAAAGGAATTCTTTGAGTGACTTAAGAGCTTTATGTGAATTGTTATGTGATAGGGAAAATAGGGGAAAGGAGGCATTGCATTGTCCTTCAACTTCTTTGTCTCTTTCAAGCTCTTTTATGTGGTTTATTTATTGAATCTTGGTGTCGTTCAGTGTGGGAAAAGCTTCCTTTAACATCAAAGAAGAGTTTTGATGGGTTAATGATTTTTATGCGGGCTATTTTGTATTGTGTATAATAGTGAGAAACAGAGAGCATGCTGGAAATGGAGTTTTGAAGCTCCTACAGGGTTCCTTTGAAGGCCAAATGCAAGATACATGGTCTTTATCATTGTTGGTAGGCATAGTCTATGTAATAAAGATTGAGTTTTTTAAGGACTTGGGGTAGTGTATGTACCATGATATGCTACTGTAATAAAACTGTCATTATAGGACTTAAGTTGTGTCTAATCAACAGAGTGGATGCTACCTATTGTCTTTGGAAAGAAAATTGATGTATGTATGAGAGTTTGAGGTGAAACCTACACCTATTGGATTATGTTCAATAGATATTATTCATGTATTAGTGTGTGTTCTAAGCCATATACTTGGTTTTGTTGGGCTATCATCCCAAGTGTGTGTCTACTTTTGTCTTGGTAGTTTTATGAGATGTATCAAATGTATTGCAAGATGGTTGCTCTACTAAGCTTATGAAATGAAACACCAAGATTCACCTCTGTTTGTCTCAATTGATTCTCCCCATATTCTAAATACTCTCTCTCTCTCTCTCTCTCCTTGTTCCATCTCTGAATCTCCCTACATCCTTTTGCCTCATACCCTGTAGTAGACCTTCAACTCTACATGCTCCGACATTGTTCTCTGAAAAATAAGATGAATTATGAAGAGAGAGGAATTATTTAAATAGTCTTTCTAGGGGGTGGGTGATTTGTCTTTATTTTTTTAGTTAATCAAAGGAGGATTTTTTAATTCATTTCATGAGGGTGGATTTTTATTTTTACTTAAAGGTTTAGAAAGAAGAAAAAGTCTTTTAGGATAACAATTTTTTTAACTTTGAAATCTCTTCTTTTTTTTGAAAGGAGGGAGAGAGAGGAGGGGCAATGTAAGGGCTTTGTAGGTATACCATGATGTTGTCGATGGGTGCACCTATATAGGGAGTAGTATTGACTTTGAACCCTTCTTGGTTTCCATTCTACATTTGATTCTCTATACCTAGTGGCGAACCCTCACTTGTGCAGTATCACGAGGGTGTTGTCCTAAAGTGTGCCTATGTTTTACCATTTCTTTCATTGCATAATATGATAGTAACTTTGCTCTCATGCATTAGGTTACCTTTTTGTGTTGTATCAAGTGAGTGATTGAGTGCAACTATACTATACTTGGTATTAGAGCGACTCTTACTTGAAGTCTAGGAGTGCTCATGGAAGCAAGAGAGAAGATCATGTGCCCCAAAGTCATCTCATGACATGCCATGCCATAACATCCCACATCGTAAATCCCAAGGGCATGATGCCCTATGGAAAAGTGGCGCCATCATATATCATCTAAAGGCAAGGCAATACTTCCCCATAATGCAACTACCACCTCAAGGTGAAATGCAGCTTCCCCCCACAATGTCAACTCTAGAGCTAAGGCACGGCTCCCCTATGACATACTGCAACTTTCAACACCACCATGGAAGACAATGCATGGAATGTAGCTAACCCACTTAATGGGGGTGACGACAATAACAAGAGTCAAGGTGAAGAATGGAGAGAAAGTCAATATAAGAGAAAGTAGTTGGATTAGAGAGGTAGTAAGAAGGCATGTCACACCTATTGGATTTGTTCATCAGCAGGAACATGCAGTAAAAGGAAGAAGAGGAGGAAAGAAGAAGAAAGGTTGAAGATGAGCAAGGGTTTAAAGAGTGGATGAAATAATAAGAGGAGGAGGAGGATGAGACATAAACTATAAGAGAATATAAATAGATTAGCTTTAGAGGAAGGTTTAGATAAATAATAAGAGGAGGAGGAGGAGACATAAACTATAAGAGAATATAAATATATTATCTTTAGAGGAAGCATCTAGAAAATACCAAGAGAGGAAGGAGGAGAAAGAGAAGGAAGCTAAAGTAGGATGAGAAGGAGGATGCAACCATAGCATCTCACAAGAAGAAGAGCAAGAGACAAGGCATGAATGATAGAGAGGAGTGTGAGAGTTTAGGAGATGACTGTGAGAAGTTTAAGATGCCACAATCTACCCAAGGAGAGAGAGATGGACTGATTTTGAAGAAGTGGATCATAGAGGTAAATAGATACTTGAAGTATGCTAGGGTAACTAAAGAGAGGAAGGGAGAAGTGGCAACCATCTATCTCAAAGAGAATGTGGCTAGTTGGTACCAATTGTAACAAGAGTAGGGCCACACCATCTTCCCATGGGAGAAACTACAAGAGGAGTTGAGGGACTACTTCATCCCAGAGATAGAGAAATTCAAGGTTAGGGATGAGTGGAGAAACCTCAAGCAAGAACAAGGGAAGATGGAGTATGTTAGGAAGTATAGGAAATTGATTCTTAAACTCCCAAATGTGGATATAGACACCAAGTTATATGGATTCCTATTTGGTAATGCAAGAGGGGGCCAAAAAGAGATGTAGAGAGACAAGAACCTGAGAGTCTAGCTGAGGCCCTAAGAATGGTTAAGAGTTTGGTAGACTTGGAAGGAAGGAGGATAGTCCAAGGGAATCAGACTAGATTCAAAATAACCGTCACCACCAACACTTGGACCATGTGACCTAGCCCCCTGAGAGGACCTGCCTCTAATATTATAAGTAAAGTCTCAAGAGTAATCCCAGCCACATCACAATCCACCTTAGTACCAAGGGGAGCATTCTTAACGTGGGGAAATGAACCTATAGACCAAGTGCATTAGCAACATCAAATACATCATGGTGGAGACCCCAAGTCTCAGCCATGAAAGTTAGATGTTTCAAATGTGGCAGCCCACACAATGAGAATAGACGCCCCATGGAAGACCCAACATCAAGTGGATCCATAGAAGTGCATATACACGAGATGACCTACAGCCCCCATGCACTCAAGTGATCCCCAATGGGAGTGAGAAGTATGTAATAATGCAATAGTGGGAATAGTAAGTGCATCCTCAATGTATATTGGCATGAGTAGAAGCAGTGTACCACATGTACCTAAAGGAAATAGTAAATGAGAGGGATCAAGCTATCATGGTGGATACAAGAGCGACTCACAATTTCATGACTTTAGAGTGTGCAACAAAGCATGCACGGAAACTAACCAGGGAACCCAAAGGATTAGCAATTATCTTTGCACAAGGAAAAGCAAAAGAGGTGAAGTGTTTGTAGTTCAAGTGGAAGTAGGGAAATGGAAGGCCAAGCTCAACTTCCTAGTGGTATCTATAGATGACTTTGGAGTCATTTTGGGCTTTGAGTTTTATGACATGTTATTACATTTTTTGGGAAAGGAGTCAACAAGATGCTATGAGATATGCAATGAGAAGGTGTATGAGTACCATGTGAAATAATGTGACTCTTAAGCAAAGCACCAACCAAAGTACAAATGAAGGAGATCAAACCAGGAGCCTCTTGCCAAGCTACAAAGTCAAGACCTAGTAACCCAAGAGCTCCAACTTAGTCAAGCCTAGAACTTGTCACAAGCATTACGCCTTACATCATGACATATAATGCCAGACATGTGGAGAAGTCACTAAAGTAATGGGATATGGTATGCCTATGCATGATAAGATGTGTGGAGAAGGAGTCAACCATAGTACCAAAACTACAAGTTGGAAACAAAGAAGTAGAGGAAGTGCTCAAGGAATATGGAGATGTGATGCCCTCAAAGCTGCCCGAAGGATTATCCCCAAAGGGAGATGTAGACCACAAGATTGAGTTGATCAGTTCCATTAGCTAAAGACTCGTATAAAATGAATTTAATTGAGTTGATGGAAAGCAAGTCACCATTCAAAGCCCTAGTGTGTTTCATCAAGAAGAAGGTTGGAGGACTTGCATTGTGTGTAGACTATAGGGCACTCAACACCTATTAAAAACAAAAATGACATGCCCTTAGTGGATGACTTGGTAGATAGACTCCATGGAGCCAAATACTCACATAGATCTTAGGTCAAATTACCACCAAATCCACATTGCTGAAGAAGACATTCCAAACACTACCTTTTCGCACTAGACATGGAAGCTTTGAAAGGCTAGTCCTAGGATTTGAGATTCAAAATGAGCCATGAACCACACATATGATTTGTTAGTCTATAGCAAAACCTTTGAGAAGCACAAAGAACACTTAAAGTTGGTTTTTGAGAAATTGGGTTACCATAAATTGTATGCCAAACCAAAGAAGTGAGTTTACAATAAAGGAGCTAGAATTCCTAGGGTTTATTATAGGGGAGAAAGGAATCAAAGTAGACCTAAAGAAAGTAGAAGTAGTGAAAAAGTGGCCAGCCCCCCACAAATGGTCCAGGAAGTTAAGGAATTTCTATGCTTCATAGTATTATGTAGAAGCTTTGTGAAATATTATAGCATGCTTACAGCCCCATTATCCCAACTTATGAAGGGAGAAGAAAATTACAAGTGGAGGAGTGACCAACAAGTAGTTTTTGACTTGATGAAGGAGTGTATGAACAAGACTCATGCACTCAAAGTGATAGACTTCACCAAACCCTTTGAGATCTCAACAAATACCTTAGATTATGGCATTGACGGAGTGTTGATCCTAGATGGCCACCTAATTTCCTAGGAATCTAAGAAATTGAGAGAGGTAGAAACTTGGTGAAGCACCCGAGAGAAGGAGATGCTAGTAATGATACATTGCCTTAGGAAGTGAGAGCACTATGTACAAGATAAACAACTAGTCATCTTCACGAACAACATCTCTATCAAATACTTCTAGTCACAATCTAAGTTGTTTGCCAAACAAGCAAGATGGTTAGAATTCCTTGTAGAATTTGACATGAAGATCAAGTATAAGCTAAATTCCGCAAACAAAATAACAGATGCCCTTAGCTAGAAAGAATACTTGAGAGGAATGAGCATAGCCAATGGTAATTTTTTAGAGTTAGTAAAGGAGGCACTAGAGCATGACAAGGAGATGTGCAACTTGATAGAAGAAGTGAAAGTTAAGAAACACTAAACGGAATGTACACACTTGAAGAGGGGATTCTTTTTGCAAGCAAGAGATTGTACATCCCCAATAGTGTAGAGTTGAAGAAGATAATCTACATGAAGTTCATGATGGGAAACTTGAGGGACACAAGGTACAAAGTAAGACCCTAGAGGCCTTATTTCAAAATATTTGCTCTGCATACGAGTTTAAATATCCCTCTTTTCTTCTTTGCATGACAATTTGTATAGCCATTGCCAAAGATAATATATTACCTGATGTGGTTGTGTCTTTGAGCTTGAATTTGTGCCAAATTTATCTATAGAACCATTGGAAGACCTCTAATAAATGGTTTGCTTTGTATCTTCTACTTCCATGTCTTGTGTGTCTAAAGTATTTTGTTCTTGCTTGATAGTGTGATTTTTTCATATCTTGGGATGACCAAATAGATAGAGATCCATATTGCTTGATAAAATATGGAGCATGGTTGTATTTAAAAAAATTCTTGTACAAGTGAAGAGACATATATATGTAATCTTCTCACCATATAGTGAGTGAAGTGTTGATCATCCCAAGCTTCTATCATTGCCTTTTTACAAAGGTTCAGTTGGTTTTTGAAGTTTTTGAGATCATCATCATTCCATTTAGTTTTATCACAATAAAAGAATACTTCGTTGAGTGTTTCCCAAACATTGGCTTTTCTATTTCGAGCTTGTCCATTATCAATATAATCCTTAACTACATTATGTAGGGACTTTCACTAATTGTATCTAATAGTTGAGCCACCATTCCAAGAGTTTATCTTACTAAGTCTCCCATGAAAGCCTAGGAACATTCTAACCTTCACTCCACCAATAGATGAATTTTTGGGGACACAATTTCCATCCTTAGACTTTTGAGAATCCAGTTTAATAATAATATTACCACCATACAAACCAATTGCAAATAAGAAATTGTCAATCTTTGTCGTAGCATCTATTCTAGCTGATAATGGCTTCAACTTCCATGCAATACCTATATAAAGATGAATAAGTTTTTCAATTATCCTGCAAAGCGCATGAATTGTATAGATATGGGCATTCCCTAAAAGAATATCTAGGACTGACTTAAACTATAGATCCTTATTGTGCCTAGAGGGAGCTCTATTCCAATTGCTTGAGTTCAACTCTATGGCTGGGGACATCAATATAGGCAATGAGATTTGGAGTTGGCTCCCTTTGACACATTGTACATACATTTGAGTGTTTTCAAGTCACCAATTATATGCTACTCAATCTTATAGTTTCCAAATCCTTCAATAAATAACTCTTCTCCTACCTATTGTCTCTTAATCATATCAGGTATTGATGTTTGATTAAAAACCCAATACAATATATTAAAATCATCTATATCTACTTTAAATGCTCTTAAGCACCAAATATTGTGTTCAAATTGAATACTAAATGACATTGAGTGATTGCAATGACCTAATGAAAGTGCTATATTCATCAAGGTTATAGAGACCCTCTCTAATTTTGTGCATTTCAAAATCTCACTTTCATCAAGTTTAACCACAAATCTAGCCACTCCTTGTGCCTCTTCTAGTGACATCATAGAATCTAATTATTAAATATTATAGGGTGGGCAAGTTAAGGAAAATATTTTTAAATTCATTGAATACAACTTCCTTTTTCTTTCCCTTAAAGCTAACCTTGATATGGAAAGGCTCACCCAGACTCTCCATCACCTTGTTATTCACTCTTTGTCTTATAGTTCTAACTATAGATGGCCTTGGAAGTATGCAATTTTGTACCTATTCTTGTTCCATATTTGATTGTAAAAGCTGAAAAAGTTGCACATAATCATCACAACTAATACCAATACTATCTAGTGTCTTCTGCATGAACTCAATATCCAAAGAACTATCCTTTATAAATGACTCCAAGAATTGTTTCTTTGCCTTTTTAAATTTCTTCTTCTCCAAAATATCTTTTGAAACTACTAAAGAAAGAAGATGATAAAAAATTTGATGCTTTTAAAGAATCTCTTTCACTTGCATTCGGTTGAAGAAGAGACCTAAACAAAATTAACATAGTAAATATATTTAATATTTTTAAAAATTTGTACCTTGTTACTTGGATTCTTTTACTATAACCACCTCCTCCTCATTTGAGACTCTCAATAATTTTTAAAAGCCCTTTGTCAATTTCGAAGACCTAAAATAGTTTGCTTTCGTTGGCATGGTTTGATGTGTTTCTCCAACGAATGAATCCTCTATTGATAGCCCTCTAGCTTTTGTAATAACTCATTGTTATATTTTGATAAAAGATGATTCCCCAATTTGAGGACATCTTTTTTTGCAACCAAGTTAAGTGTATAACCTAGAAATCCATTATAACCATCACCAATGAACCTCATCAATGAAGAGCTATTATAGAAAGGTGAAGTACTATTTTTGCTAGGATCTTTGAGATATAGCATGCCATCTAACCAAAGATCAAGATTCTTCTTTACTTCAAACTTGAGTATATATTTTATAGACTCTATAATAGTAATGGGTTTTGTTCCCTTCCATTATTGGTTCATACTCACTATCCAACTCAATATGAAGATGATAGAGGGGTCTTTTACTAGAGCTATGGACATCATTGGATGACTGATCCATAGCTAAGGATGTGATTAGAAGATTGGATTGAAAAACTATGTGAATTAGAAACAAGAAGGAAAATGAAGAAGAAACTAGTAAGGAGGGAAAAGAAAGAAGAGAGTGAGAATGGAGGGAGGTAATGAAACATCTGACAAAATTCAAATTGGTATTATTTTTTATTTTAATGAAGGCGAGTAAGATCTTTATTATGACAACCTTTGCCACTTTTATGGTGGCCTAGATTTCTAGGTTTGATGTGACCATGAGAATATCATGATAATGACTTATTAATGATTTTTATCTATTTTCTTACCAAAAAATAAAATTTTGTAAAAAATTAAAAAATAATTTTATTTTTAAAAATATTTTCTCTCTCTAGGATCACTTATAGGGAATTTTCGAGACATCAAAACTCCCCTAATGAGGGATCAAGAGAAGAGCTAGGGAAGGTGATCAAATAGAGATATGTGTGATAGTGGTTGAGGCAAGAGTGTAGCAAGCTTGATGGTAGTATTGTAGCTAGTATTGAGCCAAATACCATTTTTTGTTGCAAAGTCCTCAAATGAGGAGTATTCACATGAATAGGGCCCCTTATTAGACCAAGGCTTCCAGATCTTTATCATAGCCTACTCAGATATGTTGTTTGTTGCTTCTTTCTCATCTCTCACGTGATTGCAACAATTCAAATGATAAGTACATATCCACATAGCCCTTATTTCTCAGTTATCCTTCTGTGGCTCAATGATGCTTGCTCGAAGAGCGCACCTATAAGAAACTATAATGTGCCCGCTGTCCAGGCACGTTTTTAGTGGTCCATTGAGAGACGAATTTGAGCATCACTGCCTGGCACTCCCATAGAATGTTACAGGGTTTGTGGCCTAGGGTTTCTCGAGTCCACCTTGCAACAGAACATTTGTAGCCAAACCCACTAGGATCGACCTGAAACTTGGGTTCCTCGTGGTCAAGGTCTCCTGACAGCATTCTAGCATGTCTTGGATATCCTTTTTTATGCAGAGATACCCAAGCCAAAGCGGACCCATGCCGCACTTGGTTCAAAGAGAATGGAAAACAAGAGGGATGCGCCGCTCAACTTCTCTACCTGTAGGGCATAGTCCCATTCTAGTCCCCTAAAATGGCATTAAACAAGGTTCTAACCTAACAATACCTAAAGGTCGATAAAACCTTGTGAGAAGCCTCCCAATTCTCTGGGACTACCCTATCGTAGGATGGACCCGTCAGGGGTTCTGGACACGCGCTTCCCTCAATAGACATTCTTTAGTTATCTAGTTATGTCCTATCACATTTATGTGTGACATTTTAAATCACCTTCCTTAATTAAGCCTTTTAGAGAACATGGTTCATTCATATAATTTATGGCTCTGACACAAAAACAGAGCAAGCAGTTCTTTTGACAAACAAGTTCCTTAACTTATCTTCAAGTTAATCTTTGTCTCCTACCCATATAAGAGAAAGTATATATCCCTTTTGCCTTACAGAAGTAACTAGTCCAAATCACATGGCACCACAAATTCCATGCTTTATCTAGAATAGGATCTTCCAATGCCATTGACGTTGGTGGGCTCACGGCAGCCTTCAACTCCGTTCCGGACTAGGCAAGGGGTGTCTAGATCTCCACCTGACCCCAAGAGGCCTTCAACTTCAATGCCACTGACGCTGGTGGGCTCATGACAGCCTTCAACTCCATTCCGCACTAGGCAAGGGGTGTCCAGAGCTCCACCTGACCCCAAGAGGCCTAGGAGTGATACACATTTTCCGTGGTTGGCCTTTTCACCACTTGACCTTGGGCCCGTGAATCGAGTAGTGCCCTCTCGAGTTGAAATGTAGTGTGACCTTGGAGATGATCCAACCACGCAAAATATCCTTTCCTTAATTAATCTAGTTAAGAATCAAGCACAATCAAGGCAATCGACCTAATTGTAATGTTCCACTATGCATTGTTCTGCCCATGTGGAAACCACCACCCCTCTCCCCTTATTAAAAAGAATAATCAAATTTTTTTAAATTACCACCCCTGTCATCTCACTGATAGGTGGTTGGGAGGGGGGGGAAGGAGAAGGAAGACGCCATGATGACATGGGAAAAAGGACAAGAGGAACCCGAGGGGTCTAGTAGGATTTACCGTATGGTACCACATGAGTGTAAGGGAGGGGGGTTATTTAAGGGAAGAAGGGTACATTTTATAAGGTAAGGTCCCATAAATAGGGGGTAGATAAGGGGTATTTTCATATATTTCTTGCATGTAGGTGACGTCTCCTTATTACTACTAATGAATCCCCCGTGGAGAGGAAGCTATTGCCAATGATGTGAAGGAGGAGTGATGCAGTAATTGACGCGGGGGAGATGACATTGCCGAGGAAGGAGTGGAGGAGTTCACGATGATGATGAAGAGGGGGGAGGATGCATGGCCAAGCACCCCCCCTTGGACTTAATGGCCAGTCCACAGGTCGCCACCACCATGGACAAAGACAAGTGGAGGGTGGTGGCACCACCACCATACCACCACTACCCCACGTCCCCCTCAATAATAATCACCTTCCACCTATATGAACCCCCCCAATCATAAAAAGATAGGAGATACCACTTCTCCCCCCATTTTCCATTAAGGGAGAGAGAGAGAGAGAGAGAGAGAGAGAGAGAGAGAGAGAGAGAGAGAAGAAGAAGAAGAAGAAGAAGAAGAAGAAGAAGAAGAAGAAGAAGAAGAGAGAGAGAGAGAGAGAGAGAGAGAGAGAGAGAGAGAGAGAGAGAGAGAAGAAGAAGAAGAAGAAGAAGAGGGAGAGAGAGGGAGAGAGAGAGGAGGAGAAGAATAGACGAAGAAGAAGAAGAGAGAGAGAGAGAAGAAGAAGAAGAGAAGAAGAAGTAGAGGGAGAGAGAGAGGAAAAAGAAGAGAGAGGGAGAGAGAGAGGGGGAGAGAGAGGAGAAGAAGAAGAGAAGAAGAAGAAGAAGAAGAGAGAGAGAGAGAAGAAGAAGAATAATAATAACAATAAGAGGGAGAGAGAGGGAGAAGAAGAGAGAGGGAGAGACAGAGGAAAAGAAGAAGAGAAGAAGAAGAAGAAGAAGAAGAAGAGGGAGAGAGAGAGGGAGAGAGAGAGAGACTCTCTAAGGGATTCCATTTCTCTACCCCTCCTAAGAGGGCGGGCATCCTTTTTCCCCTTTGCCCGTGAATCAATATACCTCTTTTTGCAAGATTATGGTCCACCTGCAAGCCTAATCCTTTCCCCCAATTGGCCCCATTAATTGGGAATAAGGTGCAAAAGTCTTGTGGGACTCGCAAAGATCAAGGATGGCCCCCATGCGAAAAATGATGCACACAGATGGAAACCCCACAACAAGCAATGAAGACTCGGGTGAGGACATCACTGCTCATCCAACAGCGATACTGACCGTAAGTAACGTATTTTGAAATTGATGAATGCTTGCTTTGATTCTCGCATGAAGTACGTTAGGCCCCATACTATGCTACACAAGAATAGGTCTTGGAAAAGGATAAATTTCATTTCACGTATTCGAAAGGTGGAGTTTGCAAAGTGCATCTAGATGCTATGTGACAAACTTGCGCATAGCATAAAAACCTTCCAAGGTATTGTGGACTCTCCCTTTTTGGAAAATAATAGATAATTATTTTACCACACTGAAAGTACGTTGAGCTTGCATTCTTGACTGATCACATGGTAAGTAATCTATCCTAGAAAATAAACATTTTGAACTCTAGTACATAGTTAACACAAACAACGATCATAAGGATTAGAACTAAGATGCCTTGAGATCCATCCAATAGTGACTATGTTTATCAATCCTATGGTTTTCATGTCATTTGACCTTTAGATATTGTAATTTAGAACTCAATTCATGCCGTTTTAGAGGACCAGAACGGGACTATGCCCTACGAGCAGAGAGGTTGAGCGGTGCATCCCTCTCGTTTTCCATTCTCTTTGAACCAAGTGTGGCATGGGTCTTCTTTGGCGAAGGTATCTCTACATAAAGTAGGATGTCCAAGTCGTCCTGATGCTAGAATGCTGACAGGAGACCTTGGCCACTAGGAACCTAGATTTCAGGTTGATCCTGGTGGGTTCGGCCAGGAACATTCCGTTGCGAGGTGGACTCGAGAAATCCTAGGTGACAAACCCCAGAACATTCCATAGAAGTGCCGGGCAGCGACACTTAGATTCATTTCTCGATGGACCTCCAGAACGTGCTTGGATAGCTGTTAGGCATACACATTACACTAATATCATCTTCCAAGAAAACATTCCTTTATCCCCATGGAAACCTGTCATCACAGACCCTTGCCATGAATTTACCATCAATCACAAGCACTTGGAATAATCATCCAAACCACAATCCAACAATCAATTGAATGCAAATGCATTTAGGATATTGTTTGATCAATACAACAAAAACAATGGTATTCTTTTCCAACATTGCAAGAATAGTCACGATAACCTTTCCATCGCATATTTGCTCTCCCCCTTGGGATCTGTAATATCTCCGCACAATAAAAGTTAGTTAGTTAGTTTGAAAGTTTATTAGTCAATCAATAAGTTAGTAAGTTTACAAACTAAAGACTAACTAAGGTAAAAAATAACTAATACTAATTATTAACAATTTTTATTTAATTTAAAATATTTTATTTAAAAAAAGTACACAGGCAGTGGACAACACTTTGAACAAAGAAAAGAAGAAGGAGTGAACTAAGAGCTTTCTAATCAAGCATCTTGGGGTTTTACCCCCCTTTCGGAGCCAATGGAACCATCAGATCACTAATCTTTCCAAGATCCCCCTCCACAAAGAGCTCCACTTCTCAACCACAAGCCCTCTTCTCTAATTCACTATAAATATGAGGCATGGGAGAGGCATAAGAAGGCATAAGGAGACCCTGAAAGGCTACAAGAGAGAGGGAGAGAGAGTATACCCCTCCAAGAGATTGTGAGTGAGAGCTTGAGAGAGAGAGAGAGAGAAGAGTCACCCCGAGAGGCTGCAAGGAAGAGAATTAGCTACTTGCGGACGATGGCCTCCAAGCAAAGAATGTCGCGTGCGGATGACAATCCTGCAACCAGCAACAAGGATTCGGGCAAAGACATCACTGTCAATCCAACTGTGGTTCCAGTCATAAGTAATGTATTTTCAAATTGATAGATGCTTGTTTTTATTCTCGTTTGAGATACGTTAGGCCCCATACTATGATGGACGGGTATAGGCCATCGGAAAGGATAAATTTGATCTCACCTACTCGGAAGATGGAGTTTGTGAAGTGCATATATCAAGGGAAGATAATTGCACCTAGTTACATATGACTTATTTGCTAGTAGAGCAATTACAAGGAAGAATTAGTCAAGTGTTATGAATGGCATAGTTATCAAAAGAACGACATTAAAAGATTGTGCATACAAGTGCTAGATTAAAGTATAGTCAAGGGTTACAAATAGCATAATTACTAAAAGAATTTGACATTGAGAATCATGAATAGAAAGTACTAGTTTAAAGTTTAGATACTTCAAAAGTACTTAGCCTAAGAGCCCAAATATTAAGAAAAACTAGATTCTAGCTCAATGCACGGCCTATTGGAGTCTAATTACTTAAGCTCATCTCACACTTATCTTATTAAGTATTCACACGTTATGCCTATAACATGTTTGATATATGAGGATAATTTTCTAGTTGCCTCATGACTTGACTAAGAGCTAGTACAAGAAATTGATCATAAGGGTTAAAACTAGGATGTCTTGAGATCCGTTGGAAAACGATGACTTTTGCCAATCCAAATCTAGGGTTGGGTTACCAATCAAGGTAAGTGACCTATAGAACTTACATCATGAATAGTGTTTGAACCCTTAACATATGCCCTAGCCGAAGGAAGGAAGTGTTAAGAAACATTTTTGTATAGTATTGCTCTTAGATCCCAAGGGGGAGAGCAAATATACGATGGAAATGTTATATCGTCTATTCTTGCATTGTTTGGAAAGAATGCAATTAGTTTTGTTGATTGATCGAATAACATCCTAAATGCTTTTACATTCAACTGGTTGTTAGTTGTTGTTTGGATGATTATTCCAAGTGCTTTGTGATTTATGGTAAATGCATGGCAAGGGTCTGTGATGACAAGTCGCCATGGGAATAAAGGAATGTTTTCTTGGAGAATGATATTAGGGCTGAATGCCTTGTTTGTGTTTGATTCTTAAAGGATTTAATTAAGGAAGGATATATTGCACGGGTGGATCACCTCCATGATCGCACCACGTATTAACCCGAGAGGGCACTGCTCGATTCATGGGCCGAAGGTCGAGTGGTAAAAAGGCTAACCACGGGAATGATGTTTCACTCCTAGACAGCTTGCGGGTCAGTTGGAGCTCTGGACACCCCTTTCTAGGTCTAGAATGGAGTTGAAGACCTCCATGGCCCCCAACATCTGGGGATGTTGGGAGATCCTATTCTAGATAAAGGATTGAGTTTGTGGTGCCATGTGAATTGGACCAGTTAATTCTGCAGGTTAGAAGGGATACTTCTGTTGGACAGAAGCGATACATAATTTCTCCTGTATGGGCAGGATACAAAGATTAACTTGAAGATAAGTTAAGGAACTTGTTTGAACTTGTTTGTCAATAGATTGCTTTGCTCTGTTTTCGTGTCTGTGCTATAAGTTATATGAATGAACCCTGTTCCCTAAAAGGCTTAATTAATGAAGCTGACTTTAAGTGTCACACATAAATGTGGTAGGACCTAATTAGAAAACTAAAGCTATTAAGGAAAGCGGGTGGGCGGAACCCCCGACGGGTCCGTCCTACGGTAGGGTGGTGCCAGAGAATTGGGAGGCTTCTCACAAGTTTTTATCGTCATTTGACCTTTAGGTATTGATAGGTTAGAACCCGATTCATGCCGTTTTAGGGGACTGGAATGGGACTATGCCCTATGGGCAGAGAGGTTGAGCAGCGCATCCCTCTCATTTCCCATTCTCTTTGAACCAAGTGCGGCATGGGTCTGCTTCAGATTGGGTATCTGTGCGTAAAGTAGGATGTCCAAGATCCGACGCTAGAATGTTGTTAGGAGACCTTGGCCATTAGGAGCCCAAATTTTAGGTCGATCCTAGTGGGTTCAGTCGTAAACGTTCCATTGCGAGGCGGATTTAGGAAACCCTAGGCAATAAAACCCGAAATATTCCATGGGAGTGTCGGGCAGCGACGCTTAGATTTGTTTCTTGATAGACCGCTAAATGTGTGCCTAGACAGCTGATGGGCGGGCACCTCACAGTTGGTATCAGAGAAAAACTTTATGATGATATGTGATTGATGAATGTGTGGTTTGTAGACATATCCTAAACAAAATAATCTAAGCAGTATGGCTTGATTGTTAGGCACCTTCTACACCCACGAATGTTGACATGCAAGAGAAGAAATTCCTTCTCAAGCAAATTAAGGCACCCGAGTTTGATGGAGAAGGGATAGACATCGCAGCAGAGGCAGAGATATGGATTGAGTCGATAGATGACTATTTCTTTGCTTCGGGAACTGCCTCTACCAATCAAGCAATGATAGCTGAACTTAAGTTAATTGGCCATGCTCGATTATGGTGGAAGCAATGGTGCAAAGATGAAGGTGTTTCTGAAGCCGCTGTTACTTGGGTTTAGCTAAAAGATGTTGTACGCAGACGATACCTTCCGCCAATCTACCAGACTTTGAAGATGAATGAATTCTTCAAGCTAAAGCAAGTAGAATTAACTTTGGAAGCTTACTATTCAAAGTTTGTAACCCTACTA
The DNA here is from genome assembly GCF_053477565.2 of Lygodium microphyllum. Taxonomy (NCBI): domain Eukaryota; kingdom Viridiplantae; phylum Streptophyta; class Polypodiopsida; order Schizaeales; family Lygodiaceae; genus Lygodium; species Lygodium microphyllum. The sequence goes on along the minus strand of NC_141149.1, from coordinate 103,780,097 downwards.
AAATACGCACCACCTATGGATATTGCGCAGCAAGTATCCAAGTTTTGCCATGGCCTAAACACTCCTCTGAACCACCGTCTTGAAGCAATGCATCCAACGAACTTGCAAGACACATTACTCCGAGCGAATCCAATCATCCAAGAAATTAAATCAGAAAATTGTAGTAAAGATGACTCTCGATATCTGGGTAAGAGATGCCATACATGTGGAGAGATAGGGCACATCCGTAGGAGATGACCCTACGGTGCTTCTCCTGCAAGCTTAAGTTTGGAGAGCATGGCTTGGTTAGCAGGTGTAGTTCCTGCTGCCTCAAAGTAGTCCTCCATGGACTCAATCCAGATCTCGGCATCGGCTTGAATAGTCCTTCCCTTGCCATCAAACTCAAGTGGCTTAATTTGTTTGAGAAGGAACTTCTTCTCTTGAACCATAGCTGGACTTTGTGCAGGAGTTGGATTTGGAACCTGCACTTAGGGTTGCATCTGAACAATAAGATTCCTTATGTTAACATCTTATCATACACTCCCATATTACGTTAATACGACTAGCACAGCTTTTAGCCAAGTGATTTAATCATTTAACACCTTAGCTAACATTTACGATCAATATAAAAAGTCTTATTTATTCATGAACGCATAACCCTTTGAGTAAATTTATTTTGGATAAGTAGGACAGGATGATCGATACATCAGTTTGGGAAAAATAGGATTATGTTACAATCGACTGTTACAATCGACTACATGGATGGAATAATAATATGGAGTGGGGTCATGGATTTTCAGGAAATGGTAAGTCATAGGAAGCTTGGGGTATCCCTTCCTTTGATACCCGTTCTTCTCATAGCACCCTAACACTTTGATTTTGTCAGCAGAGATCACCCAGGTCACCTCTTCATAGACATACTTGTTCTGCTTGACTTGTCGACCGCTAACATGCAAAGTTGCATTTACGTGAGCTTCGACAAAGATGAACAGCTTCACGATCTTTAAATCCTCCATCCACTTGATTCTCTTCAAGTTGGTCTAAAGGTACGCGAGTCGGTGGGCTGGTATGTAGTATATTCCTGAGTCTCCCGTCCATCTCCGCTCTGCATATAGAGGCGAAGGATTATAGATGTAGTCCAGAATATCCATCATGCCAAGCCTCTGGCGATAGTTCGAAGCATGCATTGTAGTCATGAACATGACCTGGAACACCAAGAACTTGCTCCATGCTTCATGACTCTACAATCAAGCATCCATAAGTGAGTAAAGAAATGTTTTCAACAGAAAACACTACTATGTTCCACTCATCTTCCCCTGTTTATCCCCTTATTCCCTTTATTTTCCTCCATTAAGTTCCCTTGTAATCTTTAGATCTTGTTGGTTTGCTTTGATACCAATTGTAACGTGTCCGCTCGTCTGCTTGTGGGACATGTCTTAGTAGCCCATTGGGAAGAGAGTCTAGAAAGCACCACCTCACACTCGCAAGGAATGTCACAGGGTTTGCGATCTAGGTCTTCCCGAGTCTGCCCCGAGTGGAAGTGTCCGGCCGTTCCCACTTAGGATTGACCTCAAGTCAGGGTTCCTTTCCTATCAGCAAAGTCTCTAGGAAGTAGCTAGTGTCGAGCTCTAGATGAACCACTTTGTGTAGGAACAACAGAGTCGAAGCGGATTTATGCTGCACTTGGTTCATGGAGAATGGGAAATGAGAGGGATGAAAAGCTCAACCTCTCTGCCATAACGCATAGTCCCATTCCTTTCCCCTAAAACAACATAAATCGGGCTTCTAACTCTACTGACTCTAGGGTCTTCACAGTATCATTTTCGCATCTTTTGAGAAAAGTTCGCAGCTAACCGGGACCAACCTTCCATAGGACAGACCCAAGTCACGTCCACTGCACTTTCCTCAGTTTGCTTAGTTATCTAATTACCTATCACATTATGTTTGACATGCAAAGGCAGCTTCCTTAATTAAACAACTTAAACACATGTTCCTTCACGTAACTTAGGCACTGACACAAAAACAATGTCAAGCAAGTTCATTTTTTCAAATATCTGATCTTTATTTATCATAATCTCGAAATACATCAAATATCATGCCCAAAGGCTATCCCAACAATCTACAGGATTGCTGCTCCAAGTTCCGCCCGTAGACTAGTACATGGGCCTCGAGATCCCATCTCGAGTCACGTCGGCCTCTTGTGCGGAATTCGGAGGCAAGGAATTTACAGCCAGAGCCTCCCCTGGCACCCAAGCGTCCTCTCGCTCCAAGCAACAACCATGGAGAGACCTCTTGCGGTGGGTTAGGTCCAATACCCGGCGTGGCTAACAACCCCCTTGGATAGGGCCAAGCAGACAGTCGGAGGTAACTGAACTTGCCTCTCCCTCCAGGCTTTTAACTTGAAGCATTAAGTGTTTTGCCTTGAGTTAGTTCCTTGAGCAAAGAAGTTCAAACAATGTACCTAAGTGTACAATCATGATCATTTCAAAGGTCGTTTGTACGACCAACTTGCTAAGGTGTGATTCCTTTTTTCTGAATGCTCCTAGCATTCAATCCTAGATCGTTCGCAACTTGATGAGATTCCAAGGGCTTGGCAAGATAGGTTGCTTGTTTCCCCTTTATCTTCAGGTTAGGGTTTGTACCTTGCCAACCCTAATTATCCTTACCTTAGGTCTCTTGGTAAAAATAGGTCATGGATAACCCCGTTGTCCTTAGTTGGTCAACTTGTTGGCTATCTCCTAGATCCCTTGAAGGATCTATGTGATCTTTCCTTCGATCCCTAATTGACCAAGGATACTTTTGGTGATACAAGAATACCTGATCTTAACCCCCTTTTTCAGTAGTACTCACATGCACTAATGTTTGCCCCTTTCTAACCCTTTCTTTGAGCTTGTCTAACTATGTTGATTAAGACAAGTATTGACTTTACTCAACAATTTCAAGGCCAATGTACAAAGCATGAATTCAAGTACTCTAATGCACATTAATTTCATGCAATCTTTCTATGCGTGCAATCTTGATATTACCCATGCATGCAATAGTTCCTTCGTATGCATCTAGTATGGATACAACAACCATATCACTTGATTTCACTAATCAATTCAAGAGAAAGACCCTTAAGATATGTCTACCCTTCCATGCACTTATCTTTTCATGATCATGCAATTAAGGTATGAAAGAAACCCATGATAAATACTAGTCACAAGCAATAGTTTTGTATGACACATGCGAAGGTCATTTCAATGCATGCGGCTTAACATGTTGCTTGTTTATGTAGGAATCTTTCCCATGCATGTAGAAGTTTTCCTTGCATGTATCTAATATGACTGTGATACTTTATGCATTTCACTATCAGTCTCAAGAGAAGACCCTAGGATATGCCATTTCCAATTCAATACATGATGGAGCATAATTAATATATTTGGGACACGAAGGTAATATTGAGTCATTCCATTAGTGCAGCTAACTTTCATGAAATCACCCCGTGTTTGCAAATATTCATGCAACTCATGCGCTAGAATTTTTTATTAAATTCAAGAGAACCTTCTTAAACAATGCAATGAAACAAGTTTTATGAGAGTGTCTAATGCAAAAATTCCCTATGAATTTATTCGATACGTATTTCATGAACTTTGTATATACGAGGTTACGTAATCATTTAACATATTGAGTTCATCGACAAGGAGTGCGGGATCATGGACCTGATTCTTGACAATTGAAACCCTGTTAGCAGCCACTCCTTCGCCTTGGGTAGAAACACCTGTAGAGTTGCTAGTTGCGTGCCTCTTGGGTGCTATTTTTGCGGAAATCTAGTGGCCTTCATGTGCGGGGATAGCTATTAGATGCGCAGGAATTTCTTGCAAATTGTCCAGCAGCTTCCCACCAATCCTCACGGCCTTTGCACTTGAATCGATGCGGTCACAAATTAAGGAAAAATTAAGCCGGGTCTTGTGGATGAAACACCTCCTCTCTCTCTCTCCCTCTTCTTCTTCTTCCCTTCTTCTCGTTCTCTCTCTCCCTCTTCTCCCTCTTCTTCTTCCTCTCTTCTTCTCCTTCTCTCTCTCCGTCTTCTTCTTCTTCCTCTCTTCTTCTCCTTCTCTCTCTCCCTCTTCTTCTTCTTCTTCTTCTTCTCTTCTCCTTCTCTCTCTCCCTTCTTCTTCTTCTTCTTCTTCTTCTTCTTCTTCTTCTTCTTCTTCTTCTTCTTCTTCTTCTTCTTCTTCTTCTTCTTCTTCTTCTTCTTCTTCTTCTTCTTCTCTCTCTCTCTCTCTCTCATCACAGGGGGGGTTTTGCCTGACGAGGAGGAGGGGGGGTTTCTGATGACCAGGGCGGGGGTTGCTGGTGAAGTCGAGGAGGAGGAGGCCACCGTCCATTGATGAGGGAGGGGAGGAGCTGCAACCATCGCAGATGGAGGGGGGGTGACGATGTAGGTGACAGGGGGGAGGGGGCTACGCTGTCGGAGGGAGGGGAAGGCCCTAAGGTGATAAGAGACACTGCTAAAGGAGGGCTTATTCTTCTTAATCCATTCTTATGGAGATTTTGCATATGTTGTGACTCATTAACCATTTCAAATGGTACTAGAGTCATTTTATCTAATAGCATGGAATCTTCAGCTTTAAGCACTTCTAAAACTTCATCCTCATTAGTATTCTCCTCTGGTTGTATAACTTCTTCCATGTTGCTTTCAGTGTCTTCATCCTAACTTTCATCCTCATTTTTGACAAACTCTATATCAACCTCTGTAGTAGGAGCTCTATATGAGAAGAACGACTCTCTGTTGTATCCTCTGCTTCTGCCTCTCTGCTCTTGTGTCTGTCTCTATCTTTGCTTCTATCTCTCTGGCTCTATTATGGCCATGTAACAAGGAGAGTAGTACATCCATGCCTCTATCTCATAGTCACATGTAATTTTGGAAGTCATTCTTGGTTCAGACAAGTAGCAGGTATTCACCCATGGACAAGGACATTGCTTCTTTTGAAAGTTGGCTTACAATGCCTACTATCAAGGACTATGCCTCTATTTTCTTAGAAAATATCTATTTGATAGTTTCTTTGGTTTGTTGATGTACCATCTGTAACTTTGTTGGAGGAGTCCTTGAGGTGGATCCATTGCCTTTTTGCGAGCCGTACAACTTCACTACCACCTTTTTGGATCCTTTGCCTAGGGTCAAGGTTCCTTTGAACCAATCTATTTGTGTTCTTCCTTCAAAAAGCCATGGTCTTCCCATCAATAGCAAAGGGTATGAGGTCCCATAGAATTTTGGTTTTACCACCGGATAGAGCGTCCAGCAGTCTTGTCCTGCAAGAGTTGTCTTCACATATGGGAGAATGCCCAAAGGCTTAATTATTCTTTGGTTTGTGAATCTAATAAGCCACTATGTAGGATGCATGCCTTGCAGGCCTGGATCCCTCATTTTCACATCTGTCATTATATTCACTAATGAACCTGTATCAATCACTGCATCCACTATAAAACATCCTTCAATACAAACACCAATCTCTAGAGCACCGGGATCCAAGAATGCATTAGCCACACCCACTTCTTTCACAGGTTTTGGGGCTTTATCGGACTTGGTGATAGCTGTGGGGGAAATCCTTAGGCCACGTCTTCTTGTTAATATTCTTTTAAATTTATTTTTGTGCAACTGAGGGATAACATTAATAACTGTCAGAATGCCAGTGTTGGTTTAAAGGTTTCTAGGTCTTTGACCAAGTCATACTCTTGGATAGGATCCACAGGCTTCTCCAACCGGCTAGGGAATAGGGCAACGCCCACTTTTATCTTTTCTTTTTCTTCTAACACATATTAGCGAATTTGGGAATCTCCCAATTTCCATTTTTTGAATACTAAAAAGGTGACACCCGGATAACATGCCCATAAGTTTCTCGAAACCATATGGTGTGACCTATCATTGAAAAGCACTTGAAAAATGCAATCTATTGAGACATAGAGCGCTTAATTTGGAGTTATAGTGTTCAAGTTATGACAAATCCAAAGATTTGACCATGTGTCCCAAACTTATGGGAAATTCCCATGTTCCCCAATATGGTGTTTTCTAGTAGTAGCAACCTTTGCACTTCTTCTATCATTGGAGGTACTTTTGCATCTTCTATCTCTTGGACATCTTGTCCTATTTTTGTAACTGTCTCTATATCCTTCTAAGGCACAAGATTGCTCTATATTGCACTATTCTATTCTGTATTGTTCTATTTCTCTTTTGGAAGATTGAACTTCACAGTTTTAGTAGAGGGAGCATTATCTTTTGGAACTATGGGCTCTCTTTTCTTTGCATGCATTATTGTGGCAACTTCCAATTCCACAAAGTTGGAGACAGGTTCTTGGATCTTGTGTTGGTTGTTGTCAATAGTGATAGCTTTCATAGGAGTTAGACTAGAACAATCTTTTGCAATATGGTATTCTCCTTTGCATTGACTACATAAGGGCTTGTAGTCCATGGACCTTTGATGAGGGTTTGGACAATTTGGTGAGATATGTCATTTTTCTTCATATTTATAATACTCCACTTCTGATCTTTGGCCACTGCCCATCGAGACTGTCACTCTCTGTAACTCGGAGAGGAAAACTTCATTGAGCCAAATTTAGGACCAAACTCTCTAGGATTTGGTCCTATATCTTGGGTATTCATCTTGGATTCCAACAAATTGAATCTTTCTTCTTCGTCTTTCTTATTTCGTTCATACATCTCCTTTAGAGAGAAAATATCCTCTCTATGGTTCTTCCTTAAACAATACAAATAGAAGGCTCCAGGGATAGTTTCTGTTTAGGTATATTTAGTGGCTAAATGTCCCACATGATGGTACTTTTGCACCTTGTATTTGATCGCATCACATCTTTTCTACCTCTTATAAGGTGGTATTCACCTTTAATGTCTGTAGTTATTCTATAATTACATCCATCACCTTTTTCTTGATACTTGTGAGACGACTGAATTGGACAAATAGTCCTTTAAATTCTCTAGTCATGGAGTACTTGTAGTAGGATTTGGGAAGCCTCCATAATCATTGCATAGACTAGTTGGGTTGACCCAGAGGATCCTCTATTCTGATTTTGATTCAAATATTTGTTGGTTCTAGTTGGTCAAGTTCCACTCTTGTTTTTGAGTCACCATTGGGGAAACTATTTGAGGCCACTATTAATGTGGTTGAACCATCATTTGAGGTACTACTGTCTGTGGCCACTATGGATTCAGTGCATTATATTGTGTCTTTGTGTACATCTGAGGGTAAGGGTAGGGAACAGTCCCTAGGACTACATTTTGTGGGTATACCATTCATGGCATAGGAGGTAAGACTCCTCTTCCTGAGGTGATCGATAGCCTTGCTTTGACTTCATTATACAGTCTCTACCTTCCACTGCAGCTTGAGGTTAACTGGTCTCCTCAATTCCACAAACTTACAAACTTGTAGTTGTAGGACTCTAAGAAAAACTGTAATATTCCCCCCGTGACCCCCGTGCCTCCCCCCATGCGAACCCCCCCTTAAGAAAATTTTTAAATTTTTTCAAATTTTTTTACTCTCACTCTCTCTCCTCGTGCCGATTGCATGGTAGGGAGAGAGAGAGCGTGTGACCCTTACCAACAAACACCAGTCCTATAGCTCAAGCAAAAATTAGATGGTTCCTAGTATGTGACGTTCTTGGAGGCCTCCTCAGAAGATGAGTTCTTGAGTCAAGAGATAAGTGAATTTCCCATAAAATCCAACGTAGCAATGGTACCATTTCAACATCCCAAAAGGCTAACCAAGTACCCATGGAAGGAAGAAGTTTCTTCCAGAGGAACCTCAGACTAGGAGGCCACTCCATTGAAGGAGTCAAATCTATATCCACAAGTGGTTCATGGGATCTTCATTGTGAAATGGAAGATGAAAAGCCATTAACTTTCGTGGATAAAAATGCTATCAAAAATCACTTAAAGGCGGGTATGAGTCTTCTAGAGGAGGATTTATCAATCTTGTATGACCAATTAAAGGAGAAATTAGACATGTTTGCATGGTCATATAAAGATCTAAAGGGGATTGATCCCACAGTGTATTAGCATCACATCGACCTTGAGCCTAACGCCAAACCTGTGAGACAAAGATAGAGGTGTATGAATCCAAATTACTCAGCCATGGTGTAAGCTAGATTATTAAAGCTCCTTGAAGCTAAGTTTATCTATCCACTAGTGGGCCAATAGTGAATGGGTTTCTCCCATTGTGGTAGTTGCCAAGAAGAATGGAAAGCTACGAATATGTGTGGACTTGTTGAACTCTAAGACAAAGAAGTATAATTTCCCTATCCCTTTCACATACCAACTATTAGACATAGTGGTGGGACATAAGTGTTGAGATTTAGCAATCACACTCATTGACAGCCTCTTTGTATGGAGCTTTAGGGCCAAGGACATGCAGGCTTACCTATCCCATATGCACAGTGGTGCCTACTGCAGTTTCCTACTTTCCTATAAAGCATTGTACTTGCTTCATTTTCTTAATGAAATGATAGTACTCTTTTCTTTTCAGTAAAGTGTCAGTGTCATTTTCCACATACACAAGATTGTGTTTATGAGTCCAAGTCTCAATCTTGGAACCTAATTCACTTGTGTAACAAACAGTGTCTTTGTCTTCTCCATCATGAGTCCACTCTTCTCCTTCCATCCACCATAACTCACTGCCATGTCCTAGATCCCGCATCTTTCACATGGTATCAGAGCGCAGATGGGCATGGCACTACTCCTTTAGCTCCATTTCACTTTCATCTAGCTCAGCTTGAGCTCAGTCTAGCTCAAGTATTCATCTTCTACTCTTTTTTCTCACTGCCCTGTTTGGCAGCCATAGCCAAACCTGCACCTACCTGCCTTTGAGCTCTTAGATCTCTTGAACCAGGAAATATCTCCCCAAGCTCTCTTCTGGAGGATTGTTCCTAAACTCCCTAAGTTTCCCTCTATTGCATAACAGTCCAACATTGGGCTCCTATAGCTCCAGCATTGTCATTCTTCTGTGCTTCTATCATGTGGCCACCATAGCCAGCCTGGACATACCTCTGATAGAGGGCTAAGATCTCCCTCTACAAGTCAAATCAGCCTATGACTTCTCTTGGAAAATTTTCCCCAACATCAGGCACAACTCTCCATCACATTAAAGCCCAACATTACTGCGCCCTGACGATGGCATTGCAAAAATTTGTCGTCGCTGTCTAGAACTGCGCCTTTGCTGATCGTACTGTCTGCGCCACCAGCACGCGACGAATTCCAAGCTGCAACCATGGGGCTTTGAAAGGCCATGACATAAGCTTCCTATACATGTAAAAAGTTTTGAAAATGATCCAGTATTGAGGTCACAGCAGCCAAAAAACTAGGCCCTTGTCTCAGAAACCCTAATTCCACCATAGCCAAAATCTCCCAAGCTCATTTTTTCTCTCATTTTCTCACTCTGACACCAAACCAAGCTAAAGCCCACTCTGATCCACTGTCCCAACACCAAATCAAGGAGGGGAAGGACTTGAGAAGATTGAAGAAGGATCGACGACCTCGAGCTAGGAAGATTCAAGCTCAAAATTGAGTCTCTACATAGTGTGTTTTCACACTACCATTACTTGTGTCCCTTGACACATTGTAATCTGCTCCACTTGTAAAATCTGAGAATCTTGGAGCTGATTTGCTGTTGCTCCAGCCGTCCAACATGGGAAAAGACTCTCTAAATGCTCGGTTCAAGGGAGTCGGGTTTCACACCTGGCAAACCCGCATCAAGCTCATTCTGATGAAGAAGGGTCTTTGGGCCATTACCAATGGCAAAGAGAAGAAACCTCGGGATGCGGACCTTGCAGTTACTTGGTAGAAGAATGATGACAAGGCGCAAGCCATCATTAAACTGGAATTGGACGACAGCTACATCCATCATGTGGATGCCTGTGACACGTCCCATGACACGGGACAAATTGGATACCTTATTTGGTGCATAGTTAAAGTCGTCTAAGTATGGTCTATTAATTGAATTTTTCCAACTTGATATGAAACCTCATACATCCCTGGCATCCCATCTGAACTACATGGAAAGCTTGCTTACTCAACTTGCAGGGATAAAGCTAAAAATGGATGAAGATGTTTGTATTGGTGTCTTGTTAAAAAGTTTGCCTCCTGCTTATGATAATGTATCAACCACTCTAACCAATATGCATGATCCTCAACTTGTTGACATTAAAGCCTCTCTGCTAGAGGAAGAAAAGAAACTTAAAAGCAAAGAAGAGCCTAGCACTTCAAAGGATGAACAAATGTTATATGTAAACAACAGATACAAAGGTAAAAAGGAACCGCTCTTCTGTGACTTCTGCAAAAGGATCGGACACATTGAGAAGTTCTGTCATGCTAGAAAGAGGTCCCAAAAGGCCTATCTTGAAGCTGTGAAAGAAGAAGAAGACCATGGACCAAAAGATGAAGAAGAAGATGAAGATGAAGACCACCAAGATCGGAAGGACAAGACTCATCAGTCCTTCTACTCTCATTACTCTGATAGACTGTTTTAAAAGCCTTGTATTTCCTTGCCCTAATGATTCTTGTCATAAGCTTTGTAAACTCCTTATGTAACTTGGCATTACAGTCCCTGTACACTTTGTGAGGCCCCTGTTACAGCCTCTGGATGTCCATCATGTTTTGGTGCCCACACTTAGCCTTTTATGCAACAGCCTCTGGTGTCTACCATGTTTGTGGTGTGCCCACACTTTGCAGGTGGTTCTCATTACAGCCTCTACACACTTTGTGCCTTTCTAGTTGTGATTGAGGAGGGGTGTTGAGATTCAGCAATCACACTCATTGACAGCCTCTTTGTATGGAGCTTCAGGGCCAAGGACATGCAGGCTTACCTATCCCATATGCACAGTGGTCCCTACTGCAATTTTCTACTTTCCTATAAAGCATTGTACTTGCTCCATTTTCTTAATTCAATGATAGTACTCTTTTCTTTTCAGTAAAGTGTCAGTGTCATTGTCCACATACACAAGATTGTGTTTATGAGTCCAAGTCTCAATCTTGGAACCTAATTCACTTGTGTAACAAACAGTGTCTTTGTCTTCTCCATCATGAGTCCACTCTTCTCCTTCCATCCACCATAACTCACTGCCATGTCCTAGATCCCGCATCTTTCACAATAAGCTCTATTTCCTACTGGATGGATTCAGTGGATACAACCAAGTTGAGATAGCAGAAGAAGATCAATCCAAAATAACCTTCACAATAGAATGGGGAACCTATGCTTATAGAGTGATGCCGTTTGGGCTTTGTGACACCCGTGCTACCTTTCAAAGAGTGATGATGGCCGCATTCTAAAATCATTTGCATGATTTCATTGAGGTATGCCTAAGACTTTTGTGTCTATAGTTTAATCCATGAGCATTGGGGACACCTAGAGTAGTGCTTTGCCAGATGTTGAGAGTATGGGATCTCCCTCAACCTCAACAAATGTATCTTCAAAGTCTTTTCAAGAGTTCTTCTAGGCCACATTGTCTCTGCACAATGGATAGCAACAAACCCTACCAATATTGAGAAGATTGCAGCTCTAACTGCACCAGCTAACCTCAAACACTTAAGGGGATTTGTTGGCAATGTGGGCTATTACATGCAGTTCATCACATACTTTGCAATGAAGGTAGCCCCCTTGCATAAGCTCCTGAGGAAAGATGTAGAGTTTACATGGAGTGCTGATTATAATAAAGTGTTCAATACTCTGAAGCAATGTCTGATTGAAGCACCCACCCCACAACTCATGAGAAGACGAGGCGAAGGAAGTCCATGTGCACACTGATGCATCTGTCAAAGGGTTAGGTGTAGTCTTATGCCAAAAAGGCTCCTCGAAACTACATTAGCCTATCTACTATGCAAGCCATAAGGTCACTGATCAAGAAAGAAACTACACAGACAGAGCTTGAGTGCGCCCTCGCAATTGTGTTTGCCTTAGAAAAGTTTTGACATTACCTATTATTGACACACTTCAAATTTTATGTGGACCATGAGGCACTTTCCTTCTTGATGAAAAAGGTAGATGTGAAAGGCTGAATGATGAGGTGGCTCCTTTTGTTCTAGGAGTTTGACTTTGAAGTGATTACTAAGCCTAGTCACTCCCATATCATGGTTACATATCCCTTAGACTAATGAAGAGGCACATGATGATCCAAACCTCCCTAATTCTTCCTTATTTCTAATCAAAATTGTAACTCCTTGGTACAGAGACATTGCCAATCTCTTGGCAACTCAATAGTATCCTCTTGGAATCTCCAGTAGATAAAAGAAGAAGCTTCTATTGGAATCAATCCCCTACATCCTCTTAGGTAGCACGTTATACAAGAAAGGCAAATATAAAGTGTTGCAGAGATGTGTTATAGGAGATGAGATTGGGATAGTACTAGAATCATGCCATGATGAGCCTTGTGGAGGACACTTTGTAAGAAAAGCGACAGCCAGAAAGGCTCTGCTCATAGGATATTGGTAGCCTATATAGGTTTATTGATGAATCTCCATCAATCAATGTATCCACTATAAAACATCCTTTACTTCAAACACCAATCTTTGGAGTACCAGTATCCAAGAAAGCATTAGCCACATCCACTTCTTGCACAGACTCTAGGGCTTTATTGGACTTAGTGGCGGGTAGAAGCAATTCTTAGGCATGTCTTCTTGTCACTATGCTTTTAAATTTCTTTCGAAAATTGGGGGATAGCATCAACAACTATTGAAATGTTAGATTTGGTTTAAAGGTGTCTAGGTCTTTGACCAAGTTATACTCTTTGATAGGATCTAGGGGCTTTTCCAACCAACTAGGGAATGGGGTAACATCCACTTTTAGCTTTTCATTTTCTTCTAGCAATGGCAGCCTTTGCACTTCTTCTATCATTGGGGATACTCCTACTGCCTGCTATGACCAAAACCCTAACTGTGGGTTTTCTGGCAGTCGTAGCCAAGAAGCTTCAAGCTTCCTATTTTTCACTTTTTTCAATATGGGAATCATTAATAGTGATTTTAATCACTAAAGCACATGCTATAAAGTTTATTATTGATTTTTGAATAGCTTCAACACTCAGAGGACATCATAAGCCACCGAGAAGCCTGCTCTAAACATCGGTAATTAGTTAAGTATCTCATCAAGCTTGACAAGGTAAATACCTAAACATCTCAAGTGGTCTTAATCTTGAGATGAGTGCTTCTAAGCACTAAAAAGGCATTTAGTGACATTAGTGCTATTGCCTTATGTCGAAACATGACCATTGATGTGATTGAAATCTCCTTGGACTCTTCACCAAGTGTCGAAGTTATTAATCGACCTTGCTCAACCAAATGTTCAATCACTAAATCACAAGGTGGGGAGAAGCCAGAAGTCCAATCAAAGTTTACCTCATTGAAACCCATGAAAATAGTAAAACTTAAATCAAGGGTTGTCCGAAGGAAAGGACCACCAAAATCTTACCTTGAGGTATTACATATGTATGATTTCCAACCTTTTTCATCCTTACAGTTTTAAAGTTGGTTATCATTTGTAAGGCTATCAATTCTATTAGTTGGTTCATACTTGGCCATTTATAAGGACTAGACACTGCCATTGCCTAGGGAAATAGGTAAGGCCTTCCTATTATGGCCATGGCTTATGCAAATCTAAGGCCTCAAATCCACAAGTTTAATGGAAAATATTTCCATCCCTAGCAAGTCCTAGTGAAATATAAAATGATGGAACAGGGCTATTGGCCCTTCATAAAAGGGACCAAAGTTATTGATCCATCAAATCCACTTGATGTAGAAGATGATGAGCGAGCTCAAGCCATCATCATGCCTCATTTGGATGAGTCCCTAATTCATCATATTGACCAACTCTCCACTGCCAATGACAAATGTAATGAGCTTGAAAGGCTCTATCGCGCTATAGGAAGAACTCCAAGATTTTTCTAAAGATTGATTTTTTAAGCTTGGAGTATAAACAAGGAGAAGACCTAAGTAAGTTTATTTCACATATGAAGGGGCTCATGGCACAGTTGGTCTCCGTTCAAGCACCAATTCATGATGAAGATGCCATTGCCATTCTTCTGAAGGTTGTAAAGAAGGTCTTTCCAACCCTTGTTACTACCCATACCAATATCCCTGATCCAACTTTGGCAAGTACCATCCAGTCATGTCTGGATGAAGAGAAGAGGAACCATAATGAAGGCACTTCAGCATCTACTTTCCGTGATCAAGTGTTAGTCCATACTGTTTCTACAAAGTGCTCTTTCTATCATAAAAAAGGGCATATTGTAATTAATCACTGGAAGAAGTACCCAGAAAAAATGAAGTGCAATAAATGCAAAAAAATTGGGCATATCACCAGTAAAAGTGTCCCAGTGTTCTAGAACCACGTCAGGAATTGGAGGCTAACTTTGCCTCCCAATCCACTAAAGGTCGACTCTTTTTGAGTCTTGTAAACTCTCTACCTATAACCATCTTTTGTAGCCTGATTTATAAAGGCATCTCATTGTGGATTAAGGGGGGGCATCCTATCATGCTTTATCCAATGACACTTGGCATTGAGGGGAGGTGTTGAGAGTGTAAGCATGTGAACTCTCCTTATGCTGGAGGGGATAAGGGTAGCTAAGTGTAAATGGTCCTAATGGGAAGGGGAAATACTAACCCTAGCCATCTGGGGCTATATAAATAGCCCATGGGTCTACATCAACTGATGAGTCAGAGTGATCCAAGTTGTACTTTCATGACCAACTGAATAAGCAAGATTTGTTATTGTACTTGTGAGCTCTTTTCTCCCTCTTCTGCATACTTCAATCTTTGCTTCCACTTTGATTTTCCACAAGAAAAAGATTGAAGAGAAGACCAAGCATCTGTAGCCACCAAGCTCAAGCTCTTCTCCCACTTCAATTTCTCATCATTCTCAGTCAAGTAGAGTTCCTGTCATTCAGATCTCATCAGTTCTAGCAAGTGCAAACTTCAAAAAGAAGGTTTGAAGCAACCCACCTAAAGATCAACGATTAGGCATCATCAAGCCTGACATCAAGATAGTATCTCTTGATACTTATCTAGTGCTTCTTGGCAATTGTGTTTCTTGACACATCTAAGAACAATTCATTTGCTAGTTTTACTTTAGTTTTTTCAATGAAAAACATGAAAATTTTTAATATGGAATGCACAATTGATTAAATCCCTTGTAAGCCTCAATCTCAATGTAAAAAGTATAGACATTGCCCGAGTATACTCTCGATAATACCTCCTTCAAGATGTTTGAAATTGAGCAAATAGACAAATTCGATGGTGAAGGCTTTCACGCCTGGAAAGAAAAGACAATGTACCATCTCATGGGGAAAGAAATCTGGGATCTATTTGAGGATGATATAGGAGATGCGGATGGAAAGAAGGAAGATGATGAAGACAGATTCATTGAAGAAGTCCAGCTCAAGACAAAAGAGTGGAAAAAGATGAACAACAAGGCTCTAGGCATCATTGCATGGGGACTATCTAATGATGTATTGCACCGTATCTTCAGCATTCAAAGATGCAAAAAAGGCATGGGATGAGCTTGACAAGATCTTTGGAACTCAAGCTAAAAACTCAAAAGTAAAATTACTCATGCAATTTTATAGGCTAGATGTAAAGGATAGTTCTTCTATAACCATGCACATTAACAAGTTTAAGAGCCTAAAAACTTAACTTGCAACTTTAAAGAAGAACATAGATGAGGATGAAGTCATAGCAGTGCTACTAGCAAGTGTAAATCAAGAACCATATGAGAACCTTGTGTCTACCCTAAGTAATGTTCCTAATCTCTCACTCAAAGACATGAATGAGCATTCTCTACTTGATAGAAAAAGTAAACTTAAAAATAAGGATGCAAAAGAAATCATCTCAAAGGACAATCTCTTGTACACCAAGGGAACTTATGGAGCAAAAGGACGTGGACAAGGATTCAACATCAACAACAAGGATCGAGTCACATGTCATTATTGTGATAAGACTGGGCACATGGCTAGTAAATGTTTTCATAGGAAAAGAGCACAACAGGTGTAGAATGGTAACCATCAAAATTAGTTCATGAATGAAGAAGATGCTTCTGCTATTGACAACTCTGACATATTGTTTTGAAGAAATTTTCATTGTACCTTTCCCATAGTGGATCTTGTGTTTTCCTATAGTGGATTTTGTTTCCCTTAGTGGATTTTCTTTGTTTAAAAAAAACATTGCCAAATATGTAAAGTTTCAAGCTTTAACTTGACTAGGTTGCTTATGAGCTAGTCTCCCAAGCCATGTCATCATGTAGGGGGGAAAAAGCGAGCAAGTGTAGGAACTCATCATTTGAGGGGGGGTGTTGAAAGATATGACAAATGATGTATGCTTTAGGAAGAGATGCTCTATATCCCATAAGCACAGTGAGGAGAGTGGAACAACCCAAAGGCTATACAAGCATGTAGTTGGTTCTTATTTGAATGCAATGCTATTACACTTTTTACTTCCAATAATTTGTGTCCTTGTCATGCCCTACTCAAGATTGTGTTTATGAGTCCAAGCACTTAATCTTGGAACCTAATTCACTTGAGTAACAGTCATTGTCTCTTGTCTATGTCATCATGGTTCATGTCTATGTATTCTATCCTCCATAGCTAAATCATGCTTAAGATCAGCATTTCTCAACACCGATGGGACATGTTGAAGTAGAAAATTCATGGCTGGGATATACATACAAGATAGTTCAAACTCTATCTTGGAGATCTCTCTAAATGCAAGGCTTGGCCATGCACTCAAGCCTTGTTGAGATATCCAGCTCCACTTGTGATATGCCAGGGTGACCGTTGTGCATTTATGTCACCGACTTGTTAGCTGCAGATGCGGTTGGTACACCTCCCATGAATAATAGCTAGATGACAGCTATCCTTATCTACTCTAGTTTGTGGCTCAGTTAGTATGCCACCTTAGTTACTTGAGTTTGGTTTGAGACCCATATATAGGGTTCTTCTATTTCTTTGTACTAGAGTTCTTTTGGCTTACACAACTAAGAAGAGGAAAACTGTTTTCAGCCTCCACCTTTGTGTGTATTCCCCCATTGTGCAAGTGAGAAAGCTACAAGTGAGACTCCTTCTTTCTCTCCCACAATCTTGACATGGTATCAAAGCCTGGTTCGTGGTAAGGAGCTCAAGAAAGCAAACCAAGTTCGCGGTATTTTGGTAAGAGGACCAGTGTTGCTTTCATTTTTTGAGTTTGGGAGCAAGTCTCTGCATGTAGCACAGTCGAAAAGTGCAAGAGTGCATTGTCTCAGATTGAGATACCCTTCGCGGTGTAGTAAGAGGGCAGTATATGCTACGAGACATGGCTTTAGCCCTTGGTTGCCCTGTTTTTTTGATTTGAGGCCATTTCGGGGCCTGTTTTGGAGGCGGAAGTTTTCCGCACGCACTCAGAAAAAAGCCCTGTTTTTTGCTATGCGACCACTATTCTACACGTTGGTGAAAAGTTACCATAGAAATTGCATCGTATGCTTGTGCGCAGAGACATTGGGAGTTACAGAATCATCCTTGTTGCCTGTTGATGCAAAATCGTCACTAGGTCAAATACCACTTTCCTCAATTTTGTAGATTTACCCTTGTGAGGTTGAAGCTGTGTTTTTTGCAGTGATAGAATTCTTTGCAGTGTTCTATAATGGCGTCTGATTCTATTTCACAGATTGTCATCACTGAAAAGCTTGACAAAAATAACTTCCAAGCATGGAAGTTTAGAATGACGAATTTCCTTATGGGAAAAGGATATTGGGAATTTGTTGCAGGAAATGAAGAAGAACCAGTTCTTCCTGATGTTCCTAATCAACAGCAAATGCAAGCATTTAAAGGATGGCATGAGAGAGCTAGAAAAGTTATGTACTGGCTGTCTATCAGTATTCCAGTCTCTATGATTGTGCATATTCAGGATGCAAGTACGCCAAAGGAGGCATGGGATACTTTGTCAAAAATGTATAGCACAAATACGCAAGCCAGGAAAATGCAGCTCAAGCAAGAGTTGCACAATGTACAAAGAGAAACTATGAGTATCAATGACTACCACATGAAGGTGAAGAAGATTGCAGATGCACTTGCTTCCATTGGGTCGCCAGTGGAAGATGATGATTTAGTTTCTGTGATCTTGAATGGTCTAGGAAAGGATTATGCACAGTTTTGAACATCCATTTCTGTCCGTAAAAGATTTCCTGATTTTGAGGAGTTGATTGCTCTTCTAATTTCTGAGGGGCATAGAAATGGTGGTGCATCTTCTTCACGAGGAACTTCAAAAGAAACTGTCTTCTACTCAAATGCTGGAAGAGGTAGAGGCAGAGGTAGAGGAGGCCGATCTGGAGGCCATGGTAGAAATCAGAATATGCAGCAAACTCAAGAAAACCAGTCCTATGGAGGAGGACGTGGTAACTTTAGAGGCAGGGGGAGCCAAAGAGGTCGTGGTGGATGGCAAAGAGGCCAAAATGCAAACAACAATGTTGAATGCTACTACTGTGGTAAAATGGGTCATATGGCTAAAGACTGCTATAAAAAGCAGAATGACATCATGAATAGAAAATTGCAACAAGGGAATTATGCATCTTCTAGTAGACAGGGTGAAGATAGAAATGAGCATTTGTTTATGGTGCAACACATGAACAATTCTGTGGCAAGTGCAAAAGAAAGCAACGAAGTGTGGTATGTTGACTCAGGTGCGTCAAACCACATGATAGGTCATGCAGAATGGATGCATGATGCAAGGAAAATGGAAAAACTAGGATTTGTGGAGATTAGTGATGATACTGCACATCCTATTGTGCAGATTGGAAAATTTCCTTTGTCTATGCAAGATGGGAAAAAGAAATACCTATCAGATGTATTTCATGTCCCGAATATCACCAAGAATCTGGTTTCTGTTGGTCAAATGGTTGAGCAGGGCTTGCAGGTTAGATTTAATCCTCATGGATGCTTTGTTGAGGATATGAAAAATAAAGGTCGCTTGATAGCAAAAGGAAAGAAGAAGGGCAGAATGTTTACATTGGATGCAGACATGCCTGAATTGAGTGCAGCAATGTTTGCACATGGGACCGGCGTAGTTGCAGATATTGATATCTGGCATAAATGTATTGGTCATGTTAATGTACAACGACTTAAATCAATGTAGGCCCAAAATATTGTTGCAGGATTGCCTAAAATTCAAGGTTGCAGAAATGCATAAGGTATGTGAAGCCTGTCAATTTGGAAAACAGGTAAGGAAACCATTTCCTAGACATGTTCAAGAGAGTAAGAAGCCATTGGAGTTAATCCACTCTGATGTGTGGACTACTAAAGCTGCATCTATTGGAGGCTGTCATTATTTTGTCACTTTTATTGATGACTATAGCAGAAAAGTTTTGGTGTATTTTATGAAAAAGAAAAGTGAAGTGTTTGGGCATTTCAAATCTCAAGCTATGGTTGAAAAAGAAACAGGCATGCAAATAAAATGCCTAAGGTTAGATGGAGGGGGAGAGTACCTCTCAAATGAGTTTGCAAGGTTCCTTCAGGAGCATGGCATAAAGCAGCAATATTCATGCAGTCATACCCCACAACAAAATGGAATTGCAGAAAGGAAAAACATGCATATTGGAGAGGTATCTCGTGCCATGCTCAACGAAAAAGACTTGCCAGATTTTTATTGGGCTGAAGCAGTTGCTACAGCAGTCTACATAATGAACAAGACTCCCAGTGCAACAATACATGGGATGACTCTAGAGGAGAGGTATACTGGTAGAAGGGATGTTTTGAGAGCACCTGGGAGTGAAACTACTTTGCGCAGGTCTACCAGAGCTAGGTATCCTGTGGATAGGCTGAAATATGATGGATTTACAGCCATTCACTTTGCCTATATGGTCAAACTGATACAGGAACCAGAACCCACTTCTTTTGAGCAAGCCATGGGAAAAGAAAAATGGGAGAAAGCCATGGATGAAGAAATGTATGCCTTGGAAGCAAATGCTACATGGGAATTGGTACCTTTGCCTAAAGATAAGAATGCAATTGGTTGTAAGTGGCTTTATAAGGTGAAGCACAATGCAGATGGTTCTATGAATAGATACAAGGCAAGATTATTAGTCAAGGGGTATGCACAAACATATGGCATTGATTATAAAGAAACATTCAGTCCGGTTGCAAGGATGGCAACCATAAGAGCAATCATTGCTATGGCTACATCAAAGGGATGGTCTTTACATCAGATGGATGTAAAGAATGCCTTCTTGCATGGTGATTTGCAAGAAGAGGTCTATATGGAGCAGCCACCAGGTTATGTGCATGCTATTCATCTTGAGTTTGTTTGCAGGTTGAAGAAAGCCTTGTATGGCTTGAAGCAAGCACCTAGAGCATGGTCTGACAAGATAGGACAATATCTTGTCACTATTGGCTTTCAGATTTCCAAGGCAGATTTCTCACTTTATGTGAGAAAAACAGAGAAAGGTATTATGCTACTTGTCATTTATGTTGATGATTTGATTATGACAGGTGATAGTGATGAAGATATCCTTCATGTGAAAATGCTATTGAAGCAAAAGTTTGAGATGAAGGATTTGGGAGAGCTGCGTTATTTCTTGGGCATTGAGGTGATTAGATCACCAAGTGAGATACGGCTCTTACAGAGGCAGTATGGATTGGACAAGCTATCCAAATATGGGATGACAGGCTGTAAGCCTATTTCAGTTCCTTTGGAGCAGAATGTGAAGCTGATCGCAGATGCAGGTGAGCTTTTGGAAGACCCTACTATGTACAGACGCATAGTAGGAAGTTTGATTTATATGACTATTACCAGGCCAAATTTGAGCTATGCTGTTGGATTGGTAAGTCAGTTTATGCAGGCTCCAAGGAAACCGCATTTGGATGCGGCTAGACGCATACTCAGGTATGTGAAGTCCACATTGCAGTATGGACTATTTTATGAGACTGGGGTTTAGATACAGTTGCATGGATACACTGATGCTGATTAGGTTGGTAGTATTTCTGATAGACGATCTACCAGTTGATATGTGTTCTCTTTTGGGAGTGCTGCAGTCACTTGGAGCAGCAAGAAACAACCTACAGTTGCCTTGTCAAGCACAGAGGCTGAGTACAAGGGTGCAGCAATGGTTGCATGTGAGGTAGCTTGGTTGCATAAGCTACTTTATGATATGCATCAGCCTACAGATGGGCCAGTTGTCATTTATTGTGACAACATGAGTAGTATATACTTGGCAAATAACCCAGTATATCATGCTAGAACAAAGCACATTGAGGTGCATTATCACTATGTGCGGGAGAGGGTTTTACTAGGTCTTATTGATCTAGTTTATGTCAACACAGAGGATCAGGTAGCTGACATATTCACGAAGGCATTGGGTGCAGAGAAGCTGCGCAAGTTCAGAGACCTGCTTGGTGTGTAGGAATTGGGATTGAGATCAAGGGGGAGTGTTGAGATATCGAGCTCCACTCGTGATATGCCAGGGTGACCGTTGTGCATTTATGTCACCGACTTGTTAGCTGTAGATGCGGTTGGTACACCACCCATGAATAATAGCTAGATGACAGCTATCCTTATCTACTCTAGTTCGTGGCTCAGTTAGTATGCCACCTTAGTTAGTTGAGTTTGGTTTGAGACCCATATATAGGGTTCTTCTATTTCTTTGTACTAGAGTTCTTTTGGCTTACACAACTAAGAAGAGGAAAACTGTTTTCAGCCTCCACCTTTGTGTGTATTCCCCCATTGTGCAAGTGAGAAAGCTACAAGTGAGACTCCTTCCTTCTCTCCCACAATCTTGACAAGCCTAGCATGGATAGATTTGGCTCATGCATAAATATATTTTAGACTCTCTATTGATGAAGATGGTTGCCACTCTACCTTGGAGCTCTCTTTAGTAGCAAAGATTGGCCCTACACTCAAGATTGTTACTAAGAGCAAGATAGTTTAGAGAACACTAATATAGTTCTACTATCTCATCAAGGCCTTGATTGCAAGACACTTTGTAGTGTATCTTGATGTTGGTCAAACCATGTGCTTGATGTATTTGGGAAATTTGGAGACACTCATTCCTATTATTTCAGGAGTTTCAACTATTTAGTCAACAATTAACTCTCACATAGTCTCTTGTACTAGAATTGACACTTGATTGTAGTGGATGTGCAAGCGAATATCCATGCATGAAGACTACTCTCACATGTCCCACAATCCAAGGTGTCCTCCTTAAGCTCTCGTAGCCTCTACAACCTTTATCATCCAAGAGAAGAGCATGTATAATGCATGAGAGAGTACATGGGAAGAGAAGGAGGCTTTATCATTTGTCCCTCACCACACACTCTCATTCTCTTTCCTTGAATCTTAACCCCTCTCCTCACTCTCTCTATTACAAGGAAAAAGCAAGAAAGTCAGAGCTAAAAGTTAACATACAAAAGAATAGCTTGTTCCATTCTTTCTCATCCTTTTTATACAAATTTTTAGGATTAGATTTTTCCTCATCCTCCTTGGGAATTCTAGCCATTTTTTTGGCCAAATGACCAATCATTCCTATTGAATTACATGTCCTCAATTCTAGTACCACTCATCTGTCAATACGAATTGCATAGGAGGAATCCTAGCTCTCTTTTCATCTTCCAAAATAATGATAAAACGTAGAAATTAAAAAAAGTTGTGGTCCTTCCAAGCTCTTCCTTTCTTCATGTCTTCACATTGTTAACATTTTACCCCCTCCTAGTTGGGTGATAGTCCCATGGCACTCAATTCATAGGAACATAGGGTAGATGGTGGGGATGGCTAGGTTGATTAATGAAGAGATCTTGAAGGAAATGGGTTCTTTGATTATATTAGAGATAGATGGGGTTTCTGGTGAGCATGCTTGAGTTGTCCGATATAAATATGGAAGAGAGTACTATTGTAAATACTTTTTGTCATTGTCATCAACCAAACTTTGTGGAGTTAGTTCCATTATTTTTTAAGTTTTCTTTTTCATTTTCTTGGCTTAGCATAGTTAGGCTATGGCTTCTTACCATTTTCCAATAGCTAGTTTTCTTCTTGTTCAATTTTCTCATCAGATTAAGGCTAAGGTAAGGTAAGTTAGGCTAAGTTATGATCCTTTTATTTCATTTGTATCAGAGCAATTATGATAGGTAACTCAAGATACATTCTTAGATTAAGGCTAAGGTAAGCGAAGTTGGTGGCTAAGTTAGAATCCTTTCATTTCATTTGTATCAAAGCAATTATGATAGGTAACTCAAGATACATTCTTAGATTAAGGCTAAGGTAAGCTAAGTTAGGATTCTTTCATTTCATTTGTATCAGAGCAATTATGATAGGTAACTCAAGATACATTATTGGTTAATGTGTCAAGTCTAACTAGGGATAGAGGCTTCTATAGTTAACGATGACTACCATTGCAAACATTTGAGGAGGATCTTGAAAAAAATGGCAACATGCAAGCCATTTTAGTAGGTATTGGTGGATACAATGGAGCCAAAATTGGTGGTTTCTTGACCAAAAGGGGACTTGGAATGCCTTATGGGAGCAAAAAGAAGGATTTAGCTTTTGAAAATGGTCTTTCTCTCTCTTTTCCCGAGCTCTTAGCAGCTTCCATGGAGGATCTTGCTTCTTATTCCTTCCCATGGCTTCATACACAACAAAGTCCTTCTCTACTAGGTTCTACACATCAAATGGAGTAGATCTAGTAGCTCATTTCTTGGAGGATCTTCCACGTGTACTATAGGGAAGCCAATGCAAAATGTGCTAATTCTACATTGTTTTCCTACTCTACATCTACTCTTTATACTATTACTAATCAAGAAATGCTTCTTCTCCATGCTCATGGTTAGTTCATGCTCCCTTGCTCATCATTGAGGGCTTACTTCTTCCCTTTAAGCATAGGCTTTGTCATTCATGCTAAATAAAAAAAGATAGAAGTATAATTTTCATATAATGCTGCTTTTTTTTATTATTGAACTATAATCTAGAGCTTAAATAATCTATTTCATGCTAAGTTGATCACTCATTGGTTTTGGACAATATCTTCCCTTCCCTTAAGCTTCAATGGAGCTCCAAAATCATAACTATGAAGGTGTAGGATAGTAAGTATTATTTTACTAAGTCTTTGTCATTTGAAGGGGATTTTGGCTTAATATCCTATTGGAAATGCTCTTGAAGCTTCACATACAACAATTACAAAGGATTGAAGCATTGTCTCAATAATTTGAAGTTCTTCCCAAATTTTTACCATTTGCATTCTAACAAAACCTAATTCTTCTAGTTGAAGAATACATTATAATCTTCAAGCAAAGCCATCAAACACTTCATTTGGACAAGTACTTCTCAAATTAGAGGCAAATCAACCATTACAAGGTATTATGGAAAACACTCATACAATGTACAACCAAGAAGATGCTAACTGGAAGTCACAAATGGAAGATCTATGGGAAGTGGTTGATAGTTTTGGATATATATTGGATTCAAAGATTGACAAGATGATCTATTTGAGGCAGCCATATCATGAGAGTACTTGTCTACCTACATCCTATGGACAACATCATTCTCAGTGCACATATGATGATTATGGTGTTGGGAAATATGTATGCTATGTATCTTGTTATAATAATGGTCATTGCTCAAGTGTATATGGATAGAAAGATTGTGGACATAATCATAGATGTTATTATGATGCTATGGCCTAGCATTGTGGACATGATTATGACCATTCTTAACATGATGATGGGCAATATTCTTATGCATATCCTTATGCATTGTAGGGTACTTCTTGTGAACCCTATGAACAACCCCATGCAAGTGAACTACAAGGTAACTCTTAGCCTTATGCAAGTGAACTATAGGGTTATTCTTATGACTTCTATGGGTAGCCATATGTAAGGGATATTCATGCTTATGCTTTGGGATATTACCATCATACAGATAATGGGAAATATGCTATCATTAGTTCACCTACTATAAAGGTGAATTTTTTGATTGCAAGAGTGGTGGAACATGAAGATGAAGAACAAGAAGTTGTAGTTGAAGAAGAACAAGAAGATAAGAATGATGAAGACTAAGAAGATGCGGATGGACAAGAGATTGATGAAGAAGGAGAGCAACCTCAATAGGATTGTGCTGAAAATGAATATCTTAAGAAAATGAGTCATTATATGATGGTGCATTTGATAGCCTACATCAGTCTATGAATGATCATGGTATGCAATAATCAAGAGAAGGAGATCTTTTGGATGCATATGAGTTTCTTGATGGGAATGCCTATGGACATTATGCTTGGACAACATATGCATATGACATGGATGATAGGCTTGATTATATTTTTTCTCTCTTGCACATCTACTATCTTAAAATAACTTTTGATCCAAGTGAGGATAATTATTGTTGGGTGTGTTATGACTATAATGCTGGTATACCTTTTGATCCGAATGTGTCTGGCCATTTCATGATGTCCCAAAACAAGCTATCTTACTATAGTAGTTTCCTACATTCAAAATAATTGGTCAAACTCCATCAAATTTGGGTATTTATGGTATAGATAGATACTATGTAGGGTCTTCTACATTTAGACACTTCATTTGCCTCAGTTTGGAGGAGTATATCTTAAGTTATGGCAATTTTTCTTCTACAACCCTATTTAGAACAACATGTAGATTTCCATAGTTTGTTTCTCCAGCTTTGACAACAAAGCCTTTGAGGAGGGGACGGTCTGTAATGCAGGAAATTGACCTAAATCTTTGTACTAAAGCTAGATAAAGAAGTCCAAAGGCTTGTAAATAATTGAAAAATAACTAACTGGGGTTGAAGGAGAACTATAAATAGGGATAAGAGTACCATTGTAGATGCTTTTTGTCATTGTCATCAATCAAACTTTATGGAATTAGTTCCATTCTTTTTTTGATTTTCTTATTCATTTTCTTAGCTTAGCATAGTTAGACTATGGCTTCATGTCTTCTCCCAAAAGTTAGTTTACTTCTTGTTTAATTTTTTGATTAGGTTTAGGCTAATTTAGTCTAATTTCATTTCATAGATGCATCCTTTATTGAGCATGTGCCCTTTAATGACTTGCATAGCTATAGGCATGACTCTGGAAAGAAGGGGTGGGTGCAAAGTGTGAATTTGTTGTCCACCATATCCTATAAAAGCTCCACACAATAAGGGGAAAGAAGGACTGCCCCAAGATGTAGCGGTGTCATTGCAACTTAGTCTATACTTAGATTTACATCAAAGAATAGTGGTGGTAGCCTCTCCTCATATGGTATGGTGTGTAGTCAAATCAATGTGATGAGGAGGCAAAGGTAGTTGCATGTGGTTATGAAGGAAGGATTTGGAAAGTTTGTAAATTGCCTCACAAAATGAACAAATGATAGGATGAGATCCAAATTGATAGAACATGTAGAGTCTTTTCTTCTCAGTAACTTTAACATTTGGAATCTTCAAAAATTTGTATCTACCATGTTGTCCCTCCTTGGATTCCTTTCCATGCTAGTAAGGATAGAGGCAATGGAGTGGATCTATCTTTGTACTAACTCTTGAGTAAACAAAGGTCTGCCACACTAGCTTGTCATTTTCCAAGATGGGGTATGTCCACTCTTGCTATCCTAGCCAGGCATCACGAATAGGTCTCATTGTGAGGTATCTGCTTCTAGCACCTATGACTTGACAAGATCTCTTTAAGGCCCTAATGTCTAACATTGATGCCAATTTCTCTACTATTCTTTTTATAGCACCTATGACTTGACAAGATCTCTTTAAGGTCCCAATGTCTAGGCATTACTGCCAATTTCTCTACTATTATTTTTGTAGTTCGAATGAGTACTCACATTGTTCTAGGAGGTAGGGGCACCTTGAATATGTTTCCTTCATCCAACTTAAAATAAAAAATCACTACACTAGTGAATTCTTCATGTGTCTAAAATTTCTATACAACATCCTTGGGGTTTACTTTCTTGTCTTCTACTAGAAGTTCTTATGGAATGAAAAATTTGTAACCTTCTCTATTTGTGCCTTAGCTCCTCAATCATGGAATTGTAGGCTTCCTTTTGCTCATCAGTTTCTTCAATTGGCTACTCTATTGACTCTCCAAAGTCAAAGTTCGACACATCAAGTAGATCTATATGTAGTGTCATGATGGAGGATAACTATAGGGCATGAGAAGACCCTGGTGGAGAAGGCTCGTCACCTTGTAGGAGTCCAAAGGTATGCAACTTTTAGTCCCCATAACCGTTTTGTTGTAGGTAATGTATGAGTTCTTGTCTAGTTGGTTCTATAGTCATAAGGTTGAGTTTTGTAACCTATTCCATGCCTTCCGACATGCTTGTGGTGTTGCAAGTTGGGCCTTGAGTTTAGTAAGATCATTAGTTTGTAGAGTGCAGCCTCTGAGTGCCACTTTCTTATAGATCTCCTACTACTTAGTGAGAAGGATGAACCTATAAGCTGGAGCCTCAAGAGAAATGCCAAGAAAAAGTTGGAAACTATTGCAAGAAAATCTATCTTATCACACTAACAAGCATGTTCTTCATATTTTAATCAACCACAAGAAGAAAAACAACACTAATCTTCATGCGTCATCGCATAGCAATATTAAATGTCTTCATATCAGTGAGGAGAATTGGCTCAAGGACCTTTGAAAATCTATATCTTAGCCTCCTAAGAATTACCATGTCCTTGTCCATGAGTGTGAGCCTATGAGCATGAGCAGCACAAATGTAGGCATCTTGAAAAAACTCAACTAAAAAATCCTCTGTGGCTTCTTGTATACAATTAAGAGCTGTTCTTGTCCATCTGAAACTATCCAAACTATATCTGTCACAAATTTCCCTGACAAGCCTCTAAAAAGACAACTTTGGAATTGCATTGTCAAGAGCATTTACTGCCTTCCTAATCTCCCTTAGGCACCTGACATTTTGAGAAAACTTTCTCCTTGGCTTTGACTTTCTAGAGAGCTTCTGAGGCTTTGAAGACTGATGAATCTTTGATGCTAAATCCCTAGGATCAATCTTCTCTTTTCTTGCTGTTGCCTTAGTCCTAGCCATCTGCCAAAAAAAGACATGTTACTTCTTCTCCAGCATGTCCAGCGAAACGCGAGTCCCAAACAAGAGGTATCCATGCTGCATGGCGTTTTCGCGTTTCAGCTGAATTTTTCTCGAGGTGTCTAGTGAAACGCGAGTGTCAAGCAAGGCGCCTCCTTGCAGCTGCTTCTTTTCGCGTTTCAGCGGACTTGTTGTCCATTGTGTCCAGTGAAACGCGAATTTAAGCCAGGAGACCTGCTTGAAGCACCTTATTTTCGCGTTTCACCGGACAACTCATGAATAGCATAAAAATCGACAAAACCAAGAAAAAAGAGCTTTGATCTAAGGAAAGCTTTTAAGATTACATAAAATATCCACAGAATTAGGGAAGAAGTTTAAAGATTTCCTTAAATCTCCACAACATTAAGGAATGCTCCCACTGTGGAAAAAATTCTTTTGTAGTGGTCATAAGCTCATAATAACATAAAGGATTAAGGAAAAGTATCAAAAGAATGCATTGAATGGAGCCTGTTATTGAAAAGCAAGATGCAGAAACCATACCTTCTTTTTAGCTTGTTCTTCACAATTCAGCCTAAAGACGACAATATGCTCGAAGGTTTCCTTTGTTGGGGAAGCAGTGAAATGCTTGGAGATTGGAAGGAACACCAAAGGTAAAGGTGGAGTAGTGATGAAATGCGATGAAAGGCGAAGGCGGTGAATTTGCATGGACTCAACGTTCTTGGCAAAGTGTTAATAACACACGTGTGACGTACTCTCGCTTACCGGAATTTTTTTTTAACTTGGAAAAGGGTTATGTAACACACGTGTGACGTATTTTTGGAAAAAGAGAGTGCGCACGTCTTCTGAGGAGTTTGATACGGTGTGTTAAGTGAGACACGTGTACACGTATTTTTCCATTATTACACAAACTTTTTCGTTGGAACTATCACCACATGCTTAGCGGTCAATATAAAAGCATTTCAAAGCCATTTCTCCGACATTGTCTTCTTTTTAGCCGAAATTTTGTCTCGACTTCCCTTCAAGGTCCTTGCTTCCTGTGTGGAGAGCACTTCAACAATCTTTGATAGGTAACAAAATTTTTTTATTACAAGTATTTTAACAAAATAAATTTGATTAATATAGAAAGAATTTTTTATAACACTTGAATAATTACAGATGTTATGTGCTTTGTATCTTTTAAAAGAAGCATAGCTTTTCCAAAAATGATTTTATCATCAATTTCTGTGTTTCCATAGAATTAATTTATAGTTCATGTTTCTCTTCTTGATTTGCATCTTTTGACCAGTGAAACGTGAAACAATGTCCCTGTTAGTGATATTTTGCTAAGTATCGCATTTCACCGGCGAGATATTGGAATAATTTTTGTCTTCAAGGTAGTGTCCGGTGAAACGCGATTTCTTCACAGGCATTTGCCTTGAACACTTGAATTTTCGCGTTTCACCAGTCAACTAAAAAAAATTCTCCTTTTTTGATTTTTTTGTCTTGGAAAATCAATTTTGGAGCCTCTTTCCATGGTTCCATCTCGTTTTATTGGATATTGGTTCTATTCTGTTTTTTTTTTCAGGGATAAATATTTTCCTGGTCAAGATGACAAAGAGGAAGCTATCTCTGGAAGGAATGGATGAGGAGGAGATAATTGAGACATCTGATGATAAGCTCTTTGATTTCTTACACACCACTGGAAATTCTTCCAAGTTTGGCTATATCAGGGAAATAAAAATATAAACCTTTTAAAAATTCTATAAAATGATTTTATTTCGTAAATTGTTTTCTCTCTCTAGGATCTCTTACAAGGCATTTTCGAGACCTCAAAACTCCCCTAATGTCTTCCAGGGATTTATCACAACAAATCTTCAAGATAGTCTTCATATTATTCATAGAAACCATCAAAGAACCACAATGACATAAAAGAAAGATCAACTTTGAATGTAATTCATCACATAGTATTCATTTGTCATCATCTACATAGTTGTCATAGTCTCTCTCATGTAGATAAAATGTTTCTCATAAAAATTGTCTATCTCTCATACTCTCTCTCTCTCTCTCATATTCTCTCTCTCAATAGTACATTTGAATTACAATGAATAATCCTCAATAACTCTCTCTTGGTCATGAAAACCCCTCCCAAGAGGTATGTTTGATATGAAGAGTCACCAGAGCCACTACAATGTCCCTTCAGAGCTCACTACTATCACTATCATTGTAGTCTTCACTTCAAGGCTTCTTTAGCTACTTCTTTTGATTCTTCGAGCTATTTTGAGCTTGTATTATTTCTCTTCCAAGATTGCAAAACATTACCCAAGCTAAACATCCATCCATAAAAATAGATATAGAAGCAAAATGAATCTTACAGAATAGAGACAGAGGCTCTATATAACACTTCAGAGGGTCAACCTAAGGCATAAAAGCCATACAGCTCCAACCAAAACCACTTCAAACCATCCAAAACCATTCAATACACTCTCAATCATTCTTCAAAATACTTTTTCACAATCCCAACCTCACAAATAGAAAGAAATCAGATCAAAATAAAGGTAAAACGTACCTTATCAAAACCAAACACACACATTATAGAACCTATCAGAACATTATATCTCAACCAAAAACTATCATGAGCTTCTCAAACATACTCGGCACATCTCAAAACATTCCAAAACACTTCTAACTCAATAAAAATCAATCAATAAACCCTCAAAATCAGCCATTATGCTCACAAAAACAACAAGAACTCAACCCTCAACATATCCCCACACTTAATCAGGAAGCGTCCTCACAACCTTGAAACAAGGAAGAATACTAAGCCCAAAAACTAGCTCATCACTTCTGTCTTCAACATCAATCAATTAGTATCCATGAACTAACCTCAATCCCATCAAGCTCTAGATATATCAAAAAGATTGATGAGAGAACAACACTTGGTAACATTAACCAATTCTTATTTTATAAAATATAACCAAACAAACTAGTAAAGGATATAAGAGTTTTCTGCATTGTAGCACATATTTGTCAAGACAATATTTAACTTCAACCTCCAACCAAACAAAAAGATTGATGAGACGAAAACACTTGGAAACATGAACCAATTCTTATTTTATAAAATATAACCAAACAAACTAGTAAAGGATATAATAGTTTTCTGCATTGTAGCACATATTTGTCAAGACAATATTTAACTTCAACCTCCAACCAACATTGATCAGCTTCAACTTCAATCTTCGTCAATAGCAATTTCATCATCTCCTTGTGACAAGGATAATACACACCACCACAGGACATAGAGCACAAAACACACATATATACAACAAAATGTAGCAATAGTCTCTAAAAATAGAGAGCAAAAAAAGGAGATTTTTCATTAAAAAGATGTTATTATATACAAAAATTACTTCAGTCTATGTAGGAAGAAGATATTTCTTCTTAAGCTTCATGTTAAGTTTGAGACATTCTAAGGCTTTACTCTCATGTGCAAAGTGTACGGGCACGTTCTGGAGGAACTGCAAACAATACATCCTTTCCAACAAGATAATGAGTCTAGTAGGAGAAGCATATGCAAAGTAGTACAGAACATCCATATGAGAAACAATCACATCCTCATTATAATTGATTAGTTAGATTTGGAACAGTCTTCCGAGTGTTCAAATTGGACTATTGATGCATGAAGGCAAGATACCAACAGAAATATGTAGCAAGACATATAGAGGTATCCTCAAACTGAGCATGCATGTGAGCAAATTGAAGATAGAAGTTCAAACATGTAAAGGGAGACTCCTAGGAATGACCCAAGAATGAGAGGCCAATTAAATACAGGTCCTACTAGAGAATCATGCAACATGCATTTCCATCAACGGAGGATATCACCATCATATCCAAGAGTATCCACCAAAATAGATTGTGGAGGAAGGCTGATATAGTTGGAGGGTGAGAGTACTAGAATGATAGGGGAATAATGAAGAGGTGAGTATGAAAAATCATCAAAAGATGATAACTCAAGGGACAATGAGGATGGCAATGAAGGAAAAGATAATAAGAACATATGAAGAAACTCTGCTGAAAGATGCACGGAACAAGAGGAACAACAGAGGAAGGCTTAGAAGGAGTAGGAGAAGATGTAGGATCAATAATGAATGGTCAACTCATGAAAATACAAATTTGAGGGAAGTTAGCAGGAGTGAAGGATAAGATGGGAATGGTATCTGGATTAGAAGTGAGAATAGAAATGTACAAAGGTAGGCAATAAGAAATTAGGGAATAGAAAGGAAGATCATTGGGATCATGTGGATAAATAGAACAACATAATTTGAAATTTTAGAAGAATTCAGATGTGAACAAAGGATTATCTGCAACATGTGTTAAATTCTGAGAGCGTAATGATTGGATATCAAATCTATGAAAAACACTTTGTCAACGACATGGATCCATGTCACCATCCTCCAAAGGAGGATGCCAAGCATGTCCTATGAACCAAGAGGTTTGTTGATAATAATTTTTAAATCCATCTACTAAAAGCATGTCAATTGAATGTACATACATGATAGTCTATAAAATCATATCACCCACATAGAGATTCATATCCTCTTCATCAAGAATGTGCAAATCTCCTTTGAGATACATGAAAGAAAGTAATTGGACCTCATGAGAAATTATTTCATCCACAAATCTATCAAACATGACTTTTAGCAAATC
Organism: Lygodium microphyllum; assembly: GCF_053477565.2. Taxonomy (NCBI): domain Eukaryota; kingdom Viridiplantae; phylum Streptophyta; class Polypodiopsida; order Schizaeales; family Lygodiaceae; genus Lygodium; species Lygodium microphyllum. The sequence goes on along the minus strand of NC_141149.1, from coordinate 103,747,433 downwards.
TATAGACAATAGGTTCATCCATCCATTCTCTGGAGGTTCTAAATCCACATTACTCAAGGAAACATACAAGGCAAAGTGTTTTTTATTATACTTAATCCAGAAAGAGAGTGGAGAAGACACCCATCCAATATAGTGAACAAAATCTTATTAGACACATGTCATACAGTGCTGAAGGCATTCTACCTTAGCAAAAAAACCATCACATAATTTATCATTTTGCCAACTAGTTAAGCTCCTCTTGAGAAGACAGCATAGAAGATACCATAGGAGCTGGATGAGAAACACAAAGGGTAGCTACATTACTATGGAGTTCTATAATAAGCTTCTTTTGCAACTCTATAGTTTCTTGAGAGTATTGTAACTGACCCTCAGATGTACCAAGCTTACTGGCTAATGTTACCATCTCCTTGAGAAAATAATTTTTTTCTTTAGTCATTGTTGATACATTTTCCTCTTCTAAAGGAGGATCTTTGTCTCCAGCTCTTTAATAGTGGTTTTCTGTGAATCCATTAAGGCTATATTGCAATAACATGTTTATGGATGTCATTCAAGGTAGCTTTCTTAGAGGCTAAATCCTTCAAAGCCTTGCTAAGCTGATTGGTTAGAGAGTCTACCTTATCTTGCAAAGAAGTGTAAACACATGTATATATGGTTTGAAGACAGGAGGTAATCAAGGTTTCCATAGTAGACTCAACACTAGAAATCAATTGAGAAAGCATGGGTCCAACTAGCTTAGTCTGTAAGGAGGAAGGAATCTATGAAATTAACCAACCTTCCCTTTGGGCTGCAAATAATTTGTGTAGGAAAAGAACAAGGAAAGGGAGCTACCAAAAAAACAACAGGAGCATATGTTTATGCTGGAGGATCTAGAATAAAAGGAGGATTGGAAGAACTCTTTGTCCGTTTTCAATGGAACCTAGCAAGAGGCTCATCATCACCATCGGAGTTGGCTTGCATAGGAGATGGAGAGGGAACTCAAGGTGGAGGTTGTTTCAGAAGAGGAGCAGGATTTGATACTGGCACTCCACCTAGAGGAGGTGCAAGAGTAATAATCTTCTAAAGAAAAGCTCCATACGACTCATTGATAAGTTAACCCTTCCTGACACGCTAAAAGTGCTAGTCCACTTAAGCCAATAGAAATACTGGCCAATCGAACTTGACACTTTCAAGTATTCTGATAGGCGCAATGAATAGTTCCTTGTGTCAAGATTGTGGGAGAGAAGGAAGGAGTCTCACTTGTAGCTTTCTTGCTTGCACAATGGGGGAAGACACACAAGGGTGGAGGCTGAAAACAGTTTTCCTCTTCTTAGTTGTGTAAGCCAAAAGAACTCTAGTACAAAGAAATAGAAGAACCCTAGATATGGGTCTCAAACCAAACTCAACTAACTGAGCCACGAACTAGAGTAGATAAGGATAGCTATCATGTAGCTATTATTCAGGGGCGGTGTACCAACCACATCTGCAACTGACAAGTCGGTTACATAAATACACAACGGTCACCCTGGCGTATCACGAGTGGAGCTCGATATGTCAACACTCCCCCTCGAGCTCAATCCCAATTCCTGCACACCAAGCAGGTCTCTGAACTTGCGCAGCTTCTCTGCGCCCAATGCCTTTGTGAATATGTCAGCTACCTGATCCTCTGTGCTGACATAAACTAGATCAATAAGGCCTAGTAAAACCCTCTCTCTCACATAGTGATAATGCACCTCAATGTGCTTTGTTCTAGCATGATAGACTGGGTTATTTGCCAAGTGTATACTACTCATGTTGTCACAATAAATGACAACTGGCCCATCTGTAGACTGATGCATATCATAAAGTAGCTTATGCAACCAAGCTACCTCACATGCAGCCATTGCTGCACCCCTGTACTCAGCCTCTGTGCTCGACAAGGCAACTGTAGGCTGTTTCTTGCTGCTCCAAGTGACTGCAGCACTCCCAAAAGAGAACACATATCCACTGGTAGATCGTCTATCAGAAATACTACCAGCCCAATCAGCATCAGTGTATCCATGCAACTGTATCTGAACCCCAGTCTCATAAAATAGTCCATACTGCAATGTGGACTTCACATACCTGAGTATGCGTCTAGCCGCATCCAAATGCGATTTCCTTGGAGCCTGCATAAACTGACTTACCAATCCAACAGCATAGCTCAAATCTGGCCTGGTAATAGTCATATAAATCAAGCTTCCTACTATGCGTCTGTACATAGTAGGGTCTTCCAGAAGCTCACCTGCATCTGCGCTCAGCTTCACATTCTGCTCCAAAGGAACTGAAATAGGCTTACAGCCTGTCATCCCATATTTGGACAGCATGTCCAATCCATACTGCCTTTGCAAGAGCTGTATCCCACTTGGTGATCTAATCACCTCAATGCCCAAGAAATAACGCAGCTCTCCCAAATCCTTCATCTCAAACTTTTGCTTCAATAGCATTTTCACATGAAGGATGTCTTCATCACTGTCACCTGTCATAATCAAATCATCAACATAAATGACAAGTAGCATAATACCTTTCTCTGTTTTTCTCACATAAAGTGAGAAATCTGCCTTGGAAATCTGAAAGCCAATAGTGACAAGATACTGTCCTATCTTGTCAGACCATGCTCTAGGTGCTTGCTTCAAGCCATACAAGGCTTTCTTCAACCTGCAAACAAACTCAGGATGAACATCATGTACATAACCTGGTGGCTGCTCCATATAGACCTCTTCTTGCAAATCACCATGCAAGAAGGCATTCTTTACATCCATCTGATGTAAAGACCATCCCTTTGATGCAGCCATAGCAATGACTGCTCTTACGGTTGCCATCCTTGCAACTGGACTGAATGTTTCTTCATAGTCAATGCCATATGTTTGTGCATACCCCTTGACTACTAATCTTGCCTTGTATCTGTTCACAGAACCATCTGTATTGTGCTTCACCTTATAAACCCACTTACAGCCAATTGCATTCTTACCTTTAGGCAAAGGTACCAATTCCCATGTAGCATTTGCTTCCAAGGCATCCATTTCTTCATCCATGGCTTTCTCCCATTTTTCTTTTCCCATGGCTTGCTCAAAAGAAGTGGGTTCTAGTTCCTGTATCACCTTGATCATATATGCATAGTGAATGGCTGTAAATCCATCATATTTCAGCCTATCCACAGGATACCTAACTCTGGTAGACCTGCGCAAAGTGGGTTCACTCCCAGGTGCTCTCAAAACATCCCTGGTCTTCCTTACTCCAGGTGTAACAATAGAGGGAATACCCAACTCATCATCAATGCTCTGTTCTGAGCCACTGGATTCACCATCCACATAAGAGTGACCTGCATTCACATCAAACATGGGCTGATCAACCTTCTCTTTTCCTTTTCGTGATACCTGCATACCACTATCTGCATTACTTTGAGAAGATTCTCCTGATCTCAATCTGCCTGTCCATGGCGAAGAATGTGAACCACTGCTAGAGGACGCTCCAGGTCCACTAATATTTTGTGACTGCTGCTGTGAATTCTGTGCAGCATTACCATTCTGTGCATCTACATCATCAATCACATTTACTGGTTTATACCAGCTACTCATCTCATCAAAAACAACATCTCTGCTCACTGTAAACTTACGAGTAGAAGGGTTATAGCATCTATACCCTTTTTGCTGCAAAGAGTAACCAATAAAGATGCACTTCTCAGCTTTTGGATCCAACTTGGATCTCAGCTCATCTGGCACATGTACATAGGCAATGCAACCAAAAATTTTCAAATGAGAAATATCTGGTTTCCTACCAGTATACCTCTCCTCTGGAGTCATTCCATGTATTGCTGCAGTGGGAGTCCTGTTCATTATGTAGACTGCTGTAGCAACTGCTTCAGCCCAATAGAAATCTGGCAGGTCTTTTTCATTGAGCATGGCACGAGACACCTCTCCAATATGTCTGTTTTTTCTTTCTGCAATTCCATTTTGTTGTGGGGTATGACTGCATGAATATTGCTGCTTTATGCCATGCTCCTGCAGGAACCTTGCAAACTCATTTGAGAGGTACTCCCCCCCTCCATCTGACCTTAGGCATTTTACTTGCAGACCTGTTTCTTTTTCAACCATAGCTTTAAGAGTTTTGAAATGCCCAAAAACTTCACTTTTCTTTTTCATAAAATACACCCAAACTTTTCTGCTATAGTCATCAATAAAACTGACAAAATAATGACAGCCTCCAAGAGATGCAGCTTTAGTAGTCCACACATCAGAGTGGATTAATTCCAATGGCTTCTTACTCTCTTGAACATGTCTAGGAAATGGTTTCCTTGCCTGTTTTCCAAACTGACATGCTTCACATACCTTATGCATTTCTGCAACCTTGAATTTTGGCAAACCTGCAACAATATTTTGGGCCTGCATTGATTTAAGTCGCTGTACATTAACATGACCAATGCGTTTATGCCAGATATCAATATCTGCAACTACACCGGTCCCATGTGCAAACATTGCTGCACTCAATTCAGACATGTCTGCATCCAACGTAAACATTCTGCCCTTCTTCTTTCCTTTTGCTATCAAGCGACCTTTATTTTTCATATCCTCAACAAAGCATCCATGAGGATTAAATCTGACCTGCAAGCCCTGTTCAACCATTTGACCAACAGAAACCAGATTCTTGGTGATATTCGGGACATGAAATACATCGGACAGGTATTTCTTTTTCCCATCCTGCATAGACAAGGGAATTTTTCCAATCTGCACAATAGGATGTGCAGTATCATCACCAGTCTCCACAAATCCTGGTTTTTCCATTTTCCTTGCATCCTCCATCCATTCTGCATGACCTGTCATGTGGTTTGATGCACCTGAGTCAACATACCATACATCATTGCTTTCTTCTGCACTTGTCACAGAATTGTTCATGTGCTGCACCATGAACAAATGCTCATTTCTGTCATCACCCTGTCTACTAGAAGATGCATAATTCCCTTGTTGCAGTTTTCCATTCATGATGTCATTCTGCTTTTTATAGCAGTCTTTAGCCATATGACCCATTTTACCACAATAGTAGCATTCAACATTACTGTTTGCATTTTGGCCTCTTTGCCATCCACCACGACCTCTTTGGCTCCCCCTGCCTCTAGAGTTACCACGTCCTCCTCCATAGGACTGGTTTTCTTGAGTTTGCTGCATATTTTGATTTCTACCACGGCCTCCAAATCGGCCTCCTCTACCTCTGCCTCTACCTCTTCCAGCATTTGAGTAGAAGACAGCTTCTTTTGAAGTTCCTCCTGAAGAAGATGCACCACCATTTCTCTGCTCCTCAGAAATTAGAAGAGCAATCAACTCCTCAAAATCAGGAAATCTTTCACGAACTGAAATGGATGTCCGAAACTGTGCATAATCCTTTCCTAGACCATTCAAGGTCACAGAAACTAAATCATCATCTTCCACTGGCGACCCAATGGAAGCAAGTGCATCTGCAATCTTCTTCACCTTCATGTGGTAGTCATTGATGCTCATATTTTCTCTTTGCACATTGTGCAACTCTTGCTTGAGCTGCATTTTCCTGGCTTGCGTATTTGTGCTATACATCTTTGACAGAGTATCCCATGCCTCCTTTGGCGTACTTGCATCCTGAATATGCACAATCATAGAGTCTGAAATGCTAATAGACAGCCAGTACATAACTTTCCTGGCTCTCTCATGCCATGCTTTGAATGCCTGCATTTGCTGTTGATTTGGAACATCAGGAAGAACTGGTTCTTCTTCATTTCCTGCAACAAATTCCCAATATCCTTTTCCCATAAGGAAATTCGTCATTCTAAACTTCCATGCCTGGAAGTTGTTCTTGTCAAGCTTTTCAGTTACAATCTGTGAAAGAGAATCAGACGCCATTACTGCGAAAAATTCTGTCACTGCAAAAACTCAACTTCACCCTCACAAGGGCAGATCTGCAAAACTGGCGAAAGTGGTATTTGACCACACAGTCACTTCCTAGTGACGATTTTGCATAAACAGGAACCAAGGATGATTCTGAAACTCCCAATGTCTCTGCGCACAAGCATACGATGCAATTTCTACAGTAACTTTTCACCGACCTGTAGAACAGTGGCTGCACAGCATAAAACTGAGCCTTTTCCTGAGTGCGTGCAGAAAACTTCCGTCTGCAAAACAGGCCCCGAAATGGCCTCAAATAAAAAAAACAAGGTCGCCAAGGGCTAAAGCCCTTTCCCGCAGCATATACTGCCCTCTTGCTTCAGCGCGAAGGGCGTCTCAACCTGAGACAATGCACTCCTGCAATTTCCAGCTGTGCTACCTGCAGAGATCTGCTCCCAAAACAGAAAATGAAAGCAACACTGCTCCTCTTACCAGAACACCGCGAGCTTGGCTTGCTTTCTTGAGCTCCTTACCACGAACAAGGCTCTGATACCATGTCAAGATTGTGGGAGAGAAGGAAGGAGTCTCACTTGTAGCTTTCTTGCTTGCACAATGGGGGAAGACACACAAGGGTGGAGGCTAAAAACAGTTTTCCTCTTCTTAGTTGTGTAAGCCAAAAGAACTCTAGTACAAAGAAATAGAAGAACCCTAGATATGGGTCTCAAACCAAACTCAACTAACTAAGGTGGCATACTAACTGAGCCACGAACTAGAGTAGATAAGGATAGCTATCATGTAGCTATTATTCAGGGGCGGTGTACCAACCACATCTGCAACTGACAAGTCGGTGACATAAATACACAACGGTCACCCTGGCATATCACGAGTGGAGCTCGATATGTCAACACCTTGGACAAGCACTTAGATGCAGGCTGGCTTGACATGAAGTGATCTTGTAGGAATTAACACAATTGCTTCCAGACAGGAGAAGAGATATGGGCCACTGACACCCCTGAACTACTAATAACTTTAGTTGATACCAAGGGAATAGAAGTCTCCTTTTTTAGAAGGGAAATGATCTCCTCTGCTATTAGCAGTTGATTACCACTAGGCACAAAGGACACTGAAAGGGGTAATAGCAATGCCTCGCTTATGTTGGCAGAAGATAAGTAGAAATTGTGGTCATACACCAAGCTAGAATGGTTTTTACAGAATGTTAGGAAAGGATAGCAAAGCTTCTCATACACAGGTGGAAACTTGAGTGGAACAAATTGATAGAGGCCAACCTGATGGATATAATCAATATCTAGTAGGAGGGAGTAGTCATGAACTGGTAGTGGGATAAGCTGAATTACTATCGGCGGGATGTGGAAGAGGATGACATTCAAACTACACGAGATAGAACAACACACATAAAAACTAGGAAAAAGGAATAATTCCTGTAAAAATCAAACAAACTACCACTAATATGAATATTAGAAAGAAAAAGGCAGAGGATAGACAAGTTTGGACCTGACTTCCCCAAGTGGACCACAGCCTACGAAAAAATTCGACATGACCCATGCACACATGCGACCGCCGATAGCTTCATGATATGTTGACAAATAGGCAGTCGAATCCCTAGTAAGCAATCAATCAAATCAAATACAAGCACGATCGTATCTCGTCCCCTCGACACTAACTAGACCAAACTGATGAAAATGAACACTTAATCAGAACCATTGATTAATAACTAGAATACATAGGGACTGATAAGACCAACATATAATGAATAAATCCCATCCCCTAAGTGCATGCCATCATCCTATGGTGTGGTGATGTGGACGGGTGAAACTACATAGATTCCTCTTAATAGATGATATTAGCAAATAGTTCATTGTTAAATTATGTCCTTGCACGCAATGAGTTCTAGTTCGCAACCCAAAACCCACGTAGACTAGACTCGATTGGATGATGGTCTCTACAAATGCATTTCCTTGCTATAAATTACATGATGTTTGGTGCAAAGTGCATGCATGAGTGACGACAGGGGTTTCATTTTTATTTACAATTTAATGTGTCTACAGCGTGTGTGTGGGTGCACTATGAACATTAGGGATTAATTTTAACTTACAAAATCATGTGGGTGATTATGCAAGGTGCATGTGCAACAATGGAATTCCTTTTACAAATTAATAGTTCGTTTATTTTACTTTGGGGTGCATTCTTTTAGTTTGGTGTGTGCAACGGTTGAATTAATTTTATATACCATTACCATGTGTGTTATGGTGCATGTGAAAGAGGGAAAAGAAATTGAACATGGCAGTTTGTGGGACACGCACAAGGTCTATCGACACATCAAAAAATAAAGCATGAACCCCATGGATCCTTAGCAAGAATAAAAATACCACAAACAAAAGGACAACCTGTCAACTTGTAGAAAGTCGACAACTTGGACAAGAAGAAAAACACCAACAACTAATAAAAATGCATAAAGAAAACAAAACAAACATAATGGGAGTGGATGGGGTTTTGTTGAATTTATTGTGTTCCATTTTGGTGTCTTGTTCATTGGTGATACTGAGATGAGGGTTTGTTTGTTTGTTTTGTTGTTTAAATATTTTTTAAATATTATGACTTTTATGTGGATTTTATATTGTTTCGATGATGTGTATGTGTTATCATTGTTGTTTTTTAAATAAATAAAACCAATTCAAGTGGTCAAAATGGGTGTCTCTTTTGATTGATGAAGAATTAGGCATGTATCGGTGGCATGTTTAAGACCCTACGTGCATCCTCATGTGTGAACTACAACTGAAGGAAAACACCCACGTCCCATGACAAGCTCCGGTGCGAACAATGGTGAAGGAACTGGAAACCAAACATGAAGGCACAAGGACCCAAAAACAAATGCCACAAGGGCATCTCGAGTGGTGGTCCGAAGGGGTAATGGGGGTTAAGTTGTGGTTATGGGGGGAGGAAAAAGATGTGTTGATGGTACGGGGGTGAGAGAAAATGGTTTGCTGGTTTGGTTATAACAGGGGCACAAGAAGGGGGGCTAGTGAGGGGGAATGAGGGTGTAGTGGGGGAAAGCTTATGGGGTGGGAAGGGGGGCCATTAGGGGGATAGGATGGTTAGGGGTGGACAATGGAGTGGGGGAGGGGGGGGGGGGGGGGGGTCAATGGGGTTGGTGGGCAAGGTAATGGGGAGGGAGGACTAATGGGTGGGGGTCAACGAGGAGAGAGGCGCAATGAGGAACAACAAGGGGAGCGCGGCAGGGTGAGATGGCACTGGCGGTGCATGGCAAGACGGAGGCAGGCAAGGTGCCAGGCAAGGCAGAGTGAGAGGAGGCATTAGGTAAGGTGAGAGGTGCCGTGGAGAGGTGGGAGGCAAAGGAGTGAAGGCATGTGGCAGTGGGGTGTTGGTCGAAGGAGGGAGAGGAGGAAGGGGAGGAGAAGGGAGGATGGAAGTCATGGTGGAGGGTAGGAGGGAGGGAGGAAAAAAAACAGGGGGGATGGCAGGGGAGGGAAGAAGGGAGGGAAGAGAGAGAGAAGAAAGAGAGAGAAAGAACGAGAGAGAGAGAGAGAGAGAGAGAGAAGAAAGGAGCAGGGGGTTGGTAACGGTCAGGGAGGGGTTAAGGGAGTGAAAAAAAATGAAATAATAATAATAATAATAATAATAATAGAGAAAACATAGTGGGTGGCCCTAGTCTCGCACACAATTGTTGTGGGGCAGGGCTAAACAAATTTGCTACGATGAGAATGATCAGCAAGGAAAGAGGACGGACTAGTCGGCCACCCATACAATGGTCTTGATGACACACAATTCAAGGCAAAATCCAAGCGTTCGCAAGTACACGCAAATGCGACAAGACATAAAATTCAAAAAAAAATTGAAAATATCAGGGCCCCGAAGTAACATGTGGTGAAAAGGAAAAGTAGGCAGGATAAGATGTTTGGTAGGAGAAACAAGTGTTCACATGGAAAAAAATGATAAAATAACACCTGAAAATAGAATTGGAAATTAATAACGAAAAATTTGTTGGCTGAAATGGAATGCAACAAGAATAAAAAATGATTGGGTTGAGAAGACAAACAAAGTCATCAAGTCAAGATACAAATTCAATGAGAAATAGGGGTGGGGCATTCAAGTGGAAAAAAAAAACACACACACACAAAAACGAAACAAAAATTAATTCGTAACAATCAGTTAGTCGAAAGAAGGGACAACAAAAAAGGAAAAATATCAAGGAGCAATGTTCAACAGGGCTATCAGGCCAAAATGTGATTTTGGTGTAAGAAAGGCGTGTTCGCATGGAAAATGATAAAAAATGAGTGGAAAAACACAATTAAAAATTAATTGCACAAAATTTGTGGGCCAGAATGAGGAAAAAAAAAGAAAAAATGTTCGGTGGGACTAAAACTCGAGGCTATCCAAGAAGAATGCCATTTTGATGAGAAAAGAGCGTGTTCACAACATAAAAATATTGCAAAAAGTGCATTTTAAAAAATACACACAAACATGTAAAAATGAATAATGGCCAATCCATGCATCAGATACATAGGATATAAAAAGAAAAAGTGTCTACAAGAAGGACAAGATGAAGGCTATCGTATCAAATTCTAGTTCCAAGGCGAGAAAGGCATGTTCACATGGAAACCTGTTCGATTCGCATAAAATTCTTCAAAAATTAATAACTAAGGAACTATTGCTCAAAATAGAGGGAAATAAAAAGGAAAAGTATTGAATTCAAAGGGACAAACAAGGTTATAGGGTCAAATTTCAATTTTGGTGAACATAGAATGTGTTCGCATGAAAGTTCAACAAAATAAAGAAAAAGGCTAAAGAGGCAAGCAAAGACCCCGGGTATGGGGTGGAACATGAGCGTTCGATGAGGAAGGAACCTCAATAGGGTATAAATAAAACATGATATCATTTAAGGGTCAAATAACAATGTGTTTATGAAGATATGCAAACAAGACGCGCAAGGACGCATCCCTGCACTTAAAACTTGAATAGATCGGTTTGTCTAATTAGAGGTCCTAACACTCAACCATAAACCACATCCTTGTGTCCCCACAATTAACACATGATATATATATAAATAAATGCAAGAGATAGGGTTAGCAACACTTGGCCCATTCAATTGTGGTCGTGGTGGACCCTTGTCAATGTCCGGGGAGTTGGAGTCATTCGAAGGAGGTATCTCAACTTACGAGAGCACCATGCATCCAGCGTGGTAGGAACCATGTAGTAGTGTTGAGAGTCAAGCTCATAGTCTTTGGTTCAATTATCTACCCTAGTTGAATAAGGTTAAGTCATATTGACTTAACCATGGTTAGATCTAGGTTACTTGATCTTTGGATATGTGTGTAGTACTACAATTGACTTAATTGTATGGAATGAAATGGATTGAACAGGGAGCATAGCTGCTACCCTTATGGCCTAAGCCTCTTTCCATCTCTCTCTCTCATTCGTTACATGGTATCAAAACTTGTTTGGCTGGCCAATATGGTTCTCTTTGCATGTCCATCCGATGTGTTTGCCATGTTCGCCCACCATTGCTGAAGAAGAAGAGTAGCAACAAATGAAGAAGAAGAAGGAGATGAAGGAGAAGGAGAAGGACGTATTGTGCTTCCTGTCTACCCGTGTGCGCTGCACCTTGTCCATTGACCTAGCTTCAGTTGCCACCTTGACTGTAGGTACTGTCCACAGTAATTGACCCCTACAAATTTTGAGCATCCATGTCAGACAGCCTGTTATCATTGCTACGTGTCATCTTGCCTCATCTACCAACACTCCATGGTATATGCCTTTCTGAGCATTGTTTCCGGTGTGGACATTGGAGCAAGAAGCTTCCACATTCTGGTCAGCAATTGGCTTATGTTCCATGTCTTCTTCAAACATTTTAGGCTCTTTGGGATCACAAAGTCAACAATCACAGTGTTGATTGACAGAAGAGGATAAAGAGGGAACAACTCAAGAAAATATGTTAGAAATTGAAAGTGGGAGAAGAACTTTGTGGCGAGCAGCTAGCTTTACAGAAGGGTCAATGTATATATATGTTAGAAGGGCTGGAACTACCAAAGTCATATGAAGTCAAGATCTCCTCTCCAGCTTTGATGCCAGCCAAGTTTGCAATTGAACTTTTGAAACAAGGTTCCTTCCCATCAATCATAGGAGGAAGGATACTCTTGAATACTAAGAAATTGATTTTCAGAGCAAATGAGAACCCAATTGTGTTGAGGTCAATGAAGGGACTACATTAGCTCTCTGATGGCCCTCCACAAGATATTATAGATGACAGTGTCATGATCTTTTGTGTATGTCCTTGCAAATACCCCCTTAGCATCTACTCTAATTAGCACAAGACCATAACAGAGGACCAGTTTTGATGATCCACAGAACATTGACATACCCTCCTGGACTTCTTCTACAAAGAGTTCTGTCTTCTCAGGCCACCATGGATTCTTGGTATTTTTTTGTTGAGATGCAATTGATGTGAAGCGGGGTTTTGATCTATTTCCTGTTCTCTCAAAATAAGAGAGATTGAAGGAAATCTGTTGGTAGAAATGGCATTGCATTATAGAAAATATAAGATACACATAGAGATACTCATCATTTGTAGACTCTGAAGGCTGAAGGTATGGTTAGCATAGACACTTAGGGTCTTCATCAAGAAAAGAGCATTTGGGCCCTTACCATTTGAAGCATATTAGTTGCATCATCAAGTGGAATCACAGATGTTTCCATATATCAGAATTCTAAAGCCTGCCCTCAACTTGAGGAGCTTGATTTGAAGACTTTGGAATGGCAAACATAGGAGAGAAGGACACTATCACTCAGATAGTAGGTGAGAAGCTGGACTACAACAATTTTGTTCTATGGAAATTCAGGATGTCTAATTTCTTAATTGGAAGAGGCTATTGGGACCTAGTCACAGGTCTTAAAGATGATCCCAAGCTACCAAAGGATAGACCTCCAACACAGGATCAATTAAAGGCACATAGGACATGGTTGGAAAAGGCTAGCAAGGTCTTGCATTGGTTGTCCCTTATGTGTGTTGGACACAAAAGCTATGAAAATTGCAAATTGTACTTCACCAAAAGCTACTTCGGACTTATTGATGAAAAATTATGGGCATGTCACTCATGCAAGAAAGACACAATTGAAGCAAAAATTCAGCCACATATCCAGGAATGGAAGGTTTATTGAAGACTATGTGAGTGAGGTTAGAACCATTGCAGAACAACTAGCCTCAATTGGAGCTAAAGTTGAGGATGATGATTTGGTGGCCACTACCCTCCATGGTCTGGGAGAGGAGTATAAGCAGTTTGACACTTCCATATCAGTATGTCAAGAACAGCCTGACTTTGATGAACTTGTGGCAATTCTTTTGTATGAAGAAGTGAAGCTTGGACTCAATACAAGTTCCAATGGTTCTAAAAACAGCAGGGACAGTGTCTTCTACTCAAATCAAAGGGGTAGAGGTAGAAGAAGAATATCAAAATTTAGAGGAAGAGGTGTTGAAAATGCATTTGCAGCCCATGGACAGCAAAGTACTGGATGGAAAAATATGCAGCCTAAGCAAATAGAGGTGCCTAAAATGCTCGTGGAAGAGAGGATTATTCATCTAGAGGAAAAGGCACTTGGTAGCAGCCTTAAATGAGTCATGGACAACAATCAAATGCAAACAAGGATTTTCATTATTGTGGCAAATACGCGCATGTAGCTAAGGATTGCTACAAGAAACAGAATGATCAAAAAGCAAGAGGGAGGCAAGATGGTAATTATGCCTCTTTTAGTGATATGCATGAGGATGACAGATTGTTTTCTATGCAACATGTGAAGAAAGGGTTGCCTACACAGGGCAAAGCAGATGATGTATAGTATATAGACTCAAGGGCATCTAACCGCATGACTCCTCATGGAGAGTGGTTTGACACATCGGTAGAAGGTGCTCATGGATATGTTTGCACAGGGGATGATACACAGCATGACATTATGCATACATGTACTGTTCCCTTGATGATGCATGGTGATAAGAAAAAGAGTCTCTATGATGTGTTACATGTACCCTCCATAACAAAAAACTTGCTTTTTGTGGGACAAATGGCTGAGCAGAATCTATAAGTTAGATTCAATAGAGATGGTTGCTACATTGAACAATATGGTCAAGGATGCAAACTCATTGCTAAAGGCAAAAGAAATGGCAGGATGTTTACATTGGATACAAAAATTCTAGCATTGAATGCTGCTACGTACTCACATGACAATGCTGCATTAAGGGACATTGAGATATGGCATAAAAGGATTGGTCATGTAAATGTTCAAAATCTAAAGAACATGCATCATAAGCAAGTTGTAATTAGACTCCCTAAGTTCAAGCATGTGGAATTGAGACATGTATGTCAGTCGTGTCAATTTGGGAAGCAATCAAGGCTTCCATTTATGAGGCATGTAAGCACTACTACTAGACCATTACAGCTTGTACATTTTGATGTATGGGGACCCTCACAAAATGCATCTCTTGGGGGATCACGTTACTATGTGTCATTCATAGATAACAATAGTAGGTACACATGGTTGTATGTGCTAAAACACAAGAATGATGTCATGGATGCTTTTCAGGACTTCTGTTAGAATATCAAGCTCCCATTACTCTTCATTCAGTCTATCTTTATGTGTGTGACTGACATTAGCTGGATACAACTGACATGCGTGTGGCATTCAATAAGTTGGTGTAGTCAATGACTTAACCACAATTAGTCTTGGTTAGTCATATCTATGTGTCTCTTTCAGTTAGTATGATGGAAGAATAATGGAAGAAGAACAACAATGAGTTGAGGCTCATCTTCCGCTCCACTCTGTCTCTCTCCCTCTCTTCCAACATGGTATGAGAGCTTGAATGCCTGAAGCGTGAAGGCTTGGTAGTGGCCATTTGACATCAAGACATCAGATCTGAAGAAAACGTCATCAAAGGAGGCTGTGCATGTAGCCAATTTTTTTGCAGAAGCTATATCTTACTACATAAATGATTTTTGGAGAAATGGCTCGCAATTCTTGACCGCTTCGACATGTCTACAACTTGCATAAGAAAGTTTTTTTAAATTTCTCATAGATTTTGAGATATTCAGCACAGACATGTGCAGACTGTTGTTTACTACAGTAAATAGCAAGCGATTCCAGGGCATTGGTGGCTTTCATCCTAACAATGTATATGCCCTTATTATCATGCATTTGAGCATGATATTGGAGTGTTAAATGCTCAGTTTTGAAGCTTATTTGCTGGCTAGAAACAATGAACTGGTTGCTGTCCTGAATTTCAAAACAATATACCTATAGGGTTGAAGTATCTGTGATGCTTATTTGCTAGTTTGGATCATACTACTTGAGTGGTAGATGATTTTTGGGATATTGTGAGTGCTAAAAGTCCAAATTTTGGACTGATTTGTTTCTAGTTATACTAGGGTATTGACTGGTTATTGTAGGCAGGAAGGATACTATCATCTTCACTTGACATACATGCAATATATTCTAACCGGTTGGACATGTATCAACTCTTGCATAGAGTGGCAATTGAATGAGATGTGTTGGGGATGTTTTGAGGTCTGAATACTCTTATTTTAATAGATAAAATACTGCTGGTTATAGCAGTGGAATGGTTGTATTTGAAACTGCTACTTACAAACAATACAAACATTGATACTTGTATGGACTGATTTGTTGCTTGGTTTATGCTCAAGTGTTTTTCATTGTTGGAATATAGTTTACATCAAGGAGGTTGTCAAGAAAACTGTCTAGAATGGTAGGAAACTGTCCTGAATAGCAGGAAACTGGTCCTGAACTGTATGAAAAGGAGTCACATACTTACAGGTTGTGTACATCACTGAATACCTAAGCTGAAACTATGGCAAATGTCAAGGCTTTGATAATATTACTCAAATTGCGGGAGAAAAGCTAGACAACAAAAAGTTTGCTTTATGGAAGTTTCGTATGAAGAAATTTTTGGTTGGGAAAGGTTATTGGGACTTATGTACAGGTGATGAGGTTGAACCTGAAATGCATGAAAGGAATCTGGCAAATGATCAAAAAAGGGCTCATAATCTATGGACTAAGAGAGCATGCAAGGTGTTACATTGGTTTCCTTATGTATATCAAATGCTATGGTTATACAGATTACTGGATGCAGTTCCCCAAAGGATGCATGGGACATACTCATGAAGAATTATGAAAAGTAACACATGCAAGAACGATTTAGCTAAAGCAACAGTTCAATAACATGTCTAGGAATGGCACAAGCATTCAAGCCTACACTACAGAAATCAAGAACATAGCGGATCAGCTTGCCACCATTTGATCTTCAGTGTATGAGGGTGATATGATTGCAGTGACATTGAATGAATTTGGCAAAGAGTATAAAGCATTTGATACGTCTGTTTCTATGAGAGCTAAATCCCCTGATTGGGATGAGCTTATTGCTTTGCTGCTGCATGAGGAAGTTAAGCTTGGGCTGAATACAAGTTCTAGTACGTCTCAAAGTAGAGACACTGTTCTTTACTCTAGCCAGCATGGTAGAGGCGGCAAAGGCTGTGGCTCTTTTCAAGGTCGAGGAGACACTCAAAAAACTTATGGATAGCATCAGCAGAATGCCTGGCATGGCACAAATACATAGGGCCATCATGGATCTAGTGGCTTTAGAGGCAAAGAGATCACCCAATGGTAGAGGTGGTGGATTGGTTCATGGCAATCAAATGATCAGTCAAACAAAGATAAGGACTGACATTATTGCGGCAGACATGGACACATTGCAAAGGATTGTTACAAGAAGCAAGGAGATATGAAGGCAAAGGGCAAACAACATGGGCACTATGCATCTTCTAGCGGTGCTCATGATGAGTATGTTGATAGATTGTTTGCCATGCAACGTGTGTCTAAGAATGTATCTAGGCAAAACAGAGATGAGAGATGGTACATTGATTTAGGGGCTTCAAATCAAATGATACCCCATGGAGAATGGTTTGATGAGATGGTTGCAGGTTTACATGGTTATGTGTGTACTGGGGATGACACCCAACATGACATTGAGCATACAAAAATTGTTCCGTTGTTGATGCATGATGGCAAGAAAAGAGCCTGCATGATGTACTACATGTATCTACAATAACCAAGAATCTTTTGTCAGTTGGACAGATGGCAGAATAGAATTTGCAAGTGAGATTTAATAGAGATGGATGCTTTGTTGAAGAATATGGTAATGGCTGCAAATTGATTGCTAGAGGCCGAAGAGATGGAAGAATGTTTACTCTTGATGCGTCAATTACAGAATTGAAAGAAGCCATATTTGCACATCATGATGGTGCTATACGGGATATTGAGATATGGCATAAGCGGATTGGCCTTGTGAATGTACAAAAGCTGAAATCTATGCAGCATAAGGAGATAGTGCTTGGATTGCCTAAGTTCAAGTATCATGACTTTGGACATGTGTGTGATGCATGTCAGTTTGGAAAGCAAGCACAGTTTCCATTTATGAGACATATACAGAATAGCTCACGACCCTTGCAATTGGTACATTCAGATGTATGGGGTCCATCTCATAATGCTTCGATTGGTGGTGCTCATTACTATGTATCCTTCATTGATGATTTCAACAGAGGTATACTTGGCTTTACATACTCAAACATAATGATGATATGCTTGATGCATTTAAGGACTTCAAGAAGCATCCTGAAAATGAGTTGAGTTGTAAAATTTCATGTCTTAGATCAGTTGGAGGTGGAGAATGTGTCTCTAATTACTTTGACAAGTACCTTGCTAAACATGGGATTAGAAGACAGTTAACTTGCAACTATATACCGGAGAAAAATGGTGTAGCAGAAAGGAAAAATAGGGTACTGATGGAATTGGCAAGAGCTATGCTGAATGAGAAGAGTTTGCCAAATCGTTATTGGGCTGAAGCAGTAGTGATTGTTGTCTATGTGCTGGATAGAACCCCTATAGCAGGGATTCATGATGTAACTCCATATGAGAGGTTGTATGGTCATAAGCCTGACATTTCACACTTGAAGGTATTTGGTAGCATTGCATATGTTCATGTTCTATGAAAAGAGGAAGAAATTGGATCCTAAAGCTGTCAAGAGTGTGTTCCTTGGTTATGCACAAGACCAGAAAGCTTACAAGTGTTATGTACCATCTATACATGAGACATTGATTAGCAAAGATGTATTTAATGAGCTAGCATTGTGGTATGGTAATCCTATTGCAGTGGTTACTAATGGATCAATGAGCAATAGTAATGCTGAAAATACACCTACAGTGAGTACATCTATGAGTGGTCCTACAGGTGATGGGTCACCTATAGTAAGTCCTTGGTCAGGACACTTGCGGAGTCGTACTCCTATGTCCACTAACACGGATATGTCAGTGAGGGGGAGATTGGATAAGGGAAAAGAAAAGATGCTTGAGGATATGACATGTCCACTTACAACAGGTTATGAGTCATCTAACAGCAACAGTTTGGATAGTGAGTTGGGCATTCTGCCTATTATGACACCTAGAGCAAGGCAGAGTTGTTATGTACTGCCTCATGAGAGGCAAGCTCAGAGTGAGCCATAGTTACAGAGATCTGAGAGAGTCAGAAAACCAGTTGACAGGTTTACATACACTGGTTATTCAGCCCATCATTATCCATATATGGCTAGTGTGACAGGTTACAAAGAATCTACAAAGTTTGATGATGCAGTTACAAATGATAATTGGTGTGCTCCCATGGATGAGGAGTATGCAGCCCTGGCTGAAAATGAGACATGGGAATTAGTTGAGTTGCCTGAAGGCAAAGTCCCTATTGGATGCAAATTGGGTGTACAAGGTTAAGTGCAAGTCAAATGGTTCATTAGAACGCTATAAGACCAAGTTGGTTGCAAAAGGGTATGTGCAGCAATATGGCCTTGACTATGAGGAGACTTTTAGTCCACTGGTGGCTAAAATGGCAACAGTTAGAACTATCATTGCTTTGGCAGCATGTAAAGGCTAGAAATTATAGCAAATGTACGACGTCAAGAATGCTTTCTTGAACGGTGATTTGGTTGAGGAAGTATATATGGAGCAGCCTGAAGGCTATGTTCACCCGGACTTTCCTACACATGTATGTAAGCTGAAAAATGATTTATATGGACTGAAACAAGCACCTAGAGCATGGAATACTCGGATTAGTAGTTATTTACAACGACATGGATTTAGATTGGGTGATGCAGATCACAGTCTGTTCACGAAGAAGACAAATCATGGATATGTATTTCTAGTGGTTTATGTAGATGATCTTATCATCACTAGAGATGATGAAGAGGGCATTGCTGAAATTAAATCATATTTACAGACTGAATTTAGAGTCAAAGACCTTGGTGAACTAAAGTATTTTCTTGGGATTGAGGTAGTCTCTACGCCTCAAGGTATATGGCTGCTACTACAGAAGCAATACGCTTATGACATGTTATAAAAGTATGGTATGGCTGAATGCAAGCCTATGGAGACACCTCTTGATTAGAATGTCAAGCTCCAGATTGATGTTGGGAATGACATAGAGAATGTGACCATGTATCGACAGATGGTGGGCAGTTTGATATACTTGACTATTACCCGTATTGACTTATGTTATGCAGTGGGTTGATTAGTCAATTCATGCAGAAGCCTCGCAAACCACATTTAGATGCAGTCAGGAGGATCATGAGATATGTAAAGGGTACTATAGATTATGGGCTATTTTATGCATATGGAAAATCTCTTGACTTGACAGGGTTTACTGATGCTGATTGGGCTAGTTGTGCTTATGACAGGAGGTCAACTAGTGGTTATGCATTTGGATTGGGCAACACTATGATTAGTTGGCAGAGTAAGAAATAGCCTACTGTTGCATTGTCTAGTATAGAAGTTGAGTATAGAGGAGCTACCTTAGCGGCTTGTGAAGTAGTTTGGTTGATGAAACTACTGAAAGACTTGGGAATACAGCTGGAAAGCAAAGTGAGATTGCATTGTAATAACCTCAGCAGTGTTATGTTGTCTAGCAATCCTGTCTACCATGCTAGGTCCAAACATATTGAGGTTCAATACCATTTTATCATAGAAATGGTTCTTACAGGGAAGATTGACTAGACATGTGAAGACTGAAGACCAAGTAGCAGATATATTTACCAAGTCTCTTGGTAAAGAAAAGTTCATATACTTCAGATAGCTACTTGGAGTTTATCAGATGGTTCGAGCTTGAGGGGGAGTGTTAGAATATCAAGCTCCCATTACTCTTCAGTCAGTCTATCTTTATGTGTGTGACCGACATTAGCTGGATACAGCTATACATGTGTGTGGCATTCAATAAGTCGGTGTAGTTAGTGACTTAACCACAGTTAGCCTTGGTTAGTCATGCCTATGTGTGTAAGTCTCTTTTAGTTAGTATGATGGAAGAATA
This sequence comes from Lygodium microphyllum, assembly GCF_053477565.2. Taxonomy (NCBI): domain Eukaryota; kingdom Viridiplantae; phylum Streptophyta; class Polypodiopsida; order Schizaeales; family Lygodiaceae; genus Lygodium; species Lygodium microphyllum. The sequence goes on along the minus strand of NC_141149.1, from coordinate 103,727,150 downwards.
ATGGAAGAAGAACAACAATGAGTTGAGGCTCATCTTCCGCTCCACTTTGTCTCTCTCCCTCTCTTCCAACAACTTCAAGAGACATGTGGAGAATGAATTGGCTTGCTACATCTTATGCTTGAGATCTGATAGTGGTGGAGAATATATCTCTAAAGACTTTGAGCACTTCTTGGCAGCCCGTGGGATAAAAAGGCAATTGACATGCATGTACACACCACGACAAAATGGTGTGGTAGAAAGGAAAAACAAGTTGATCGTGGAATTTTGGCTAGAGCCATGTTGAATGAGAAGAGCCTACCAAATGCATATTGGGCAGAGGCTGTAATGACTGCTGTGTATGTCATGAATCATACACCAATAGTAGGGATATACATGAGGTGACTCCTCATGAGAGGCTTTATGGGATAAAGCCTGACATTAGTCATCTTAAGGTCTTTGGATGTTTGGCATATGTACAGAAGAGGAAGAAGCTTTATCCAAAGGCATAAAAGGCCATCTTTATTGGGTCTGCACAAGATATGAAAGCGTACAAATGGTACAATCCTTCTACTCATGAGAGATTGGTCTCAAGAGATGTAGTATTTGATGAGCTGAAATTATGGCATGAGAAGAAAACCATCTTGATGAATGATGATGATACTTGTCTGGAGACTTATGTACATGCATATACAAATGAGAGTGCAAAAATTTCTAGGCCTTCTAAAGATACTACTACATCAATTAGTCCTCCTTGGACAGGTAGATTGAGGACTTCAACATCTTTCTCCACTGACATGGGTATGTCAGTGAGGGGGAGAAATGCAGATAAAGGCAAAGGAAAACTTGATGATGTTACAGAGCCACTCCTTGGACAGGTAGATTGAGGACTTCAGCATCTTTGTCCACTAACATGGGTATCTCAGTGAGGGGGAGGAATGTAGATAAAGGCAAAGGCAAACTTGATGATGTTACAGGGCCACTCACTTTGGTTATGATTCACCTGGCACTGACATCTTGGATAAGAGTTTGGTATTCCATCAGTTGTGACTCCTGGTGTGAGACATAGATACATACCACCTCATGAGAGAGGAGAGTCTCATACTGCACCTTTGTTGAGGAGATCCAAAAGAGCTAGGAAGCCTATGGATAGGCTTACATACAATGGCTACATAGTGAGGCACTATGCATATATGGCAAAAGACACTAGCTTCAAGGAACCCACAAAGTTTTCTGAAGCTATTTTGGATGATCATTGGTGTAAGGTAATGGATGAGGAATATTCAACATTGGTTGAAAATGAAACTTGGGATTTGGTTGATTTGCCTGAAGGAAAAATGCCTATTGGTTGCAAATGGGTATACAAAGTGAAGTGCAAATCAGATGGCACATTGGAAAGATACAAGGCAAGACTTGTGGCAAAAGGGCATGCATAACAATATGATCTTGATTATGAGAGACATTTAGCCCCATTGCTAAAATGGCAACCGCGAGAACAATGATTACAGCATCTAAAGGATGGAATATGTATCGAATGGATGTGAAGAGTGCTTTTATCAATGGTGATATGGTTGAGGAAGTATACATGGATCAGCTCGAGGGCTATGTACATCCATATTTTCCTACATGTGTGTGTAGATTGAAGAAAGCATTGTATGGGTTGAAGCAAGAAACTAATTGGCCAAATCATGCAGAATCCTATGAAGTCTCACTTGGACATGTTGAGATGTTTGCAATCACACCTACTTCAGCCTCTTTGGAAGGAGCAATGAGGGCTCAAGACTAGAATCCCATAAGCACAATAGGAGAAGTGCAACCATCCAGTTTTCTATAAAGCATTGTACTTGCTCTCTTTTCTAATGAAATGTCATAGTACTTTTTTCCTTCAATAAAGTCTCTATGTCATTGTTAGTCTATATACAAGATTGTGTTTATGAGTCCAAGCTTCCATCTTGGAACCTAATTCGCTTGTGTAACGGTCAGTAATGTCAGTGTCTTCATGAACACACTCTTTCTCTTCCAACCTCCATAGCTTTTGCCTCAAGCCATGTTCTAGATCCATGTTTTTACATGGTATCAGAGCCCATTCGGGCATGGCACTACCTCTCTAGCCTCTCTTGGTTCCTTTCAAACTCAGTCCAGCTCACTGTCAGCCCATGACCTCACTTCTCAACCCAATATTCACTTGCCTTGTTTGGCAGCCATAGCCAAATTGGACCTACAACACTTGGAGCTTTCAAATCTTTCATTACAGGCCGTAACTTTCCTTGATTTCTTCTAGAGATCTGTTCTACAAGTCAAGGCACAATGATTCATCATGTTACATCTCAACATTAACCTCTCTATAGGTTGACATTATAGGAATTCATCATCGATATCATAAATGAGCCATATCCCTATTCGTATAACTGACATCACTACTACATCCCACCATTCCTCCTATACATATGGGGCTTTTGAAGCCCTAGTTATAAGCTAATTCCCCACCAAGTATCACTCCAAATAGCTACACCTATCATCTGCTCCAACTCAAAAATCAGGCTACTGCAGAAACCCTAAGGGTTACATAATTTCTCTTGTATGGGTGGGAGAAAAAGATTAATGTGAAGATAAGTTAAGGAATTTTCTTGAACTTGTTTGTCAATGGATTGCTTTCTTTGTATTCGTGTATGTGCTGTAAATTATGCGAGCAAACCCTCTTTCATGTTGTTAGTGCTCCACAGAGGGTTAACAGAAGGCTTCAGTCTCTGGAGGACTCTATTGCCAACATTTCTTCTACTTCTTCCTTTTCAACGTCTCTGAATTTTGCTTTCATGCCATTGCACATAGGAAGGTATTCGGTTCTGAAGGTGTCAAAATGCATACGTCTAAGCATTGTGGTGGTGCCATCATCATAGTAATGCCAGCTTCTGATGGTTTCAACAGTGCATGTTGTAAAGAACACTCTGTCTACCAACTTCCAGTGGGTTTCTAATTGAACAAACAGAAGATTATCAGAACACCAAGCATCCCACGTATCTTGCTGTTGAGCATCCACAAACAAATTCCAACTCTTTTCCTTCTTGTCTTTGTGAACCTCCACAGACCAAGACTCCTGAAGCTTCTTCACAATCTCCCACTTGACGATGTCTGGAAACTTCTCAATGAATGCCAAATCTTCCATGTATGGTCATTCTCTCTGTTTCTGCTCTTCAGTTTGTCCCCAAACAGCTTGCCACCAAGATGCAAGTTGCTGCTGCTTCAACAGGAAGAGGAAACTGTCCACCACATAGAGCATGCATCATGATGGTGATGTGTTTCCGCCATTGTGGGATGAACTACTTGTGGAAAGTGGCTTTGGTTATGAGAAATTCCAACTCTTCAGTGGAAGAAGGAACTTTACAAACATCCATTGAATTCTCCTCTTGATCTTGGCAATGCCATTTCCTTTATTTTCAGCCTCTTCTGGTGCTTGTTGATGGCAAGTTTCCCCGGCTGCGCACCAAAAACATGGAGCCCCAAGAGGAAAACCAAGGAAAAGGGAATTATCTTGCAAGAAAATCTATTTTGTAACATCAACAAGCTTTTTTATTAGGTTTTATATGATCACAATGAAGAAAAGAACACCATGCACAACAAATCTTCATGCAGCATCATGTAGGTCTCCCGCGGATTTGATAGAATCAACCATATTCTTCAATATCTTCACAAAATCCATCAATATAACAAAGAAAGCAAAGGAATACACCATCTTTGAATGGAAATACATCACATAGTATTCATCTTCAATATCTTCATAGTCTTCTCTCTCAATCTCTCATATACAATCACTCTATTTTCATAGATTTGGCTATCTCTGACTCTCTCTCTCTCCATCAATAGTACATCATATCCTCACTACAATCTCTCATAATCACTCACAATAATCCTTCTTAGGTCGTGGATACCCCTCCCAAGAGGTATGTCTGATATGAAGAGGCACCAGAGCCACTACAGTGTCCTTTCGTAGCTCACCACTGTCACTTCACTCCAGTCTTTACTTGAGTCTTCAGCAGCTACTTCTTTCACTTCTTTTAGCTCTTTTGCACTTGTATTCACCTCTTTCAAAGGTTAGAAAACTTTCCCAAGCTACACTCTCATCCATTAGAACACATACAAAAGCATACAGAAGGTCTACAGAAGCTCATCAGAGAGTTACAGAAGGTCAACAGAAAGCATCAAAACCACATAATTCATACCAAAACCATTCCAAACCATCAAAAATCACTCAATAAGATTTCAAACAATCTCAAACCCTATCAATCAATACTCCATCCCTCCTTTCAGAGAGAAAACAGAACAAAACAGAAGCTCAACATAACCAATCAGGACCAATCAGAACATATCAGAACATCATCAGAACTTCACATCTCTACTAATAAACATCATGAGCTTAATAAAACCATTCCAACCTATCCAAAACACTCTCAAACCACTTCCAAACCAATCAATCATCTCATAAAATCAACCATTCAGCTCTCAAAAACAACAAAAACCAGCCAAAAAATAGGTCATTTCAACACTCAACAAAGAATTAGTCATAAGACTTGACACGATTAAGACCATGAGTAGTTAAGGTTCTCTGGAGTAAGTTAGGACTAAATTTGAGGATCTTGAAAAATGCCGGAAGGTATAATGGCAAATTCAAGGTTATTTCAGTGGCTCGTGGTCAATTTGGGGCCATTTTGAAGGATCTTGGACTTAACTTGAGTCTTAACAAGGTTTGGAAGAGTTAATTTGTAGTTACTTTTTGAAGCAGGCTTCTCTTTCCTCTTTGCAAGCTTCCTTGTGAGAGCTTTCATGGAGTTTTCTTCTCATATCTCTTTCCATGGCCATCAGTTCTCATGCTACCTACAAAGGATGATTTGCTGATGTCTTAAGCAATTGGTAGACTACCTATATACCTTATCTTCAGCCATTTTTCAACACGTGATGTAGGAGGAGGCTCCAAGATAGTTTGCACTAGTTTTTAGCATGCTCATGTCCCCTTGAATCAGTCCACAACTTCATCTTCAAGCTATGCTCTCTCTTGCTGGATCAAATGCAGCCCTGACATGAAGTACTAACCATCTATTACTTGATCTTTCACTCTCCTTCAACCTTGGAGATCTCATCATAATCCTAGCCATGGCTAAACATAGAAAACATGAAAAATTCAAAGATTTCTTGAAGTTTTGAGTCAATCTTGGTGCCTTTTAGCTTCAAGAATTGAAAGGCAAGCATCTACAACCATTGGCATTTGGCATACATTGAAGCTTTAAAGCAAGGTTGGAAGCATTTTCTCCATCTCAAATTGGGTCAAAACAAGGCATCCATCAATTTTCATCAAATTTTATTTTCTTGAGGCTTCAATCCATAGGGCTCTTATTTTCTACAACTTAGGGAAGGTTAGATTGAGGTTATTCTATCAAGGATTGGCTTACAATGAATTATTCCATCAAGATTGAAGGCATTTTCAGCCCCTTGAGCATGGCAATGTCTGAAAATTCTTGAAATTCTTGATTTTATCAATAATTTGGATTCTTCAAGGCTCAAAGGATCTTTTTCAAGAAATCATCATGGACTTCTACTCAAGTATTGGATTCTCTTGATGCATTGGAGCAATCTTCATGATTGGGAGCTGAAGTTACATGGAAGCAATCATCATGGGACACATTCTTCTTGAAGTTGGCTTTGTGTTATTCAATCTTGATCCATTGATAATGGATCGTATTGAGTATTGATTGGTTGTGATAATCTACTACTCTTCATCAATATTAAGAGGTAATTATATTGCTTTTAGTTGAATCTCTCTTTTTATCCAATTTTTGAACTAGTCCTATTGTTTTGATAAAGAGAGTGAGTGGAATAGATCCTACTAAATCACCATTGACAAGCTTATAGAATTCAACCTAGGTCTGATTGTGATTGCTTTATGAATTCTCTTTCCTTCCCATTCATAAATTGATTCCAAATTAATTGCATAAGTGTCATTCACTTCCTATCTAAGTTGGAATTTGATTTGATGATTGAACATTGATGCTATAGGATTGAAATAATGATGAAAATGGTAAGTGGGATATTTGTAAAAAGTAATGAGTCACTTCAAAAGGGCAATGCCTTATCCTTAGCCCTTTCAATTCAGTCATTTCCTAATACCCACTTGTATTTCATTGAAGAATCCAAAATGCTTTTTCAACCAATGCATAGCATCCTTGTTTGATTAGTCGTTAGAATGTACTTGCAATATTGATTCCCATGAGGAAAACTGGATGCTAAGAGAGTCAAAAATATAATAATGAGGTGACCCTTCCTTCCCGATTATGACCCTGAAGGGGTGCACAACCCGGCTTGAGGAGGAACTTTGCATACCCCCCTCAAATCTCAGAGACCATGTAATTTTTAAGTTGAAGTGTAGGTACATGCCCATTGTCAGAGTTTGATAGTAGCATAGTAGTGATTAGCCCTATTTAAAAGAGCTACACATGGTTGAAGTTCCATTGGTACAATATTGGAAGAGGTGCAGGGCATATCTTATTCTTTGGATACCTACAGGTGGTCACAGTTTCACAAGTCTATACAACAGGTACTTACCAATTTATAGGTCATTCTTGAGCCCTACCAAGTGTCCCTCAACTCCCTTTAGGTTGGTATAGGGTTTTACAATGGTTACTTTCACACAAGGAACTCCCACAGGGTCAAACATCACACTTACATGTTGTGGGGTTGTGGACAGGGTGTCAAGATTGTGGGAGAGAAGGAAGGAGTCTCACTTGTAGCTTTCTTGCTTGCACAATGGGGGAATACATACACAGGTGGAGGCTGAAAACAGTTTTCCTCTTCTTAGTTTTTGTAAGCCAAAAGAACTCAAGTACATAGAAATAGAAGAACCCTATATATGGGTCTCAAACCAAACTCAACTAACTAAGGTGGCATGCTAATTGAGCCACGAACTAAAGTAGATAAGGATAGCTGTCATCTAGCTATTATTCATGGGCGGTGTACCAACCGCATCTGTAACTGACAAGTCAGTGACATAAATGCACAATGGTCACCCTGCCATATCACGAGTGGAGCTCAATATCTCAACACAGGGTGCAATAAACTTCTATTCAACACTGAAGATCTTATTACAGAAAATTTTGTAATAATCCCTATTGGGAACTTGATAGCTCCTTTTGAAGAAGGGATCCTAAGCTTCAATTTGAATATAAAAAAATTCGATCCGATATTGGGAGCTCAAGTTATTGTTGATTTACTAACATTAGGTACTAAGAGATGACACTTAGACAGCATACACGGTGACACTATTTATCTTTGTTTCACCTAAAGTCTTTAACCTAAGTTGAAATCTTTTCAAATATACTATATTCCATATAATAAGATTTCAATTGAGCTATTAATAATTGGGATTGGAGCTATATTTTGAAGGAAATAAGGGATTTATTGACAATTTGTCTACTATTACAGTATTGTTTTCTAATGGCCAAGAATAAGAAGAAAGACTCTATTACAAAAGCATCAAATGAGGGTGTCAGAAACTTCCAAGAGTATCAAAATTACACAAACAAATCCAATAATTTTGAGCAAATAGATGAAGACTTAAGTATTGGAGTTGCTTACAGCACACACAAGAAAGGGAGGACACACATGAAGTACATGTGATGAATGATTGCTTATTATTGTCTAAAGAGTTGGGACATATGAATGAAGGTCTTTCCAAGGATTTGAAGAAATTTAATGAAGGATTAATATATATATGAATCAAGCTTTGTTGTTGCAAGGGATGGCACAAGTAAATAAGGTATCATTTATCTGTAGAGCAAAGTAATAAGCCTATATTCCAAGAACTCATTTTAGCCATAAAAGAAATTGGTGGCAAGCCACAAAGGAAACCTCAAACTATTGAATATGCACATGCAATCCCTCTCATTGAAAGTTTATCCCATCCAAACAAAGGAATTTCTCAGCCACTTATGCATAGTTTTGAAAGAGGAGAACTATCAAGGTTGAGGCAACCACCACTCTTCACAAATTCATGGCTTCATACCACAAGGCCTCAATTCAGCTGCCCAAAAGATGATTTTAAACATGAAGAGGAACAAGATAACAATCGATAGGATAATGATTATCATGGATGTGACCCCTTCTACAAGTCTTTTTACCAGCATCCCTCTAATGTGCAAAAAGGAAATACAGTTGACAATCAAGTTCATCAAGGTGGAATAAATGATGGAAGAAGATCAATGGGAGAAGATCAGTCCATGATCTCTCAAATAAATAGCATGTTTCAAATGGTCCACTCTCATCTTATGGTTTTGGGCTACCTACTTTTAGGTAACACTCTTGGAACAAAGATTCATGGAAGCAACATTCTTATGGGCAACCATCTTACAATCAAAATGAGTATAAGGAAAATATCAATATTACTAATTTCAAAGGGGATAATGCTTCACCTTCGGAATGGGAGAAATGGATTAATAAGCTTGAATTATACTTCACCCTTTATCCTCGAAGTGAAAAGGACAAGATTTATTTTGCAGCTTTTTATCTTGAAGGTTATGCCCATACTTAGTGGGCGATACATGCACAAGATTGGGCAAGACTTTCTCACTTGGGAGGAGTTCAAACAAGTAATGATTGATGTTTTTATTTTCCCTTTGGAAAAAGAAAGGCTTCAGAAATATGCATATACTCAAAGAGGGATGTCCTTAGAGATTACTCCAACACCTACGTAAATCTCTCCATGTACGTTGAAGGCATTTCAAATTTTGCTAAGGTGAATAAATATATTTTTGGTCTTTACCCTGCCCTATCATTAGAAGTGGGAGCTCAATAACCAAAAACTTTGAATGAGGCCATACAATTGGTTAAAAGATATTCTTTGAAGTACAAAAGAGATGCAATAAATTTCTAGCAAAGGATTTTGGGCAATAACTTTTCCAATCAACCTACAAAATATGGTCAAGTTCTTAGCCAATGAAGAGACACTTTTAAGAAAGAAAATAGGGGTTATAATAGTCATAATAATTATAATAGCAAAGTACCATCTTTCCCTATTGTTTATGTATCTAAACATGGTGGAAATTATGCACAAAAATGTCAAGATTGTGGGAGAGAAGGAAGGAGTCTCACTTGTAGCTTTCTTGCTTGCACAATGGGGGAATACACACAAGGGTGGAGGCTGAAAACAGTTTTCCTCTTCTTAGTTGTGGAAGCCAAATGAACTCTCTTACAAAGAAATAGAAGAACCCTGTATATATGGGTCTCAAACCAAACTCAACTAACTAAGGTGGCATACTAACTGAGCCACAAACTAGAGTAGATAAGGATAGCTATCGTGTAGCTATTATTCAGGGGCGGTGTACCAACCGCGTCTGCAACTAACACGTCGGTGACATAAATGCACAACGGTCACCCTGGCGTATCACGAGTGGAGCTCGATATGTCAACATTCCCCCTCGAGCTCAATCCCAATTCCTGCACACCAAGCAGGTCTCTGAACTTGCGCAGCTTCTCTGCGCCCAATGCCTTCGTGAATATGTCAGCTACCTGATCCTCTGTGCTGACATAAACTAGATCAATAAGACCTAGTAAAACCCTCTCTCGCACATAGTGATAATGCACCTCAATGTGCTTTGTTCTAGCATGATAGACTGGGTTATTTGCCAAGTGTATACTACTCATGTTGTCACAATAAATGACAACTGGCCCATCTGTAGACTGATGCATATCATAAAGTAGCTTATGCAACCAAGCTACCTCACATGCAGCCATTGCTGCACCCCTGTACTCAGCCTCTGTGCTCGACAAGGCAACTGTAGGCTGTTTCTTGCTGCTCCAAGTGACTGCAGCACTCCCAAAAGAGAACACATATCCACTAGTAGATCGTCTATCAGAAATACTACCAGCCCAATCATCATCAGTGTATCCATGCAACTGTATCTGAACCCCAGTCTCATAAAATAGTCCATACTGCAATGTGGACTTCACATACCTGAGTATGCGTCTAGCCGCATCCAAATGTGGTTTCCTTGGAGCCTGCATAAACTGACTTACCAATCCAACAGCATAGCTCAAATCCGGCCTGGTAATAGTCATATAAATCAAGCTTCCTACTATGCGTCTGTACATAGTAGGGTCTTCCAGAAGCTCACCTGCATCTGCGCTCAGCTTCACATTCTGCTCCAAAGGAACTGAAATAGGCTTACAGCCTGTCATCCCATATTTGGACAGCATGTCCAATCCATACTGCCTCTGCAAGAGCTGTATCCCACTTGGTGATCTAATCACCTCAATGCCCAAGAAATAACGCAGCTCTCCCAAATCCTTCATCTCAAACTTCTGCTTCAATAGCATTTTCACATGAAGGATATCTTCATCACTGTCACCTGTCATAATCAAATCATCAATATAAATGGCAAGTAGCATAATACCTTTCTCTGTTTTTCTCACATAAAGTGAGAAATCTGCCTTGGAAATCTGAAAGCCAATAGTGACAAGATACTGTCCTATCTTGTCAGACCATGCTCTAGGTGCTTGCTTCAAGCCATACAAGGCTTTCTTCAACCTGCAAACAAACTCAGGATGAACAGCATGCACATAACCTGGTGGCTGCTCCATATAGACCTCTTCTTGCAAATCACCATGCAAGAAGGCATTCTTTACATCCATCTGATGTAAAGACCATCCCTTTGATGCAGCCATAGCAATGACTGCTCTTATGGTTGCCATCCTTGCAACTGGACTGAATGTTTCTTCATAGTCAATGCCATATGTTTGTGCATACCCCTTGACTACTAATATTGCCTTGTATCTGTTCACAGAACCATCAGCATTGTGCTTCACCTTATAAACCCACTTACAGCCAATTGCATTCTTACCTTTAGGCAAAGGTACCAATTCCCATGTAGTGTTTGCTTCCAAGGCATCCATTTCTTCATCCATGGCTTTCTCCCATTTTTCTTTTCCCATGGCTTGCTCAAAAGAAGTGGGTTCTGGTTCCTGTATCACCTTGACCATATATGCATAGTGAATGGCTGTAAATCCATCATATTTCAGCCTATCCACAGGATACCTAACTCTGGTAGACCTGCGCAAAGTGGGTTCACTCCCAGGTGCTCTCAAAACATCCCTAGTCTTCCTTACTCCAGGTGTAACAATAGAAGGAATACCCAACTCATCATCAATGCTCTGTTCTGAGCCACTGGATTCTCCATCCACATAAGAGTGACCTGCATTCACATCAAACATGGGCTGATCAACCTTCTCTTTTCCTTTTCGTGATACCTGCATACCACTATCTATATTACTTTGAGAAGATTCTCCTGATCTCAATCTGCCTGTCCATGGCGAAGAATGTGAACCACTGCTAGAGGACGCTCCAGGTCCACTAATATTTTGTGACTGCTGCTGTGAATTCTGTGCAGCATTACCATTTTGTGCATCTACATCATCAATCACATTTACTGGTTTATACCAGCTACTCATCTCATCAAAAACAACATCTCTGCTCACTGTAAACTTACGAGTAGAAGGGTTATAGTATCTATACCCTTTTTGCTGCAGAGAGTAACCAATAAAGATGCACTTCTCAGCTTTTGGATCCAACTTGGATCTCAACTCATCTGGCACATGTACATAGGCAATGCAACCAAAAATTTTCAAATGAGAAATATCTGGTTTCCTACCAGTATACCTCTCCTCTGGAGTCATTCCATGTATTGCTGCAGTGGGAGTCCTGTTCATTATGTAGACTGCTGTAGCAACTGCTTCAGCCCAATAAAAATCTGGCAGGTCTTTTTCATTGAGCATGGCACGAGACACCTCTCCAATATGTCTGTTTTTTCTTTCTGCAATTCCATTTTGCTGTGGGGTATGACTGCATGAATATTGCTGCTTTATGCCATGCTCCTGCAAGAACCTTGCAAACTCATTTGAGAGGTACTCTCCCCCTCCATCTGACCTTAGGCATTTTATCTGCAGACCTGTTTCTTTTTCAACCATAGCTTTAAGAGTTTTGAAATGCCCAAAAACTTCACTTTTCTTTTTCATAAAATACACCCAAACTTTTCTGCTATAGTCATCAATAAAACTGACAAAATAATGACAACCTCCAAGAGATGCAGCTTTAGTAGTCCACACATCAGAGTGGATTAATTCCAATGGCTTCTCACTCTCTTGAACATGTCTAGGAAATGGTTTCCTTGCCTGTTTTCCTAACTGACAGGCTTCACATACCTTATGCATTTCTGCAACCTTGAACTTAGGCAATCCTGCAACAATATTTTGGGCCTGCATTGATTTAAGTCGCTGTACATTAACATGACCAATGCGTTTATGCCAGATATCAATATCTGCAACTACACCGGTCCCATGTGCAAACATTGCTGCACTCAATTCAGGCATGTCTGCATCCAATGTAAACATTCTGCCCTTCTTCTTTCCTTTTGCTATCAAGCGACCTTTATTTTTCATATCCTCAACAAAGCATCCATGAGGATTAAATCTGACCTGCAAGCCCTGCTCAACCATTTGACCAACAGAAACCAGATTCTTGGTGATATTCGGGACATGAAATACATCGGATAGGTATTTCTTTTTCCCATCCTGCATAGACAAGGGAATTTTTCCTATCTGCACAATAGGATGTGCAGTATCATCACCAGTCTCCACAAATCCTGGTTTTTCCATTTTCCTTGCATCCTCCATCCATTCTGCATGACCTGTCATATGGTTTGATGCACCTGAGTCAACATACCATACATCGTTGCTTTCTTCTCCACTTGTCACAGAATTGTTCATGTGCTGCACCATGAACAAATGCTCATTTCTGTCATCACCCTGTCTACTAGAAGATGCATAATTCCCTTGTTGCAGTTTTCCATTCATGATGTCATTCTGCTTTTTATAGCAATCTTTAGCCATATGACCCATTTTACCACAGTAGTAGCATTCAACATTACTGTTTGTATTTTGTCCTCTTTGCCATCCACCACGACCTCTTTGGCTCCCCCTGCCTCTAGAGTTACCACGTCCTCCTCCATAGGACTGGTTTTCTTGAGTTTGCTGCATATTCTGATTTCTACCACGGCCTCCAAATCGGCCTCCTCTACCTCTGCCTCTACCTCTTCCAGCATTTGAGTAGAAGACAGCTTCTTTTGAAGTTCCTCCTGAAGAAGATGCACCACCATTTCTCTGTTCCTCAGAAATTAGAAGAGCAATCAACTCCTCAAAATCAGGAAATCTTTCACGAACTGAAATGGATGTCCGAAACTGTGCATAATCCTTTCCTAGACCATTCAAGGTCACAGAAACTAAATCATCATCTTCCACTGGTGACCCAATGGAAGCAAGTGCATCTGCAATCTTCTTCACCTTCATATGGTAGTCGTTGATGCTCATATTTTCTCTTTGCACATTGTGCAACTCTTGCTTGAGCTGCATTTTCCTGGCTTGCGTATTTGTGCTATACATTTTTGACAGAGTATCCCATGCCTCCTTTGGCGTACTTGCATCCTGAATATGCACAATCATAGAGTCTGAAATACTGATAGACAGCCAGTACATAACTTTCCTGGCTCTCTCATGCCATGCTTTAAATGCCTGCATTTGCTGTTGATTGGGAACATCAGGAAGAACTGGTTCTTCTTCATTTCCTGCAACAAATTCCCAATATCCTTTTCCCATAAGGAAATTCGTCATTCTAAACTTCCATGCTTGGAAGTTGTTCTTGTCAAGCTTTTCAGTTACAATCTGTGAAAGAGAATCAGACGCCATTACAGAATACTGCAAAAAATTCTGTCACTGCAAAAAACACAGCTTCACCCTCACAAGGGCAAATCTGCAAAACTGGGGAAAGTGGTATTTGACCACACAGTCACATCCTAGTGACGATTTTGCATAAACAGGAACCAAGGATGATTCTGTAACTCCCAATGTCTCTGCACACAAGCATACGATGCAATCTCTGTGGTAACTTTTCACCGACCTGTAGAACAGTGGTCGCACAGCATAAAACAGGGCCTTTTCCTGAGTGCGTGCAGAAAACTTCCGCCTTCAAAACAGGCCCCGAAATGGCCTCAAATCAAAAAAACAGGGTCGCCAAGAGCTAAAGCTCTATCCCGCAGCATATACTGCCCTCTTGCTTCACCGCGAAGGGCGTCTCAACCTGAGACAATGCACTCCTGCACTTTCCGGCTGTGCTACCTGCAGAGATCTGCTCCCAAAACAGAAAATGAAAGCAACACTGCTCCTCTTACCAGAACACCGCGAGCTTGGCTTGCTTTCTTGAGCTCCTTACCACGAACAAGGCTCTGATACCATGTCAAGATTGCGGGAGAGAAGGAAGGAGTCTCACTTGTAGCTTTCTTGCTTGCACAATGGGGGAATACACACAAGGGTGGAGGCTGAAAACAGTTTTCCTCTTCTTAGTTGTGGAAGCCAAATGAACTCTCTTACAAAGAAATAGAAGAACCCTGTATATATGGGTCTCAAACCAAACTCAACTAACTAAGGTGGCATACTAACTGAGCCACAAACTAGAGTAGATAAGGATAGCTATCGTGTAGCTATTATTCAGGGGCGGTGTACCAACCGCGTCTGCAACTAACACGTCGGTGACATAAATGCACAACGGTCACCCTGGCGTATCACGAGTGGAGCTCGATATGTCAACAAAAAATAGGGCAAATTTTCAAAAATGTGATTGAGAGGCAAAATTTCAAGGGTTGAAAGTGCTTCTAAACTGCCCCAAAATAGTTGCAATAGCAACTTCTTTCCTCACGATAAGCTTAGGAAAATGCTTGCCAAAGGATTATGTTTCCAATATGGGGAGAAGTGGTCCCAAGATCATAAGTTGAAGTGCAAAGCCAAGAATTCTAAAATCAATATGGTAATCACTCAAGATGTGGAAGTTGAAGAAAAAGAGGAATAAGAGGGCAATTTATTGCATGTTGATGTTTATTCAATGGTCAAAGAAATTTATGAAGGAGAGGATGCCACTAATGAAGGATTCTATGATCCCATGGATGGGTTTCTAGTTGATCTTGATGGCACCCATGATTCTTATTTTACCTTGTGTACTATTTCACATGATGCATGGATGGGATGCAAAGAGGAAAGTATACTTAGACTCAAAGGTATCATTAATAGCAAGATTTCACATATTTTAGTGGATAAGGGTAGTACTCATAGCTTCGTCAATACCAAATCTTTGAACGAGTTGAATTTGCAACCCATTGACATAGAATCATCCTTGGAGATACAAGTTTCGAATGGTGCATATGAGTCTAGTAAAGAAGTTTGTCCATGTATTTCAATTGAACTATCACACTCTTGCACAATACAAGTGAATTTGATCACTTTGGATATGGAGCCTATTGACATTGTTATTAGTTGTAAATTGGCTGAAAACCCTCGGAAAATTTACTTTAGATTTGGAACAAATCCAAATGAAATTTACTTGACAAGGATATCACATAGAATTGAAAGGCATAGACCACAAACATATAGAACTAATCTCCATGAAGAAATTGTGAAAGAAAATCAATGCCAAGTCATGCATCTTCACTCGTTTTCTTGCGAAAGTGAATGAAGAGCAACCATCAAATCAACCATCTTCTTCTACAAAGAAAAGGGATCCAAGATTGGAAGAGCTATTGGAGGAATAGGAGGATTTATTTCAACCACCATTATCTTTACCTCCAAGTGAGAGATTGACCATCCTATCGACTTATTTTCTAACACAAACCCCATCAATAAACCTCCCTACCGCTTGTCCAAGTTTGAGAGGAAAGAGATGGAGTGACAAGTCAAAGAATTAGTGCGATGGGTTAATTCAACCAAGTCAATCACCATTTTCCTCTCCCGTGCTCTTAATTAAGAAGAAGGATGGATAATTCCATGTGTGCATTGATTATAGAGATTTGAATAAGTCAACATTCAAGAATAGGTATTTCATTCCCGAAATTGATGATCTTTTGGATGAACTTAAAGATACAAAGGTCTTTACTAAAATAGATCTTCGTTTAGGTTATCATCAAATTCGAATGAATGAAGAAGATGAGTTCAAAATAGCTTTTAGGACTAAAAGGGGGCTATAGCACTTCTTGGTTATGCCATTTGGTCTTTCCAATGTGCTTGCTACTTTTCAAGCCCTCATGAATAAAATATTGCAACCCTTCTTGTTTAAAATAGTTATTATTTTCTTTAATGATATCCTTATCTATAGCAAATCCAATGATGAGCATTTGAAGCATGTACAAGAGGTCTTTGACATATTACAAAGACACACTCTTTGCCAAGATGACAAAGTGTTTATTCATGGAAGATGAAGTGGAATACTTAGGTCATATTATGGGAGGGCAAGACATTAGAGTGGATCCCAACAAGGTGAAATATGTTAAAGAATGGCCTAATCCTATGAATGTGACCTCTTTGAGAGGATTCCTTGGGTTATCGTTCTTCTACAGGAGGTTCATGAAGAATTATGCTCATGTGGCAACTCCACATCGATGGATAGGATTTTAAAAAAGGCTTTCTTTTGGGACTCCATAGCCGATAAAATTTTCAATGAGCTAAAATCTCCTTTAATTTCAGTGCCTATTCTTGTATGCCCAAATTTCTCTAAGGAGTTTATCATATGTGTGGATGCTAGTGGAAGAGGAATTGGGGCTATTTTATGTCAAGATCATGAAGATATAGCTTATAAAAGCTGAAACCTTGATGAGAAAGAGTGTCAATTACATTTTATGAGCAAGAGATATGGAAATATTGCATGCTATTAAAAAGTGGCATCATTACATCGATGATAGCCATTTCAAGGTCAAAAACAATCATCATGTGTTGAAATACTTCATTTCACAACCAAATTTGTCTCCTAAGCAATGAAGATGGTTAGCTACTCTTCAAGGATATGACTTTGAGATATTCTATATGGCTAGAAAAGATAATATGGTAGTAGATGACTTATCAAGAATGTGGGTAGGTTCCATTTCTACCATTTCAACTGTGCATAAGGGTTGAATCTATGACATTCAAGAAGAGTATTTGATTGATGAGCAAGCATCTGCAATGATGAAGGAATTAAAACAAGGTAAAGGAGAAGAGTATCCAAATTATAAATGGCACAGTGGTGTTTTATGGTATAAAGGATGGGCTTTCTTGACTCCTCACTCATCTTTCAAAGACCGCATTTTTCAAGGAGATGCACTCTTTACCTTTAGCGGGACATCATGATTTTTTCAAAACACTCGATAATATCCACAAGAGCTTTTATTAAAAGGGTATTTGGAGAGATGTTAAAGAGTATATCATGAGTTGTCTTCCTATCAATAAAATAAGGATTCCACGCTTCTACTTGATGGTTTGCTTCAACCACTACCTATTCCTCATGGGAAGTAGATTGATATTAGCATGGATTTCATAACAGGGGTGCCTCTAACAAAATATGAGTAGAATAGCATTTATGTGGTGGTAGATCGGCTAAATAAAACAGCCCATTTCATCCTAACTAAGGCTCAATTTACAGTAAAGCAAGTGGTTGATCAGTTTATGAAATATGTCTTTAAGCTTATGGAATGCCAATAAAGATTGTGTTTGGATCATGACATTAAATTTATGGGTAGATTTTGTATTGAGAGTGAAAAAAGACTAAATTTTTTGACTAATTTTTATTGTTTTTGAGGTCTGAATGGTTGATTTTTTATGGATTTAGAGTGATGTATGGTTGTTAATGGAAGTGTTTGAGAGTGTTTTGGATGATGTTGATTATTTTTTGAAAGTTCATGATGATTCTTAGTGGAAATATGAAGCTCTGTGATGTTCTAATAGGTTCTGTTGAGGTTCTCATTGGTTTTGGTACCTTCTGTATAGCTTCTGTTTTGTTCTGATTTTCTTCTATATGAAGCATGGATTGATGATTCATGAAGATTGAAATCTTTTGAAAGCTTATTGAATAGTTTTTTATAGTTTGGAATGGTCTTAGTATGAGTTATGATGATTTTTTGTTCTCTTATGACCTATAACCCTCTGTAAATCTTCTGTAGAGCCTCTGTCTCTGTTCTGTCTCTGTTCTGTTCTATAGAATGCATGTGTGACTTTGGAAAAGTTTTCTAACTTTTGGAAAGGATGAATCTAAGTTCAAAAGAGCTAAAACAAATGGAAGAAGCAGTTGCTGAAGACTGAAGAGAAGACTGGAGTGACAAAGGCAAAAGTGAGCTATGAAGAGACATTGTAGTGGCTTTGGTGCCTCTTCGACACAGGCATACCTCTTGGGAGGTGCATCCACGACCTAAGAAGGATTATTGAGATTCACTATTGAGTATTTTAGTGAGAGGATGATGTATTATTAAGAGAAAGAGCCAGAGATAGCCAATTCTATCAAAACAATGTATCTACTATGAGAGATTGAAAGAGAAAACTATGAAGACATTGAAGATGAATACTATGTGATTTATTTCCATTCAAAAATGGTGTATTCTTTTATATTCATTGTTCAATTGATGGATTCTATGAAGATGTTGAAGATTATGGTTGATTCTATCAAATCCGTGGGAGATATCTGCTATGATGCTGCGTGAAGAATTGATGTCTTCTTTGTTTTGGTCATCAAAAGAATGAAATAAAATATTGTTGATGTTACAAGATAGATTTTCTTGCAATAGAATCCCCTTTTCCTTGGTGTCCCTCTTGGGGCTCCATGTTTTTGGTCCACAGCCGGGGAAACTTGCCATCGACAAGCATTAGAAGAGGCTGAAAATGAAGGAAATGGCATTGGCAAGGAGAGAAGAATTCAATGGATGTTTGCAAAGTTCATTCTTCCATTGAAGAGTTGGAGATTCTCATTATCAAAGCCATTTTCCACAAGAATTTCATCCCACAATGGCGGAAACATATTACCATCATGATGCAAGCTCTATGTGGTGGACTATTTCCTCTTCCTATTGAAGCAGCAGAAACTTGCATCTTGGTGGCAAATTGTTTGGGAACAAATTGAAGGGTAGAAACAGAGAGAATGACTATCCATGGAATATTTGATATTCATTGAGAAGTTTCTAGACATCATCAAGTGGGAGATCGTGAAGAAGCTTCAGAAGTCATGGTTTGTGGAGGTTCACGAAAACAAGAAGGAAAAGAGTTAGAATTTGTTCGTGGGTGCTCAACAACAAGATACGTGGGATGCTTGGTACCTGTTTGTCCAATTAGCAACCCACTTGAAGTTGGTAGACAGAGTTTTTTTTCACAACATACACTGTTGAAACCCTCAAAAGCTGGCATTATTATAATGATTGCACAAACGACGATCCTAAGAATAATGAGTTTTGATACTTTCAGAATGGAATATCTCCCCCTCTATAGTGGTTTGAAATCCGAATTCAGAGATGTTGAAAAGAAGGAAGTAGAAGATATGTTGGCCAGAGAATCCCCCAAAGACTAAAGTCCCTCTCTGATTCTATTCTGTTGAGTATTGAACAACTGGTTGGAGCCAAGCCCTTGATGAATGACGCAATCAAGAGGCAAGCGTTAGAATGAGTCTAGAGGTACGTGAGAAGAGAGAAGGAAAGAATCAAAGCTGAGAACGAGCTCATAGTAGAAGCCTCCTTTGATGCCCTAAAAGCACTCTTTACAGAAGTCCCCATGGCGACTCAAGGTCACCTTCCTAGTTAGATTCATCCTGGAAATATTGATGACATGCCAGAAAATGTAGTCCCATTGCCAATTTTTAAGGAAGAGTACAATGAAGACCTTGATCTTCATCTAGCAGAGTTTATGGTAGCATGTGTGGCTAACAATGCCAGAACCCCTAAGAATTGGTTAGCAATATTCCCTGCTACTTTCAAAGGTGCGGCATTTCAGCGGTATGAGAGACAAGCAGCAAGAACTTTTGCCACATGGGGCGACCTGAAGTTGGCCTTTCTCACTAAATTCGAGCGTGAAGGTTTTGAAGAGTGGATGCGGGAGAAGTTCATGAACCTAAGTCAGTCCTCTGGAGAAAGAGTAGAAGCTTATGTCTCGCGAATGGAATCCATCTTGATGAGATGGACTAACCATCATTTGGTCGAAGGTATCCAGAAAGGAGTGTTTCTCAGAGGCCTACAACCAGAAGTTTGCAAGTTTGTGGAATTGAGAAGACCAATCAATCTGTAGCTGCAGTGGAAGGTGCAAGATTGTATGATGAAGTTGAAGCAAGGCTATCAATGACTCTAGAAAGAGGAGTCTTACCTCCTCCCATGCCAGGAATGGTATACCAACCAAATGCAGTCCTAGGGACAGTTCCCTACCCCTATCCCCAGATGCAAACAGTGCTACAGTATAATGCACCTAATCCAGTGTGGTCACCACAGACAACAGTGCCTCAAATGATGGTTCAACCACAACAATAGTGGCCTCAAACAGTTCCTCCAATGGCGACTCAATAATAGTGGAACCCTATCAACTGGAATCAACTGGAATCAACAATCCCAAGCCTCAACAGGAGCTCTGATTCAGATCTAGAACAAAGGACCCTCTGGATCAACCCAACCAATGTATGCAGTAATTACAGAAGCTTCACAAAACCCTACTATAAGTACTTTAGGAGGTGAAAATCTGAAGGACTACTTATCCAACTCAATTGCAAGTATCAAGAAAGAGCTTATGGATATGATTACAGAGCAGCTACAAACGCTGAAGGTGAATACTGCCAATATATTCACTCCTGCGGGAGTTGGGAGAGATGTGATGCATTCTAATACATGGTGCAGAAAGTGTCATCAAGCGGGACATTTAGCCACTGAATGCACCCGAAAACCAACCATTCTTGGAACCTTTTGTTCCTACTGTTTGAGGAAGAACCATACAGAGATATTTTCTCTCTGAAAGAGATGCATGAACGAAGAGAGAAAGATGAAAATACAAGATTCAACTTGCTAGAATCCAAAATGACAACACAGGATATTGGACCAAAGCCTAGGGAGTTTGGTCCTAATTTCGGTCCAAGGAGGTTTCCCTCTCAAAGTTACAAAGGACGATAGTCTGGCAATAGTCAGAGATCAGAGATGGAATGTTATAGGTGTGGAGAAAACGGTCATATCTCCTTGAATTGGCCAAACCCTAGACGATCTATGGATTACAAGCCCTTATGCAGCTGATGCAAAGGAGAAGGCTACATTGCAAAGGACTGTCCAAGTCCAGCCCTTGTCAAGGCCAATGCCACTGATAGCTAACAGAAGGTACAAAAGCCTACCTTCAATTTGGCAGAGTTGGAAGTTGTCATTATCACGCGTGCCAAGAAGAAGGAACCATTTGTCCAGAAAGAGAATAATTCCCCTGCCAAGATTGTGAAGTTCAACCTGCCAACAGAGGGACAGAGCAGTACAGGACAGAACACTGCAGTACCAGAGCACTACAGTGCCACAGAGAGTCACAGAGACAGTCCCAAAAATAGGACTAGAGGTCCAAGAGATAGATGATACAGAAACACCTCCAGAAATAGAAGAAGTTCTGATGCTACCATTGCTAGAAGAAAAAGGAAATATGAAAATGGGTGTAGCCCCATTCCCTAGCAGATTGGAGAAGCCTTTGGATCCTATCAAAGAACATGACTTGGTAAAAGACCTAGACACTTTTAAACCAAACTTAACATTCCGACAGTTTGCTGATGCTGTCTCCTAGCTGTCGAAAGAAATTCAAAAGCATCTTGACAAGAAGACGTGGACTAAGGATTGCTCCTTCAACAGCGACCAAGACCAATAAGGCCCCGAAGCCTGTAAAGGAAGTAGATGTGGCTAACGCCTTCCTAGAGCCTGGAACCCCAGATATTAGTGTATGGATTGAAGGATGCTTTATTTTAGATGCATTGATTGATGGAGTCTCATCAGTAAACATAATGACGGATGTAACAATGAAGGACTTAGGGTTGCAAGGGATTCAACCTACACAGTGGCTTATTAGATTGGCAGACCAAAGCAGAATTAAACCATTGGGCATCCTCCCATATGTAAAAACAACCCTTGCAGGAAGAGACTATTGGCTGACATATTTGGTGGTCAAACCAAATTCTTATGGGACCTCATACCCTCTACTGTTGGGAAGACCTTGGCTTTTTGAAGTGAGAGCCAGGACAGACTGGTTCAAAGGAACCCTAACCCTAGGCAGCGGACCCAACAAAGTGGTGTTGAAATTGTATGGATCGCAAAAAGGTAATGGATCCACATCCATCGAAGTCATAGCTGATTCCTCCAACGAAGTAACAGATGGTACATCAAGAGAAGAAGAGGCTGTTAAACAGATCTTTCCCAAGAAAACAAAGGCACAATCCCTAACAGTGGGCATTGTAAGCCAACTACCAAAGGAAGCAAAGTCTTTGTCCATGGGAGAATACCTCCTGCCTCAACTAGAATTAACTTCTGAAATCACCTTTGACAGCGAGATAGAAGCATGGATGTATTATTCTCCCTGTTACATGTCCATCGCAGAGACAGTGAGACAGAGACAGAGCCAGAGATAGAAGCAGAAGCAGAAGCAAACACAAAGTTGAAGGATCTGTTCTTCTCCTATAGAGCCTCTACAAAAGCAGAGACAGAGCCTCCAGAGGAAGAGGATGAAAATGATGAAGAAAAAAATGAAGCAGGATATGAAAGTGCAGATGAAGAATTTCCTCTAATAGCGGAAGATCTTGTTGATAGCCCTACAGAGACCTCAGAGCCGAAGATCTCGGGGTGTTAGATGGAATGGCCATGGTTCCATTTGGGTTGAACAAATGGACCACAAAGTATGCAGAATCTGCATAAGCAATGGATCAAAGGCATAAAAATTAAGTTCACCAGTGGCTCTTGTCACCCTGACCATTCATTTTGGAGAAAAGATGATGATGATGTCCCTTGTCAATAGAAGCCAGAGCCATTAGAGCCACGGCTTCTAGAAGGTTCGTGCTATGTGACATTCCTGGACGCATCCTCTAAAGATGAATCCCTAAGTCCAAAAGAGATCACCACTCACACAGAAGCAAACAAAGCTCTGATACCCTTCCAGCAATCTAAATAGACAAATGAGTCATCTGTTCAGAAAGAGGACACTGGTTCTAGTGGAACATCAGATGAGGACACTACTCCCTTGAAAGAGTCAGATCTCTATCCAGAAGCAATCCGTGGGATATTTATCCACGAAGTGGAAGGTGAAAGACAAGTAACGTTCTTGGATACTGACGGTATTGAACGTCACCTGAAAGTAGGTCTCAATCTTCTAGAAGAAGAACTAGTGGTCCTGCGAGATCTACTAAAGGAGAACTTAGACGTGTTTGCTTAGTCATACAAAGACCTAAAGGGGATTGATCCCACAGTATGCCAACATCACATTGACCTAGAGTCTGATGCCAAACCTGTAAGGCAAAGACAAAGGCATATGAATCCTAATTATTCTGCTCTGGTGAAGGCTGAATTATTGAAACTTCTTGAAGCCGAGTTCATTTATCCCGTGGCTAACAGTGAATGGGTTTCGCCCATTGTGGTTGTACCCAAGAAGAATGGGAAACTTCGAAAATGTGTGGACTTTTGAAAGCTAAACTTGAAGACGAAGAAGGATCATTTCCCTATCCCTTTTACAGACCAACTGTTGGACACAATAGCAGGCCATGAGCTCTATTCCCTCTTGGATGGATTCAGCGGATATAACCAAGTCTAAATCATAGAAGAGGACTGATCCAAAACAACCTTCACCACAGAATGGGAGACCTATGCCTATAGAGTGATGCCATTTGGGCTCTATAATGCTCCTGCCACCTTCCAATGGGTAATGATGGCTGCCTTCCAGAATCATTTGCATGATTTCATTGAGGTGTATCTTTATGACTTCTATGTCTATATTTTAATTCATGAGCACTCAGGACACCTAGAGCAATGTTTTAACAGATGCCGAGAGTATGGGATTTCTCTCAACCCCGAAAAATGTGTCTTTGGCATCTCATCGGGAGTTCTTTTGGGCTATATTGTCTCTGCATAAGGGATTGCAACAAACCCAGCGAAGATTGAGAAGATTGCCGCCTTGGCAGTACCAACAAACCTCAAGCAATTGAGAGGATTTCTTGGCCATGTGGGCTACTACATAAGATTTATTGCACATTTTGCAACCAAGGCAGCCCCTCTACACAAGCTCCTAAGGAAATATGCGGATTTCGTTTGGAATGGTGACTGCAAAAGAGCCTTTAATACCCTAAAACAATGCCTTATCCAAGTATCTATCTTATAGCCTCCTGATTGGACGAAGGAGTTTCATGTGCACACAGATGCATCAGTTAAAGGACTAGGTGCTGTCCTATGTCAAAAGGGACCCTCTAAATTAGATTAACCGATATATTATGCAAGCCGAAAGGTCAATGATAGGGAACAAAACTACACAGTGACAGAGCTTGAGTGCTTGGCAATGGTGTTTGCACTAGAGAAGTTTCGACACTATCTATTGTCAACGCATTTCAAGTTCTACATGGATCATGAAGCCCTATCCTTCTTAATGAACAAAGCAGATGTTAAAGGATGACTGATGAGATGGTTGCTCCTATTCCAAGAGTTCGATTTTGAAGTGGTCACTAAGACTGGCTGTTCCCATGTCCTAGCTGATCATCTATCATGGATCCCTCAAACTCCAAAAGAGGAACAGAATGATCCAGACCTTCCTAATGCTTCCTTGTTTCTAGTTGAAATAGTTACTCCTTGGTATGCAGACATAGCCAACCTCTTGGCAATTCAACAATATCCTCCTGGCATCTCAAGCCGTGAGAAGAAGAAGCTTCTGTTAGAATCAGCCCCCTACACTTTGCTAGGTGGTGCATTATACAAGAGAGGCAAAGATAAAGTATTGCGAAGATGTGCAAGAGATGAAATCGGCATAGTATTGAAGGCATGCCATGATGAACCATGTGGTGGACACTTCACAGGAGAAGCGATAGCCATGAAGGATCTGTTGGCGGGATATGGGTGGCCGACCCTCCACAAGGATGCACATGACTACTACAAGAGATGTGATGCTTGTTAGCGAATGGGAAAACCCACCAAAACAAGTGCCATACCACTGCAACCTATTCTTCCCCTAAAGCCGTTCAAGAAGTGGGGGATTGATTTTGTGGGTCCCATTGATCCGCCTACCAGACGGAAGCAGAATAGATACATCCTGGTATGTACAGATTATGTCACAAAGTGGTGTGAAGCTAGAACCTTGAAGCAGGACGATGGTAACAGTGTAGCTTTGTTCATGTATGAAAATATTATCACCCGTTTTGGCAGTCCCCTTGAGCTGTAAGTGACAGAGGTACTCATTTCCTTAACAAAATCATGGAGGAGTTGATGAGCTGTATAAGATCCGCCATCGCAAGTCCACTCCTTACTACCCCAAAGCCAACGGCCAAGTTGAAGTCACCAATCACATCCTTTGCTCGATCCTGACAAGAACGATTGATGCACATCGTCACGACTGGGATGATCGACTTACAGAGGCCCTTTGGGCATACAGAACCCCCCATAAGGCAGCTACAGGATAGACCCCTTTTCAGCTAGTGTATGGTACAGAAGCCGTCTTCCCTGTTAAATTGGAATTGCCCTCTTTGCGAGTGGCAGTTAAAGAACGCTTGGGAGATGATGAGTCACTGCAACGCTGCCTCCTACACTTGGAATGTTTGAATGAGATTGGGAAAATGGCCCTACAATGTATGGAAACCACTCAAGCACCACGTAAGGCCTATCATGACAGTTTCATCAAGTACAAGGAGTTCCAAGAAGGTAACCTTGTCCTAGCCTATGATTCGAGATTTGACAAGTTTCCTAGCAAGCTTCAACAACGGTGGATGGGCCCGTACAAGGTACTTACTGTCAATCCTAATGGCTCTATTCAGGTGCAAAGCATTGATGCCTTTGATGATCCTTTTCTGATCAATGGCTATCGTCTAAAGAAGTACTTACATCCTTGGGGAGCTTGACAATCACAGTCGACCTTCCCTCTCCCTTTTGGGCATCACACTGTCATTCTCTTCGTTCTTCTGATAGCCCTTATGATTCTCCTCATGAGGTAGTCTCATTCTGCTAGCCCCTCACAGATACCTCTCAACCCTATCTTATTCTCTTCTCGTCTGATCCAAAAACGATGGTGAGGTTGGTCCTGACACATGGTATTTCTACCATTCTCTTTATTAACGAAAAAAAGAAAAAAAAACAAAACAGACAAAAATGTTATGGGAGAAAAGGAAGAAATTCCTTGTCATAACTAGCCTTGTTCCAAGAAAAGGTGGAAACACCCTTGGCGGGAAGCTAACTGTGGAAAAGGTGGTAACACCCCGCAGTTTAGGATAGCTAACTCACCGGCAGAACCTTTCCAGCAAGTAATTTGAAGCCATCTCCCTTGGTGCATTGTCTCTACAATATCAATCTGTCTGCTCTTCTTAACAGACGACCTTTCTTACAAATCATTGAAGTACCAGACTTGTTGGCTGCCTCCCTGGGTACGCCTCGTCTTCAATATCCTGGTGACAACAACCACCGACGTGATCTTCATCACCAACCCCTTGAGTGATGTGAGCTTTCATCCTAACAGGATGGGGATGTGTGTATGGGCTGCCCTCTATATCTATCAATGAGCGTGAGTGACCAGTCTTTCCCTTCAAATTAAATGAGAGGCGAGATGTGTGAATGGAGTGTTGCACACACGGGCTGGGCCTCTCAATGCACAAAGCACGATCTGTTCCTATGCATTGCACTATAAGGCTCCATGGCCTTCCTTCTTGCACTATATGTTGGCATAGAGGGCGGGATGCACAGTTGCACCATCAAATGCGCACAAGGCATACAACCTCTGCATAAGTGACAGTGAGGATTACATCAATGGGTTTTAGGAACGGGTTGCCGTCCTGGATCTTTCAACAGAGAGTGAGACAGAGGGTGGGCTGAGTGTGACTGGTGTCTCTTTAATCAATTATTGAGAGGTGAGGCTTGAGGGACATTACGACAATTGGCGTGAGGTATGTTTCTATTTCCCTATACACCCATAGGATGGGTCTCTGCTATCAGCACAGGACACATCACTTTGTTCTGTACATAGTACTACAAGGCTCCTTGGCCTTCTTGCTTGCACCTATGCCAGACGGGTTGGACGCACTAATGCACCATCAATTATGCACCCTGGCATACTCCTTCTGTCCCATTCCTTTATCGATTCCTAAATCGGGTGTGAGATCTGGGTTTCATCATTATTAACTCGAGTGATGTAAGTTATGGGGCGAGTGACTGTTCTTTTATCTCTCTTGAGTGCCCGTGAGTTGAGTGACTATCCTTCATCAACGACACCTCCCTCGATGGGCTTCATCAACCAGCTACCTCCCTGGGTGCTGCTGCATGGTCCCTGCCATGTTGCCTGAATGCTAGAGCGAGCCGTGGTACCTCCTGCAGCTAACTCCAACCCTTCTGTAGCACTGACGATTCCTTCGACCATACGCAAAACGGGCCAAGTCTTTCTAACCTTATCCTTATTATTGCAAGTGTATGTTATCTTTTAAGTGTGGGGATGCCAGAGTTCAGTCGGTTGACAAGTCCCAGGTTATGTTGTTGCATCTAACCCTATCCGTTAAGGTTTTGAGTGTGGAGATGCGTCCCTGCGCATCTATGATGAATACCCCCTTGCCTATCCCTTACTTTAAATCCTGCATGTATGCCATGACCTAATTTTACCCTGATAGGGTCCCTTCCCCACTTCCCCATCCCTGTTCAACCCACCCTTGGGGCCGTTTCTTCTCTTTTTCCCTTTATCCCTTATTGTGATATTTTTCCATGTGAACGCTTCCTACGTTCACCGAAACTCACATCCAACCTTATAGTCATGTTCGTCCCTTTGCATGGTACACTTTTTCTTTTTAGCAACCCTTGTTCTGACTACCGGTTCTTGAGTTATTAATTTTTGAAGCATTTCTCGTAACTTGGACGGTTTTCCATGTGAACATATCTTTATTGCTCACGAGCAACAATCAGACGTGACAACCCTGTCCTCCTGACATTTTTCATTTTTTCTCCCTATCCTTTCGATACACGGTTCATCCGATATTAATTTTTGCGTGTTTCCGGGCCATTTTTGTGCATATTTTTAACTTTTTTCCATGTGAACATGCCCTATTTTCACCAAAATTCCAGTTCCATTTGACTATTGTGTCCCGCCAACCTTTTCCCACATTTTTCTTTTTCTCTTCACCCTATTTTGACTGCTAGATTTTCTGTTATTAATTTTTTAAATATATTTTCAATTCTATTTTTTGTATTTTTTGCATGTGAACCCCTTTTAACTTCACTGGAAGTGAGTTTTGACATGACAGCCCTGTGCATCCCCTTCTCGCGGACATTTTCTCTTTTTACTGCCCTTCATTTCGCTACTCGATTCTTTCTATATTCATCTTTGAGCCCATTTTCGGGTTCGTTTTTTTTTTTTCCATGTGAACACATCCTTTCTCGGTCGGAATTGTGCTTTTACGTGATAGGTTTGTTGGGCACATTATTTGACACAATTTTCCTTCTTTCCATCCCCCATTCCGAAGTGCTGCTTTTCCAATATTAATCCTCGTATGTATTTTTGGCATTATTTTTCGTGTTTTTCCCAAGGGAACGCCCTAATTTGATCCTGGCCACCCCATTGTAGTTTTTCGCAGTCTCCCACTTACCTTCCGTCCCAGTTTTCCTTTTTACTGTATTGCGTTCCGACGAACGGTTTACGAGTTATTAATTTTTCTTTATTTTGCCACGTCCTCATGCGCCTTGCCTTGTGCGTGAACGTGCTTGTTTTTGAATTTATGCGCCTTAACATGCCTCGTTCTCTTCGCGCCCTTTTGTCCCGACATCCTAGCCCCTGTCGTTTCCCATCCCTACAAAATTTTTTAACCCCGCCCACACATGCGTGCGGGACGGGACCGACTCTCCATTCTTTTTTTAATTTTTTTAATTAAAAAATAAAAAAACATTTAAAAATAACAAAAAAAACAGCAACCAAACACCACTACAACACAACCCCCCACCTAGACAAAAAAAAAACCAAAAAGAAAAGCACACAAGAAAAAAAGATAAAATTTTAAAAAATAAAAAAATAAATAACATTTTAAAAAACGAGAAAAAAAAGAAAAAAAAAGCAAAAAAAGGAAAAAAAAAACCCGTCCCGACGGTTTCCCTTCCCTCCCTTCTTCCCTCTCTTCTTCTTTCTCTCTCTCCTTGTCTTTCTCTCTCCCCGTTCTTCTCCTCCTACCATTCTTCCTCCCTCCTCCCTCCTCCATTCTACTTGTTCTTCCTCCCTCCTCCCTCCTCCTTCTTTCTTTCTCTCCTCCTCCTTCCTCCCTCTCCCCCTCCATTCTTCCTCCCTCCTCCCTTCTCCTTCTTTCTTCCTCTCCTCCTCCTTCCTCCTCCTTCCTCCCTCTTCCCTTCCTCCATTCTTTCTCCTCCTCCTCCTCCCTTCCCTTTTCTTCCTCCCCTTCCCCTCCCTGCTGCTCACTGCCGCCGCCCGCCTGCGCCCCTCCCACCCCTTCTACGCCGCCGCCTGTGCGTGCTGCCCGCCGCCCGCCTGTGCCCTTCCCACCCCTTCCTCCTCTCCCACCTCCTACTCTTTCTCCTCCACCACCAACCCCTTCTCCTCCACCACCAACCCTTCCTCCTCTCCCACCTCCTACTCCTCCTTCACCACCCACTTCATCCTCCTCCTTCCCCCCCATTTCCCCTGCCCATTTTGACATCCCCCCCCCAATTTAAACCCTTCCCCTCCCAATTTAACACCCCCCGATTTAAACCCTTCCCCCTAAAATTAACCCCCTCCCCCCCACATTTAACCCCTCCTTCCCCAATTTAACCCCCCACTCCAACTTTATCCCCCCATCCCCAAATTTACCCCCTCCCCCCCACATTTAACCCCTTCTTCCCCAATTTAACCCTCCACTCCACATTTAACCCCCTTCCCCCCTAATTTGACCCCCTTCCCATATTTACCCCCCTTCTCTAAATTTACCTCACCCCCCACCCAAGCCCCCTGTCCCACCCCCTACCTCCATCCTTTACCCTTCTAACTTGTTCGCCCCCCTTCGCACGTTGTGGTCGACCTTTTGTTTCGATGGATGTTCGCATGCGCTCAGCACGAGCACACGTGTCCGCCTTGTTCGTGTGGTAGGGTCTTGCAGCCATTCATACGTAGTCACAGTCATCGGCAGCTATTCATATGCAATCATGGGTACGTCAAATCCCGAAATCTCTAAAAACATATGCAAAATTTAAATATTCATTAAAATTCAATTAAAATCCAAAAAAATGCAAAAAAAATTCTGAAAAATCTCCAATATTTTTGCAAACAATTAAAATATTTTTCAAATTGAAAATCTTAGGAACAAAATTTGCAAAAAATTCAAAAATTGAAAATTATTTTCTTAAACATTAAAAAACTAGTCAAAATTCATTAAAATTTGATAAAAATACCGGCATAATTTCAAAAAAAATTCAAAAAATTCCATAAACTCCTTTGTATATTTTGAGAATATTTGACCAATTGAAAATGCTTCCCTAAGTGGCCAAAGTATTATTTGAAGACAAAACCCTGACTTTGATGCCCAAATTCATGTAAAATTCATTTTAAATCTAAAAAATGAGCTGAATAATGTGAATTAAATCTGATTACCTTTATGACACTTGATGCTCATGATTGGTTGTTGAAATTTCATGTTCACATCCTTTTTTTAAAAAATACCAAAGCATATTATTTAAAAAAAATCATAATTATAAATCCCAATCAATTCAACATCCCAATGTATCCATCTTTTTGTTTTGGTCATACGTATCATTTTTTTAATTCTTTTTGGTCAATGTGTTAGTTGTTTTTCCATTTTTCTATACGATAGGACGAGTAGTTTTAGTCGACCTTTTGTTTGTTGTGTGGAATATTTGTGGATTGCGCCTTTCCTTTTTTTTAAAGGATGTGGTATCAAACTTTGCAGACAGCCCCACCCATTGCCAGGGTTTTTTTCTCTTTTTCCCTCTCTCACGTTGCACCGTAACATACATGTAATTGTAATAAAATCAACCGACCGTTGCATCCACCAAATTAACAGAATGCACTTCATTAATTTTTAATTTAAAAGGAACCCGACTGTTAATTGTAAAAGGAACCCCGCCGTTGCACGAGTACATGGCACAATAACCCACATAATTTTCTAAAAATAAATCCACAGTGCATGCACACACAGGCTACAGACACAATTTATTTGTAATTAAAATGAACCCCCGCCATCATGCATGCATGCGCTTTGCGCCACATATCACGTAAGTTGTAACAATGAATTGCATTTTTAGAGACCCCCAGTCAGTCAAGTCAGTCTAAGTAGGGGTTGGGATTGTGGAATCGACTCACTATGCATTAATGGGTTAATTAATAACGAACTCCAATCTAATTTGTACATGGTTAAAATGAATTCGATAGTGTTCACCCATCCACGTTCACTGCACCATAGGTTTACGCAATGCATTTACGGG
Source organism: Lygodium microphyllum (assembly GCF_053477565.2). NCBI lineage: Eukaryota > Viridiplantae > Streptophyta > Polypodiopsida > Schizaeales > Lygodiaceae > Lygodium > Lygodium microphyllum. Next base: position 103,695,678 of record NC_141149.1, on the reverse strand, counting down.
GATTGGGATTTGTTAATTCCGAGGTGTCAGTCTTGTTCATCTCTCTTTATTCTATTGGTCCAAGTCCTGGATTTTGTTTGAGTCTAGTCATTGTCTGGGTACTGTGTGTTTGAGTTTTTTGTATTGATTGCTTGATTACGCGGGATCAGGTGCCTGCTTGTTGCATAGCATGAAGCTTTCAATCGCACGAGTACATACGTCATGTCAAAATTTTTTCCGTAGGATGTGGATTGTTTGGGAAAGTTTGGTCCAGTCTAGTCTGGTCATCTGTCCTTTGTTTTGATTTTCTTCTCAATGTTGATTTGTCTGGGTCTTGCAGGAAATTTTTTGTCTTTTTCCTTGGTTGTGTGTGTGGGTTTTTTGTTGTTGTCTGAATGGCATCTACCTCTATTCCTCCTATTGTCATCTAGCATGTGTCGTTGCCGGTGCATGACTACGCTCTTCTCCTGGAGGTGGATTGCATTCGCCGTGTTGGTCTTCGTCCTTTTGTGGCTTTGAAGTTTGCGCCAGTGGTGGACAACACAATTTGCTACTCCTTTCTGGCATCCTACAAGAACCAGTCTGGGTTGGTTTATAACTAACGCTTTTGCTTATCCACAGCCAATATCAGTGATGCATTATAGTTGCCTCTTTCAACGTCTTTCGTCCCTAGTGGAAATCAATTATTGACAGTTGAGGAGATCCTTTCTCTCCTGTAGAAAGAAACCTCTACTCCTTTGGTCTCCAGCAAAGTTATCACCAATTCTAGGGTTTCTGTAGGTCACATCTCCTCCCCGGTATGGAAACAACTTTGCTAGTTTCTACAAGACATGTTCATGTCAGGGAAGCCTGCTTCCAAATGTCTCTCCAAGGAGCTATTCACTGCTTTTGTTAGGATCCTAGAGGGAGCCAAGTTCAATTGGGCATCATTCATGCTCGCGAAGATGGATCATCATTTTCAGAGAGTTCGGAAAGGTCATGGCAGTAATGTCTCCTACGGTGTTTTTCTTTACAAGATTATCTCCCTTGCACCTCCTCCTGGTGGTGTGCCAGTTTCCTGATCCTGCTCCTCTTCTGAAGCAGCCTCCACCTTCTACTCCAACTCCTCCTCCATTACAGCCCAATTCTAATTCGGAGAGGATGAGCCACCTCCCAGATTCTCTCACAGTAAAAGATTATGTACTAAAGGGCCCCTTAGTTCTATTTCTATTTCAGTTTCTGATTCTCCTTCACACGACTCCATTCCTCATGTTTCTACCAGTTCCCTTCCTTTATTCTTGTCATGTCCTAATCTATTTGCAGCATAAAGGGATGGGCAGTTGGATAAACGGATCCCTACTTCCTTACAAACAATGCTAACTGGACCTTTGCTTCCTCAACTAGTTTCTGGTGTCCAGGTTACATTGGAGACTTCACTGACGACTTGTCTTCAGTCCATTTACATAGGGGTGTATACTTCCTTGCAGGAAAAAGTGGATTCCCTGACTAGTCAATTGAGTAAGGCTTTGGAGGATCTAGCATTTGAGAAAGCCGCCCTAATGGATATTCACAAATAAATGACTAAAGCTACTACCCTAATGGATTCCCAGAAGGCCACCATTCAGAAGTTAGAAGCTCAAGTAGTTACCCTGGAAGCAGAGAATGCATCTTTGACTAAAGAGAAGAATTTTGCCCTTGAGGAGATGATTGACTTAGCCAGTAGGCTGGATACTTGTGAGAGTCAACTACAGTCTTCTCAAGAAACTGTTGAGTCACAGAAGAAAATGATTGCAGAGCTTAATCATAAGATTATTACTCTTTCTGTTCCTCCACTTCCTGTGGTTTCTTATGTAGTATCTTCCAACAAGGAGCTTGACCAGTTACAGTAGAAGGCAAAGTTGTATAATGGTTTTTCTGCTAAGGTCGAACGCCTTCAACAACGAATGAACTGTGTGCAGGATGATTTTACTAGTTATGCTGAGCTAGTGTCACCCCCATCATCTTTCTGGATCAAGTATAATCAATAGTGTTTTGCTGTGTATATCTCTTTGAGCAATGTGGATTTAGAACCTCCAGAGGATGGGTGGCAGAATTTGTGGTCTGCAAATTTCCTAAAGTCTGTGTTTGACATATTTGTTGATGAGCAGATTTCGCATGAAGTACAGTTGTTGTCCTTCATGTATCTTATAGGGCATTTGCAGATTCCTGATGAGGAGGATTTGAATGTTTATGTGGGAGATGTGATTTTACAAGTAGTGATGTATGTGCACTCAGTTGAGTTCCTGCTAGCAGATATTTTGAAGCATTATCATGAGTAGCCGTCTTGGTGTAAGGGACATGCTTGGCATCTACCTTTAGAGGATGTTGCTTTGGAGCCTCGTCGTCTCAGGGGTGTATTCCACAAATTTGGTATCCAGCCTTTGCAAACTCAATTGTTGCATCATATTGCTGATCATCCATTATTCACTGATTCTTTTTTCCAAGATATTGCTTATCATTGTTCTTCTTATCCATTAGATCCCACTGATCTTTTGTCTTATTCTCTTATGTCCTATCATTTTCCATTGTATATTTCCCTCCTTACTTCCAACCCTGACACTATTCCTCTGTTGTCTTTTACTCCTTCTCATTCCCCTCACATTCCTATCTTTACTTTTTGTCCTTTCTTTGCCGATTCGACATCATCGCCTACCCCTTCTGAACCTCCTCATGTAGTTCCTCATGTTCCTTCTGTTTTCTCAAAAGATTTCCTTCATAAGTTTTTGCTGAATTTTCCATCTCTTCCATCTTCCTTATCTCTTCATTTTTCTTCTTTTTATGATCTATCCTATCCTCCTTTACAATGCTCTCCTCTTATTCCATTCCCCTCTCCTTCCGATTACATTAACCTTCCTCCTCAATCCGTGCTGGATACACCAAGGTATGATAGTGACATACTTCGTCGATGACAATGGACATTGCATGATTCTGTGATAGGACCGGTGTTTAACTAGCCTTTCATTCCAAGGTCCTGGGATACCTCTACAGCATGTTCAAACTCTTACCTTCATTTTGCTCGGGTGCATGCTCATTCTAAGGATACCTATGTACGTCTTGCAGCTCATTTTTGCTGGTACCTTGCTTTTATGCATCAACAATCTAATCTAAACACTTGCAAGTGTATCCCTCGTTTGATCATCAATCCGAATGTCAAGCGTTTTCCTTTCGTTGTAGTATTTTCTAGATATACAAGTGATAAGTTGGGGTCGTGGTGGAGTGATTGTTGAAGATGCTAAAGAATATCAAATTGAGATCTTTACTGAACTTACATTCTTCTTTTCCTTAGGTCGCAAGGACGCTTCCTCTCTAAGTGTGGGGATATGTTGAGAGTGGAAAAAGACTGAAATTTTTGACTAATTTTTGTTGTTTTTGAGTCTGAATAGTTGATTTTTGATGGATTTAAAGTGATATATGGTTGTTAATGGAAGTGTTTGAGAGTGTTTTGGATGATATTGATTATGTTTTGGAAGTTCATGATGATTCTTAGTGGAAATATGAAGCTCTGTGATGTTCTAATAGGTTCTGTTGAGGTTCTCATTGGTTTTGATACCTTCTGTATAGCTTCTGTTTTGTTCTAATTTTCTTCTGTATGAAGCATGGATTGATGATTGATGAAGGTTGAAATCTTTTGAAAGCTTATTTAATAGTTTTTGATAGTTTGGAATGGTTTTAGTATGAGTTATGAGGATTTGTTGTTCTCTGATGACGTTCTGTAACCCTCTGTAAACCTTCTGTAGAGCCTCTGTCTCTGTTCTGTCTCTGTTCTGTAGATCTTCTGTAAGTGTTCTGTAGAATGCATGTGTGACTTTGGAAAAGTTTTCTAACTTCTGGAAAGGATGAATCTAAGTTCAAAAGAGCTAAAACAAATGGAAGAAGCAGCAGCTAAAGACTGAAGAGAAGACTGGAGTGACAGAGACAAAAGTGAGCTATGAAGAGACACTATAGTGGCTCTGGTGCCTCTTCGACACAAACATACTTCTTGGGAGGTGTATCCATGACCTAAGAAGGATTATTGAGAGTCATTATTGAGTATTTTAGTGAGGAGATGATGTATTATTGAGAGAAAGAGAGAGAGAGAGAGAGCCAGAGATAGCCAGAGATAGCCAATTATATCAAAACAATGTATCTACTATGAGAGATTGAAAGAGAAAACTGTGAAGACATTGAAGATGAATACTATGTGATTTATTTCCATTAAAAAATAGTGTATTCTTTTATATTACTTATTCTATTGATGGATTCTATGAAGATGTTGAAGATGTTGAAGATTATGGTTGATTCTATCAAATCCATGGGAGATATCTACTATGATGCTGCGTGAAGAATTGCCGTCTTCTTTGTTTTGGCCATCAAAAGAATGAAATAAAAGCTTGTTGATGTTACAAGATAGATTTTCTTGCAATAGAATCCCCTTTTCCTTGGTGTCTCTCTTGGGACTCCATTTTGGAGGAGTTTGTTCTCTTCTATGGGGACTATTTTAACTCCTAGTATGGCTTATCATCCACAAATAGATAAGCAAACCAAAAGGACCAACAAATGGCTAGAGGTTTACTTGCGTCATTTTTGCTATGATACACAAAATGCATGGGACCGTTGGCTTCATCTTGTGAAATTCTGTTATATTAATACTCATCACATGAGTATTGGAATGTCTCCTCTTGAAGTATGATGTGGCTATAAGGTTGAAGTGCCTTTCACATTATTTCATGATGATGTACATTCTGATTCTCGTGAAGAGTTGGAGAAGGTGAAGGCTCTTATGAAGCAATGCAAGGATAACATTAGAAAAGATCAAGAGACAATGAAAGCCTATGCGGATGACAAAATGTCACGTGCCTACCTAACAGTTCCCTAGTAGCACGTTTTAGTGGTCCATCAGGAAACTATCCTAGATGGCTTTGCCTGGCACTCGCGAGAATAAACAGGGTCTATCGTCTAGGTTTCCCAGAGTCCACCCATAACGGAAGGTACCAGCATCCCCACGAGGATCAACCTGGCCTACCTAACAGTTCCCTAGTAGCACGTTTTAGTGGTCCATCGGGGAACTATCCTAGATGGCTTTGCCGGACACTCACAAGAATGCACAGGGTCTATCGTCTAGGTTTCCCAGAGTCCACCTATAACGGAAGGTACCAGCCGTCCCCACGAGGATCAGGCTGCAAGCTCAGGGTTCTAATTTGACAACTGAGGTCCTGATGCATCAGCTAGCTCCATCGGAGGTGTTCCACAAGGGCTTCTTGTTCGATTGGAGTGATCGTAGTTACCCTTGGTTCATGGAGTGCAATGCTTTTTTCCAGCAACTAGTTAGGATTCAGGGAACCTTTATGGAGTTCTGGCACAGCTGCTGCACCTTTCCCCTAAGATAATTATTGATCAAGGTTCTAAGACCCGACCCTAGGTAAGTCAATGCTTGGATCTACCTAATTTCTCCTAATTAACCTTTCATTCAATCTCTTGAAAGAAGCTCCCAGCTTACCGAGACCACCCATCTATAGGACAGATACGTCAGGGATCTCACCCACCCACTTTCCACAAATGGTTTTCTTTAGTTTTCTAATTACCTATCACATTAAGTTATGACATATAAAAGCAGCTTCATTAATTAACCCATTATCATAGGTTCCTTTGTGTAATTTTACGACACAACACAAAACAGAGAAAAATAATCTTTTGTCAAAACATATTTATTTATTATTTTGCAAAAGTTATTTACAATGATTTTTCCCTTCTGCCTATGCAGAAGATAAAACCTCCATTCATCGAAAAATCCCTTTTGTCTGTGCAGAAGAAAGCAAACCCTCTAAGATTTCTGTCCCTTCACTAGTACCAGGGACTCCAGGATCCCATCCTAATTTGCGTGAGGGTCAAGTAGTTTGTAGGAGCGATCAAGAGATTTATGGCCAGAGCCCCTTGGCACTCCCGCCTCCTCCTACCTAATGGATTTCTCACCGAGCAACCTCTCGCCATCGGGGCCGGTCCAAAACTCCTCGCGGTGGTATAAAATAATCCCCCCTGGAGTAGAGTTCTACGTCTAGCTGTGGGGGAGGCATAACGCGATCTTTCCTCTTATTATCCTGATTATATATTTACAATCAGATCTAACTACTACAAGCACAATTAATCATTCTTGTGCAACCATCAATACATGCACAAAATTAAAAAAAGAAACAGCAGCAAGTGTTTTTAGCATAGGAAGTAGCCCCACCTGATTCTAAGGTTTCTCTTTTAAGGTCCCACCTTATTCTTAGGGTTTCATTTCCTACTTGCAACTCTTTTTTTCGGATCCGCAAGTTATTTCGCAAATCTAAAGTCTATGTTATCCTTATGAAAACTTGGTATTTTCGCCCTAAGAGATAATATGGGCATTTATACCTATGGCAGGTAATTCATACGCTGCCCTGCCCTAACCCACACTTAGCAAGATTTCAAATGCTTTTCCAAGTCTGTTTAGACTTTAGAACTTATATCGACAAATTCTTATCAATGTCCAATAAGTCTTACAGACTTTCGATCTTTATTTAATTTCCTAATACTAATAGTTTCAAGGTTGTCGAGTATTTCATAGTTGTTTTTGCTTCAACATCCTCGATATTTTAGGTAAGGTTTTCTCATTGATTCATATGTGGGTCGATGCATGCTATTGACGCTCTCGCTAATATAACCATTAATATTAACATTGTGTGTGCTTCAGTAAGAAAATAATTTTTATTTTATTTTGCTCATATTCTATGGTTTAATCAACGATGTCCGACCATTTGTCGAACTTTCAACATTATCTAGGAAGATCAATTTTCATTTAGCTATGTCATAAATGAAATGCTAATTGTTTTTCTGAAAACTTTATTCTAAGCAATGCAAAAATCATAAGTGTAATTTTTCTTTCATCTTTCAGACATCGAATTATATTACTGCGCACCTAATTTATGTGCGTCTAGTATATATTTTCTTATATAATTTTCTGTTGATTTAATGCATTGATTATTTTATGATATTATCTAAATGATTTTTTATACAGTATTATAAGACTCATATGCGTCTATTTATCATTAGTAAAATGAAATAGAGATAGTCACTTTCAAGGAAAAATTATAAAATATTCCCTTCCCTAATACTATCTACCTTTTTTTAGTTATTACAATCACACGCATCATTAACGAAATAACAATAAATATCACGAAATAAACCATAATTATGATATTTTCTTTATGATAGGCATATAATCCTTTTTCAAGTGAAAGAGTTTTTTCACTAAGTAGTTTATTATTATATTACTTAGGCCATTTTCCTAAGCGACATTTCATATGCATCTTTTTTTAAATGCGTTTATAATCATTTAAAGCTAAATATAGTGATAAAATTATAAAACATTATTTTTTTACAAACCGATGAGATGTTACCTCTATCAGGTTTGTAGTAACGAGGGTTTTGCCAATTCCTACTGTGTCATTTTCTCAATCCACCGCGTTTTTTGCTTCTTTTGCTTCAAATAGGCTTCTTGAATTTTTGTGACCTCGTGGAGGCATGGATGTCAGGTGAAATTAAGGTAGTAGCTCAAGGAGAGTTGGTGGTCGTCTAGAAAAAATTTGCCATCGTTTTGCTTAGTGATATGGCTATATGGAAGAAAGGTGTAACAAGGAGTAGAGAAAATGGAAATGAGGTAGACTAGGGGTATTTTCCTTCTTCAAGTCTCAAGCTAGAACGGAAAAGAGATGTAAAGAAAATTTTCCATCCTCAGAAGGTCTTCCTTCTTGCTTTCTTTGTGAAGGAGAGGGGTTGTATTTATAGCCATGAGAGGGAAGCATGCAGTCACTCATTCTTTTGGCTACTTGTCAAGAGCTAAGTAAGCTTGATAAAAAATGCTTTTTGATTGCCTACCTATTGGATGGTGGCATGGGGATGATTTTAAAATGCTTTCTCTCCCTCCATACGTTTAAAACGTCATGATTTTTTACCTATTTTTTCAAAAACGTCTTTTTTTTCATCAAAACAACTTCATCTAGTAGTTTTTGGCCAAGTTACCTTATGACTTATCTAGTTTATAAAGTCATGTCATACTCTTTGATACTTAACTTACTCAATATCATGCTTGTTCTTGCACGTTCTCTATCTACCGATTAAGGCTTTTGCGATTTGTCTTGCCGTTGCAAAATCAATGCGATCTTTGATGCATTAAATGGAATCAGGAATGCTAAATCAAATATAATGCGGGTAATATTATGATCAAGCCGTCGTAATATTATTTACGAGGCGTATTTGCTTTTTTGTTGGTTGGGTTCATTGAGGCGTCTTCTCGTATCGGATTGCAGAATTGATTTAATACAAGATTTGATATTACATGCGGTCACTTATGTGATATCTCAACGAGTAATTTCTAAAATATTTCAAGCCCAAATTTATTTTATGAAGTGTTATGGATGGAATATTACATTCTCTCCTCCTTAGAGGAATCGAGATGTCCTTATCTCGAAAGGAACTGGGAAAACTATTTTTCTAGAGCTGTCTCTTCTATGCAAGTAGCATCCTCCTCATGATAGTCTTTCCACTGGATAATATACTCTCTAATGGTTCTGTTTCTAAGAGGTTTCTCTTTTACATTTAGGATCTTATCAGGTTGGAGTTCAAGGGCTCCTTGAATAGGCATTACAATTTGCTGGTCATCAAGAATATGATCTTGATTTGCCACATAAGCTTTCAGAAGACTAACGTGAAATACATTGTGTACTTTCACATGATCAAGAAGTTGCAGTTTGTAGGCATTAGTTCCTAGGCTTATGAGAACCTTGTATGTTCCACAATACCTTGGACTCAACTTTTTGAACTTTCTCAATGACATAGGTGTCTTCTTTGGGCGTACATGGATTAAAACCATGTCTCTCTCTTGGAAGATACGCTCTTGCCATCCTAGATCAGCATAAGCTTTCTAGCGATCTTTGGCAGCTTGGATGTCTTGTCTGATAGTTTTGACTTGATCATCCATGTCTTCTAGCATTTTCTTAGAAGCCTCAACCTTTAGTGTTGGATCAAAGAAATTCAATGGCGTCAAAAAATCTTGTCCATACAATGCTTGAAATGGAGTCATTTGAATACTCTTGTGATATGATGCATTGTAGGAAAATTCTATTAAGGGAAAATATTGTATCCACTTTGTCGGTTCTTTGGAACAGTAAGCTCTTAGTATATCTTCAATGACTTGATTAACTCGCTCTGTTTGACCATCAGTTTGGGTATGGCAAGCTGTGCTAAAGCAAAGTTGGATTCCAATTGCTTCAAATAGGCTTTTCTAGAAATGTGACGTAAATTGAGAGTCGTAGTCACTAACGATCCATTTAGGCAATCCATCGAGCCTAAAGATTTCTTTCAAAAACAATCGTGCAATATCTAAAGCTTTGTAGTTGGTCTTGATTGGGATAAGATAAGTGACCTTTGCCAACATATCCACAATCACCATGATTGAATTATACCCTCCTTGAACAGAAGGTAAGCCAACTACGAAATCCATACTGATGAACTCCCATTTGATCTGTGGAATTCAAGTGGCTGGAGATTACCTGGCATTTTGACACGCTCAGCTTTCACCCGCTGGCAACTTAGGCATTCAGTAACATATCTGAGTACATCATGCTTCAGTCTTTCCCAGTAGTAACTTTTCCTAACTACATTAAGAGTTTTTGCATAGCCAGGGTGTCCTGAGAACGGGGAGTCATGGGCTTCCCATAATATCTTCTTTTTCACCAGTTGACTGAGGGGAATGCAGAGCCTTGTCATGGAATAGACAAGTCCATCATCCACAGTGAAATTTTGATATTTGACTCTAATCTTAGGATTAGTGTCCTTAACTAGGATTTCTCTAAGCATTAACTGATACTTAGGATCCTTGTCTACTTCTTCTTTGGGTAGCTCAATGACTGGATTGCTAGGAATCATAGCTAAAGTCTCTCCTTTAGATGGATCTTCCATGATAAGTGCATTCAAAAAAGCTTTACGAATTAATGCATCAGCAATCACATTCTCTTTCCCAGGTTTGAACTTGATTTCAAAATCAAATTCTTGCAAGACTTCAATCCACCAACGCTGCCTCATGTTGAGGTCTGGTTGAGTAAAGATCCATTTGAGACTTTTGCGGTCAGTGACCAAAGTAAACTTGCTTCCAAGCAGATAGTGTCGCCACAATTTGAGAGCATGGATCACAGCTAATAGCTCGAGATGATGGGAGGCGTAATTCCTCTCATGGATTTTCAATTTCTTTGAGGAATAGGCTATTGGATGACCTTGCTGCATAAGCACATAACCTACTGCAAGAGAACTTGTGTCTGTTACGACTACAAACTCTTGACTTAGGTCAAGTAGCTTTAAGATGGGTGCTATTACCAAATTTTTCTTGAGCTGCTCAAAACTAGTTTACTCAATGGGCGTCCACACAATATCAGTTTGCTTTTTCAGCAAATCAATGAGAGGTGCAGCTATTAGGGCGTAATTTTTTATGAAAATTCTATAACATCCAGTCAGTCCTAAGAAGCTTCTCACTTCCTTAACTGTCATTGGAGGTTGCCACTCTTGAACATCTCTAACTTTGGCTAGATCTACAGAGATTCCTTCAGCAGATACTATGAATCCGAGATATTCCATCTGTCTTTTGAAAAAGACACACTTCTTTTTATTTGCATAGAGCTTGTGCATCCTCATGGTGTCCAGCACAATGCGCAATTGCAGCTCATGGTCTTCATCTCTCTTAGAGTATGTTAGGATGTCATCAAAGAATACTAGGACAAACTCATCAAGATAAGGTCAAAAAATGTCCTACATTAATCTATTAAATGTAGCAGGGGCATTAGTTAGACCAAAAGACATTACAAGAAATTCAAAATGACCATATCTGGTATTGAAGGCAGTTTTGGGGATATCTTCTTCCTTGATCCTTATTTGGTAGTAACCATATGGGAGATCAAACTTGGAAAAGATTCTCGCTCCTTGTAGCCTATCAAGTAGCTCGTCTATTCTTGGGATTGGATATTTATTCTTGATTGTTACCTGGTTTAGACCTCAGCAAAGGCGGAGAGTTCCGTCCCTTTTTTTTTGAAATAGTACTAGGGCTCCCCATGGCAAATTACTGGGCCTTATGTATCCTTGATCCAGTAACTGCTTGAGTTGCTCTTTCAGCTCAATTGCTTCAGGGATAGACATTTTATATGGACTCTTAGCAATTGGAGCGGCTCCTGGTTCAAGTCTGATCTCGTGATCGACTTCTCTTTGAGGTGGTAATTCAATCAGCTCTTCTGGGAAGATGTCATCATGTTCCTTCAGCCAATATGGCTCTCCCTCCTCTTTTTTATTCTGCTCAACCTTATTTAATTTTATTAGATACACTGGTAGTCCTTTTCTTAACCCTTTTATTATGCGAGATGATTTGGCTAGTTGAAACTTGGGTTTTCCTGCCTCACCTTGGGTCATCACAGTTTCCCCCTTTAGGTTTTGAAAAGTCACCCAGCCTTTTTGCACTGAATATGTGCGTCATTGGGGATTAACCAGTCCATACCCAATAGACATTCGTAGGTGCCTAAATTCATGATCCTAAATTCCATTTCACAGAGATTGCTTCCCAAGCTAAATGTCACTTTGCAAGTTTGCTGAGTAGACATGATTTCTTTTCCATTAGCAAGTTCCACAAGTAACCTAGATGTAGGTGTTGTGTCTATACCTAATTTCTTGGCACACTTTGGTGACATGAAAGAGTGTGTGCTTCCACAGTCAATCATGATTTTAAAGGACTTACCCTCATATTCTGCTGGTGTTTAAATAACTGAAAATTGGCGATTTGGGCCTTTCTTATGGAGGGTGGCATGAACTGATACCCTCTCCATATCGGCTTCTATAGTTGGGTTTCCCTCTTCTTCAAGATCTTTATGAATTATATTAGATGCTTTTCCTTTTGCAATTAAAGCTTGGTTCTGACCTCTGTACTGTCCTTGGCGAGGAATTTGGCCAAGCTTTGGGCACTGTCTTTTAAAGTGACCTAGCTCATTACATTGGAAATGCCTAGGTACTCCTTGGAGGCATATTACTCAAAGTTCATCTCACTGCTTAAATATGCACCTTCCATGACTATTGCTCAGCAGGTGTCTAAGTTTTGTCATGGATTGAATGCTCCTCTAAACACACGCCTTGAATCTATGCGCCCAACTGATCTGCAAGATGCTTTGATTCATGCAACACCTCTTATTCAGGAGATTCAATCAAAGCCAAGGAATAATAAGCTCTAGAATCAAAACAAAGGGACTTCACGGGGCTATGTTAAGCGAGCCCAAGGTCAATGTCTACTTGGTCAAGGAAAGAGGGCCAAAACAAATGCAATTGGGAACTTCATACCTCCCCTTCCCCTCATCCTTCAAATCGTCGCCATGTAGGATGGTGGTTTTATTTCCACTAGGAAAAATCAGACCCCCCCCTCCCCCACAAAATCGATTTTGGGCCCCCTCAAAGGGAGCCCCTAAGGGTCACACCCTTTGGGGTTTCCTAAGTCCATTTATAATTGGCCTTTGTGGTCCTTGGCCTCCCGGGCATCCCCATTCAATTGTCCGGCCTCCGTTTTGTGATCTGAAAATTCTTGGGCATCCGTCTCGAAGTCCCCCATTCTCGGGTATCTCCCAGAGTCTCATTTGACATGTCAAGAAATAATGAAAATTCCCCAACCATCGCTCGATGGGTCTTTAAAGAACTTTTGGGGCATTTGCCGCTTAAAATCGTACTGATTGCAGCTGTCGCCTTCAACAAAGTCTATTTTTCCCCTGAAATTCAGATTTTTTGGCTATTTTTAAGCACTTCTCGGCATCAAAAATCATATGTCATGATGTGAAGAAAGCTTTTTTTAATCTCTAATGGTCCATCAAAGATGTGATTTTTATTCCTTCTTAGGAAAGCTCTCAGCTTACCGAGACAACCCAACCATAAGCTTGAATTCATCAGGGTCCATCCTCCCGCTTCCCTCGAGAGAGAGTATTTTTAATTACCGAATTACCTACCACTTTATGTTCAAGATATAAAAATAACTTCTTTGAATTATCTCCTGATAAAAATTCGTTACATGCCTTTAATTTACTACACAAAAACATAGTAAAGCAATTTCTTCTCAATCGTTCCTTTCAAAAAAGTGACATTTTACAATGTTTTCCTATTTGAAGGTATTATTCTCTCCAAGTTCCATTCCCCAACTAGTATTGGAACTTCTAGGAACAATCTGGAAATTGAGGGGTAGTTGGAAGTTCGTAAGAGTCTAAGGAGTTTATGACCAGAGCCCCATGCTATCCTCACCTCCTCGTATCGACTAGAGTTCCTTACGATAAGACCTTTCGCGTCATGATTGGTCTAAACTCACTAATGTTAAACAAAAAAAGAAAACCCCTTGGAGTAGGTTTTATTCACGCTGGCCTTGGGGAGATCTAGCGCCATCAAGAACACTTCCTTAGTCGGCATTCTGTGCTCACCAAAATACTATCTCAGTGTCGACGATATGTACTTGGTCATCTGTCTCTTAGCTTGATGATTTTAGGAAAGATTAGTACCTAGCTTGCAATCACAAACATCTTAATTTGAATGCGTTATACATAAAAAGTGTATTTTCAAGACAAATCTTTCTTTCAAAAATAATAACATCAAGGCAAAACTCGGTGTAAGTGGCAATACCTTCCAATAGTCTTCCTCAATTCCCCCTTCCTTGAGGTCTAGTTTGGACACTGAATCTAAATAAGAATTTTATTCTTGAGAATAACCCCTTTGGAGTTTCGTGGGTCCTTACCCACGATAAAAGAAAATGTTGGTTAGTTTAATTACAAACAGTATTCTTTGGCAATTCCATCTCAAGGTCTCTTATATACTGAGGATTAGCGTTCGTGATTATCCATTTGAGATTTCAATTAGAAATATTAAGTATCTTAGAGACATAGTACCTTCCTTGTACTCGCTCAGGTTCATCTTGTACAAAACCAAGTTACCCCTTATAATTTGCGATTAAAATTTCCTTTAAAATATTATATGCAAGATTTGAATAAAATCTTATTTTATGAATACAACTTTTGTTGCTCATTCATGGGATGGAGCCTACTAGCTGCCTTTATTATGAAAATATAGTACCTGGGAATTAAAGACGGGTACTTAGTTGATGGTATTCACAGCTTCGTTTGTAACCCCAATACTCGTCATTCCATTTGTAGTAGTTGTGTTTGCAATGTTATTGGCAACTTCTGCCTCCACAACCTTCATAACTTTCTTCTTTGGGATCATGGTCTTTAATCGCAAGATTGAAAAGGGGATTTCTGGCGAAGGAGCTTGGGGTAATTAGATTGATGGAATTTTGATTGAGGGGGGAGAGTGTCACTAAGAATTTAGAAATTTTGAGAAGAGTCTTTATTCCACAAAGAAATAGGATAAAAGGGATGGATAATTTGATTCCAAGAGTTTGCAAAATATCCTCCTTGTGACGAGGGCTCCCATCCTTGCGCTTCTCTTGCCCCACTTCCTCTTGCTCTACACTCCTGAGAAGGTCCTCTCCTCTCTTTCTTAGACTACCCCCAACGGCTCCTCATGCCTCGTATAGCTGAATTGAAGAAGAAAGATTGTGGCTGAGAACAATAACTCTTTATGGAGGGTATCTTGGCAAATCAACAATCTGGAAGCTTTCAAGATGCAATCTGATGCTGGTGATTTGATCTTTGAGGTCCAGAGAGGCTGTCGGAGATGCTAGAACTAATTCACATGGCTCTCAGATGATCTTGCTTCAATCCAAGCCTATCATCAAACTGAGAAGAGAGGGGGATTGCTAGAGTTAAGATGAATTACAGAAGGAGAATTTAGGTCTTTTCATCAATAGACAGGAACCTTAAATTTGGGGGGTTGAAGGTGTTTTTTAATCAAAAAAAGGGGGGACAGCAGCCTGCTCGTCGATGTCTTCTCCTTCTTCTTTATTTTCATAAGCTTTTAAGATTTAAAGCTTAAAGCTTTGTGATTCGTCTTTCTTTACTAAGTTTTAAATGGGTTTGGTCAAATTCGACTTGTGGCCCATGACTTACATTCACATGGTAACTTCCATTGATAGATGGCTATAGTCCTTATCAATCCGGGAAAATGTCGAGTTATGAACCTCGCACCACTTTTCTCGAGACCTTCTCTATTTAATGGTTTAGAGTTTTTCAAGTCCATTTTGTAAGAAATCGGGAAGATTGAAATTAAAGTCGGGATATCATAGTGCAACTCCATCTTGGAGATGTCTTTTGATGCACAGCTTGGCCATGTACTCAAGCTTGCAATAAGGGTAAGATAGTTTAGAGAATACTAATATAGTTCTACTCTCTCATCAGGTCCTTGAGGGCAAACCTAGTACTAAGAAAACCAATATAGTTCTACTCTCTTATCATGTTCTTAAGTGCAAGCTTGGCACTAAGAACACTAATATAGCTCCACTCTCTCATCAAGGCATAAAGGGAGACATAGTTCCTAGTCTATCTTGGAGACCTCTTTGGGTCAAGAGTTTGTCCATGTGCTCAAGCCTCACATTGCAGGCAAGATAGTTTCCAATCTATCTCAAAGTGTTACTACAAGCTCATCTCAAGTTGTTCTTGGTCATTTATTGTACATGATTTATAAAGATTACTCATTAATCAACTTGCTTAGGACTAAGTCTTCATTTAGGATTCAAGATCTCTTGTATAAGAATACAAATTCAAAAGATGTGAGTTGTTGAAAAGATCTCACACTTTCTAGTTCAATGTACTCCAGACCAATTTCAACACAAAGGCTATGAAATCATGCAAACTAAACTAGGTGCATACTATACATTGAACCTTTTAATATCTATCATGGAATTTTCTATTTTAAATGAAAGACAATGTAGTTGTGTAGCTTGAACTTTGAAGGATCAGTTGTTTGGTTGCTTGTAAACCTATATAAAACCACACAAAGTGATAGTTAGTATTAATTGATACTATTAATTGTTAATGATATGAGAGGGAAAGTGAGAGAGTGTTTGTACTTTTTTGTGCCTCCATGAGAGAGAGAGAGAGAGAGAGCAAGAAAGACAAAGGGAGAGAGACTATGTGTGGTGGTAACAAAGAGAGTGATAGGCAGATAGAGAAGAAATATATGTGTGAAAGGAGGAGAGAAACATGGGGACACACACACACACACACATCATATTCAGAGACAAAGAAAGAGGGAGAGAAATAGACATATTCATAGGAAATGAAAGACATAGAGATATTGGAATTTCGATGTTTCCACATGATCACGAGCTCAAATACATGGCTATAGAGGATGATATTGTAGAGTACTCATGATTGTGTTTGAGAGAGAATGTGTGTGGAGAAAAAAGAGAGCAAGACACAAACTAGATGCAAAGTAGAAAAGTATTCAAGATGACAGATCAAAGAGTTGTTGGCAGCGAGTGTTTACAATGTGGGATAGACGTCATCAATATGCAGCTAACTACATCCAAATCAGGCTTTCTAGGCATCTGCATATAGTGACTGACAAGACCAACATCATAATTAAGTGTGGCAATGTGATAGTCATGTAAATTAGATTCCCTACTATCCTCCTGAACATAGTAGGGTCTTCTATCTCATCCCCAAAGTTAGCACTCAACTTGAGATTTTGCTCCAATGGTACTGAAAGAGGCCTAAATGTTGTCATACCATACTTGAATAACATATACCATCATCACATCTGATCACCTCAATACCAATAAAGTATCTCAGATCACCCCTTCATCTCAAACTTCTTCTTCAAAAAGTCCTTAATTTTAGCAATTCCATTATCACTATCACCTGTAATAATCAAATCATCCACATAGATGACTATGATGACCAAACCTACATCTCCTTTTCTCATATAAAGTGAGTGATCAACATCAAAAAAATAAAAGCCAATATTGACAAGATACTCTCCGATCTTATTATACCATGCTCTAGGTGCTTGCTTCAACCCATACAATGCCTTCTTTAACTTTTACACATATATGGGATGCTCTAAATCCTCATAACATGTTGGTTGATCCATATACACCTCTTCTTGCAATTCACCATGCAAAAAGGCATTCTTAACATCCATTTTCTACAAATTCCAACCTTTGGTACTAACAAACCAATCATGCATCTAAGAGTTGCTATCCTAGCAATTGGACTGAATGTCTCTTCATAATCTATGCCATATGTTTGAGCATAGCCTTTTGCAACTAGCCTGGTCTTATACCAGCTAACCAAACCATCTACATTATGCTTGATTTTGTAAACCCACTTGCAGCCAATAGCTTTCTTGTCCTTAGGAAAGGGTATCAAATCACAAGTCTTATTGGCCTCTAATGCAACCATCTCCTCATCCATTGCTACAACCCAATGAGCATGACCAACAACATCCTCAAAATAAGTAGGCTCAACATCCCCAACTAACTTCACTATATAAGCATAATGGTGAGTTGCATAGCCTTCAAAACCAAATTTCTTGATAGGGTATTTGACCCTCCTAGACCTACGTACCACCACTAGATCACTTAGTGGAGCCTTAACATTACTATGTCCTCTCTGTACACATGATGTCCTAACTAAAAGAATACCAAGCTCATCATCCAAACCCTCTGAACCACTAGAATCTCCATCAAATCCCAAATGACTAGTAGATGCATCATTAGTATCCAACACTTTCTTCTTTCCTTTGTCTTTACTTATAACACTTGTAGATCCATTTGAAGATGTGGGGCTACTCCTTAGTCTCCTAGACCAAGGGCTAACTATAGGTGTAGTACTAGATGATGTTTTTGGTCCACTAATGCTCTGTGATTCTTGCTTTTCTTTTTGCACATAGCTATCATGATCATTATCATCATCTAGTACATCATTAGTAGATGCATACTTATAAAAAATAACATCCCTTCTCACTCTAAACTCACCTATGATAGGGTTATAACAATGATACCATTTCTACTCTAAAGAATATCCAATAAAAATACACATTTTAGTCTTTGGATCAAGCTTCTTTTGTAGCTCATCTGGTACATGAACATATGCAATACAGCCAAACACTTTATTTGTGACACATTGGGCTTCTTTCCTATGAAGCATTCTTTAGGGATCATCCCATGAACTACAACAATGGGAGTTCTATTCATAATATAGACAATAGTATGCATAAGTTCAAACAAAAAATGTTTTGGCATATTCTTTTCAGCTATCAATACCCATGTAACTTCTACAATATACCTATTTTTTCTTTTTGTAATCCCATTTTGCTATGGGGTATACCTACAAGTAAATTGTCTATTTAGCCCATGAGACCTCAAGAAGCCAATAAACTCATTAGAGAGGTGCTCTCCCTCTCCATCTGATCGGATTGCTAGAGGACACTTCATTGCAACTGCCACAGCCAAGAAGGTGCTTCAAGCTCAACTCAGGTGGACTAGTTACTTCAAAAATTATATGCTTCCCCTCCTTCTCAATAGATCCTCTAAGAGAAGACATAGATTGCAATATTATCGCCTCTCCTTGCATGAATGGGGGGCTTGAGGGGGAATAAACTTTGAAAGGTTTCAAAATTTAAAATTAACCATAAAATGAATTGTGTTAGCCATCAGTCAAACTAAACATACCCTTACCACCATCAAACTGCTCATTGTTCTCACATGCCTTGATTGAATCAACATCCTCACTATTGTTAAACAAATTATTTACTCTAGTATTGAGTAGCCATTAGATGAATTATTCGCAACAAATTTAGTTCATTAGTGCCATTTTTCATCCCAATGAGAAATGCATGTGTCCATACCAAAGCAACCTTAACATCATAAAATAATCATCATTTGTGAGATTACTACTATCAAGCATCATGTTGTAGCCTTGAGCCATCCACACATATCATGGGACTGGATGTGAGCAATACCACCTTCATCTACTAATCAGAAAAAGGGGAAAGAGAAAGGGTGATCAACAGATACCAAGGATAAGTCTATATACTAGCCTTAGACCTTTTGGCTAAGGTTTTTTGGTTTTTTTAAATCACTAGAAAGTGTTAAAAATTCAAATTTATTGTAGATTTTGAGAGAGAGAGAGAGAGAGAGAGAGAGAGAGAGAGAGAGAGAGAGAGAGAGAGAGAGAGAGAGAGAGAGAGTGTGTGTGTGTGTGTGTGTGTGTGTGTGTGTGTGTGTGTGTGTGTGTGTGTGTGTGTGTGTGTGTGTGTGTGTGTGTGTGTGTGTGTGTGTGTGTGTGTGTGTGTGTGTGTGTGTGTGTGTGTGTGTGTGTGTGTGTGTGTGTGTGTGTGTGTGTGTGTGTGTGTGTGTGTGTGTGTGTGTGTGTGTGTGTGTGTGTGTGTGTGTGTGTGTGTGTGTGTGTGAAAACAACAATCCTAGATGACACTAAAATAGAGCAATGCCTAATCACAAAAAGGATTTCTAGAGCCAAGAAGACTCCTTCATTATCCAACGCCCAAAGGATTAGGGAAGCTATTCAAGTATGTCAAAGGCCTAGTTTAAGGAATAATTAAGCAGTGAAGCAGGCACAACTAGAAGCTCAACATGGGACCTAAGGGGAGCACATTAGGAGTAGGCCATGAACTTACACAAGTAAAGGGAACCTCTTCATCCCCAAGCAATATCCAGGTGCCTTCATATTAAGTAAAATAAAATAGTATAAGAGTAAAATATGTTTGTATCATAGTTATATTAATTTTCTCAAAGCACAAGGGGATATTTTTGGAATCACTACTTGTAACTGTGCTCTCAAGGGTAAGACCTTAAAGGCTCTAAGCATTAAATATTAGGGAAAATGTTGCATTATTGAGAATAAATTATGCATGATACCTCTTGTAGAAGAATGTTGGATTGCTTGACAAAAGGGTTATTAAATCACATTTGAAATTATTACTAGAAATCCATGCAAGGGACTAGACATAAAACTTACTCTCTAGATCCATTAAAATTATGTCCTAAAGTATAAAATGAGTCTATGAGGGACCTAATACTCTCTAGGTTAAATTAGATGTAAAGTTAGATGTCTTATGATGCCATAAGAAGTGATTATGCATGGTTAAGATTTGCACCTTTTAAGGAGAAAGATTTATGTGATACAAAGAGGCTTGAAATGGACTAACTTGACTTGAAACCTAAGTTAATAGGGATTCCCCCCCCCCCCCCCACACACACACACACCTTATCAAGCAATAGAACTCTTTTGAAAGAATTATGTTAGCAAGTTTATTAAGCATTGTGTGGTGCCTAAGGATGTTGTTGAGTTCTATTTTATCTTTAAGAGATGTTGTACTTGCCAAGAGAAAAGATTGTTTTTCTTAATTTAAGGATAGGATGTTTACCTTGTTTATGTTTGGACCTTGAGGATCCCTTAAGGGTGAGAGTTATACTCATTTTGAGGGTTTCTCAAACAAGGGTTTGATGCATGAGTGAATCACATCCATGATCACACCATGGAAAAAGGATGCATGTAAAGGGAAGAGACCTAAATGGACATTGGTCAATATAGTGGCCAAAGCTTGACTGGTGAGAAGGCCACCATGGAAAAATGGTTCACTCCTACAAAAACCTACAAGTTAGGGAGGCTTTGTACACTCTTTGGGCACACCATGGTGGGCATAGGATGATGGATATGAAAAACCTCCATGGCCTAACATATGTGGATGTTAGAAGACCCTATTCTAGATAAAGGCTTGATAATGGATTGTGCCCATGGGTCTTCAACATGAGTATGTAGGTTTTGGATGTGTGCCCTAGTGTAAGGGACAGAACACTAGATTAGCATTACACCTTGGAGAATGTGTGGATAAATACATGATTGTTATTGTCTTCTAAAGAATGTTTAATCTTGTCTTTGCATTTGTGTATAAATTACATGAAGGAACCTCATGTTAATGAGATTAATTAAAGAAGTTATTTTGGTATGTTACATTAATTATACTAGGTATTAAATAATTAATGATATAGATCTACGATGAATTTTCCTATGGTTAAGCAGTCTTGATGAGCTGAGAGTTTCCTTTAAAAGCATTAGACTTAGGAGGTTTTAGAAAAGAGCTAGATGGTGACTGTCTTAGCAAATATTATAGAGCCCAACCTTGTATTTTTTTAAGGGATTGATGTGAGACTTTAAATCATGGGAAGAGAGGTTGAGCATTAGCTCCCCCTCATTTCTCACCCTCTTTGAATCAAGCATGACATGGGTTTTCTTTGATTCAAGCTCCTTTGCACAAGTGGCTACTTGAAGACTGATGCTTGATAAAATTTTAGGTGACCTTCTTTTTTTGACTTTTAAAAAATTTGAATCATTAAATTTTCTTTCTTTTCTTCCTATTGAAAATAACCTTGCCCTCATGATTCATTAGACATCACCAATGATTGAATTGGGTGGCCAATTTCTAACCTTGGGCTCTAAGAGCTACTTCATCCTAACCATCCTCGGAACCGTTTGTAAGGTTAAGTCCACTTTACATTATGGAATTTTTTATGAGGTAGGTAAGGATGTATAGGTATTTGGATATACAAATGCAAATTGGGATGGTAGCATGTCAGACAGAAGATCTCCTAGTGGATTCATGTTTTCTGTAATAGGCCACCTCCATCAACGTTATGAAGACTCCCCCCCTTTTACTATCCAAATTAACGAATTAATATTAAAAACAAAATTATTTCCTAAATGTCACCCCTTGTGAGCGCCGTTGAGTGACGATGGGAGAGGGAGTATAACTCCGAGTTGACGAGTGTAAGGAGGAGACAGCAAAGGTAAAGAAGGGAGGGGAGGGAGCTAAACATGTAGTCGAGCAGCAGAATGTTAAAGATACGATATCTAGGACATGGCAGTGAGTTATGGTGGATGGAAGGAGAAGTGTGGACTCATGATGGAGAAGACAAAGACACTGTTTGTTACACAAGTGAATTAGGTTCCAAGATTGAGACTTGGACTCATAAACACAATCTTGTGTATGTGGACAATGACACTGACACTTTACTGAAAAGAAAAGAGTACTATCATTGCATTAAGAAAAGGAAGCAAGTACAATGCTTTATAGGAAAGTAGGAAACTGCAGTAGGCACCACTGTGCATATGGGATAGGTTAGCCTGCATGTCCTTGGCCCTGAAGCTCCATACAAAGAGGCTGTTTAGTGAGTGTGATTGCTGATTCTCAATACCCCTCCTCAATCACAACTAGAAAGGCACAAAGTGTGTAGAGGCTGTAATGAGAACCACCTGCAAAGTGTGGGCACACCACAGACATGGTAGACACCAGAGGCTGTCGCAAAAAAGGCTAAGTGTGGGCACCAAAACATAATGGACATCCAGAGGCTGTAACAGGGGCCTCACAAAGTGTACAGGGACTGTAATGCCAAGTTACATGAGGAGTTTACAAAGCTTATGGCAAGAAGCATTAGGGCAAGGAAATACAAGGCTTTTAAAACAGTCTATCAGAGTAATGAGAGTAGAAGGACTGATGAGTCTTGTCCTTCCGATCCTGGTGGTCTTCATCTTCATCTTCATCTTCATCTTTTGGTCCATGGTCTTCTTCTTCTTTCACAGCTGCAAGATAGGCCTTTTGGGACCTCTTTCCAGCATGACAGAACTTCTCAGTGTGTCCGGTCCTTTTGCAGAAGTCACAGAAGAGTGGTTCCTTTTTACCTTTGTATCTGTTGTTTACATATAACATTTGTTCATCCTTTGAAGTGCTAGGCTCTTCTTTGCTTTTAAGTTTATTTTCTTCCTCTAGCAGAGAGGCTTTAATATCAACAAGTTGAGGATCAGGCATGTTGGTTAGAGTGGTTGATACATTATCATAAGCAGTAGGCAAACTTTTTAACAAGACACCAATGCAAACATCTTCATCCATTTTTAGCTTTATCCCTGCAAGTTGAGTAAGCAGGCTTTCCATGTAGTTCAGATGGGATGCCAGGGATGTATGAGGCTTCATATCAAGTCGAAAAAATTCAATTAATAGACCATACTTAGACGACTTTGACTGTGCACCAAATAGGGTATCCAATTTATCCCAAGTGTCATGGGACGTGTCACAGGCATCCACATGATGGATGTAGCTATCGTCCAATTCCAGTTTGATGATGGCTTGTGCCTTGTCATCATTCTTCTACCAAGTAACTGCAAGGTCCGCATCTCGAGGTTTCTTCTCTTTGCCATTTGTGATGGCCCAAAGACCCTTCTTCATCAGGATGAGCTTGATGCAGGTTTGCCAAGTGTGAAACCCGACTCCTTTGAATCGAGCATTTGGAGAGTCTTTTCCCATGTTGAGGTTGCAAGATCAGCAGCAAATCAACTCCAGAATTCTGAGATTTTATCAGTAGAAGAGCAGATTACAATGTGTCAAGAGACACAGGTAATGACAGTGTGAAAACACACTATGTCAGTGTTGATGTTGAGCTTGATTCTTCTTGTTCGGGATCGTTCGGTCGTTCTTCAATCTTCTCAAGTCCTTCCCCTCCTTGATTTGATGTTGGGTCAATGGATTAGAGTGGGGTTTAGCTTGGTTTAGTGTCGGGAGCGAGAAAAATGAGGAAAAAAGAAGCTTGAGAGATTTTGGCTATGGCAGACACAGGGCAGAGATTGAGAATTTTCACAATGCTGGAGCTATGCTTGCCCAAAGTCAGTGATTGATGTGTCAAGAAGAAGCTCTGGAAGCAGGGGAACACTTTCCCAGAAGGAAGCTCCAGGAGGTTTGACCTGTGGAGTGGGATATAAGAGCTTGAAGCAGGTTTGGCTATGGCTGCCAAACAGGGCAAGTGGAGATAGAGTTCAGAAATGAGCTCATTAGCTGGGACTAAGCTGGACTTGAGATGACTTGAGTAAAGAGGAGCTGAGAGAGGAGTGAAATGAGCTAGGCCATGCCCGACTGAGCTCTGATACCATGTTAAAGATACGGGATCTAGGACATGGCAGTGAGTTATGGTGGATGGAAAGAGAAGTGTGGACTCATGATGGAGAAGACAAAGACAGTGTTTGTTACACAAGTGAATTAGGTTCCAAGATTGAGACTTGGACTCATAAACACAATCTTGTGTATGTGGACAATGACACTGACACTTTACTGAAAAGAAAAGAGTACTATCATTGCATTAAGAAAAGGAAGCAAGTACAATGCTTTATAGGAAAGTAGGAAACTACAGTAGGCACCACTGTGCATATGGGATAGGTTAGCCTGCATGTCCTTGGCCCTGAAGCTCCATACAAAGAGGCTGTTTAGTGAGTGTGATTGCTGATTCTCAACACAGAAGAGGGTGACGGGAATTGCCGAGCTATAGTGAGGTTGACAGGGAGATAGGTGAAGGAAACGACGATTACAATGGGGGGAGGGGCACACATGTGCCACCTCCAACCCCCCCCCCAATATCCCTTCCTTCTCTTGATTGGCCACATGGTGGCAGAAAAAGCTAGGGGTCTTGTGTAGTTAAGGACCCCTATCATAGCATTCCTCCCCCCATTTTCACCCACCTCACCCTTGTAAATCCCCCCCTTAAATGGAAAGGAGGAAACCCTCTTCTTTCTCCCTTACTATTGTCACCCTTCCCCCCTTGATTTCCCCCCCCCTTTTCCTTTCAGCAAGCAAAGTCGTTATTCTTCTCCCCTTGCTGCCAATTTCAGAAGGAGAGAAGGAGAGGGAGAGGTAGTGGAGGAGAGGAAGAGAGAAGGAAAGAGAGGGAAAGAGAGGGAAGGAGAACCTAGAGTGAGAGAGAGAGAGAGAGAGGGAGAGGTAGTGGAGGAGAGGAAGAGAGAAGGAAAGAGAGGGAAGGAGAACCTAGAGTGAGAGAGAGAGAGAGAGAGAGAGAGAGAGAGAGAGAGAGAAGAGGCCAAGGACAACTCTCGTGGACAAAGGCTCGAGTACCCTCTCTTCCCATTGCGAGTCCTATAACCACTCCAATTGCCTTTAAACTGGACAAAAGATCGCGAAATTCAAGACAAAGCATAGAGGACTCCGGTACCAAGGAGTCTGGATCAGGCAAAGACGCCACCATCAACATGAATGGTTTATCAAGTGTGAATGCTAACTCGACACTCCAAATCCAGGTACTGCTACTGTTTTTAGAAATTGAAATCGAATATTTAAGCATGGGTATCATTAGGAAAAAGTCATACCTCGCATCAGGTAGCTTGTATATTTTGAAAAGTATCTAAGAAGGGTTTAATAACCATGAGTTGTTGAGAATAGATCAAGCATCTACAGGTTATTGTGAAAATTAAGTCAAGTATTAGGTTTGATCTTTTGCAAATGCATCATAGATTTTCGGGGTACATAAATATTTTGTATAGGTCAATTGCATCCCGTAGACCATCATAGAAAATTAACTCGCATTTATAGTGAATGCATGTATACTCACATTTGAATAATTAGGTCATGCCTTTTGAGTTGCATAAATGCACTAGAAGAGATTTTTATGAATGGGGATCTCGCATCACATCGACAACTTGAGAAAGGCCTACATTCTAGATTTGCATGGCATCATGAATAGCCTCGATTGCACCACATAATAGGAAATGCATCTAAAAAGGTGGATTTAAGATGCGCATGTCAAGGGTTAAGCTTAACTGCAAGGGTCAATCTCGTAAATGAAACCTTACATCATGAATGAGGCTAAGACTCAACCAGGGTTCTAATTGCAAAGAGGTCAAGTTGCCTTACATCCATATTTGTAATTAGAGTCAACTTACTCCTTGGTCCCTACCCCAATAGCCAACTACAATGGACCCAAAACACTTTTGAGTATATCATTTTCAAAAGATGATACATCTTGAAG
The DNA here is from genome assembly GCF_053477565.2 of Lygodium microphyllum. NCBI lineage: Eukaryota > Viridiplantae > Streptophyta > Polypodiopsida > Schizaeales > Lygodiaceae > Lygodium > Lygodium microphyllum. The sequence goes on along the minus strand of NC_141149.1, from coordinate 103,669,907 downwards.
TTGACACAAGAAGGTTCGAATGTCAGACGTGCATGAAGAATGATTGTTCACCAAATTACATCCAATGCTTGCAACTATTTCGGAATGGTAAATAGACTTAGTTTAGGCTTGACTTGCAAGAGGAGTAAACACAAGTTCCTGCAATCTTGAGGGGAGGAAACCCTAGGGTGAACTTAGAACCCTAACAAAATTCTAAGATGGGAAAATGGTTACCAACTGACCAAATAAAATCCTAGACCAAGATCTTACGATAAGAACCAAAGGATAGTAACCTAGGGAAGTTGTCATCCGAAACTATAGAATAATTTCCTACCCCTATTACATAAAAGAGATATCAGAAGGAGGGTATTCTCTATCCCTCAAAAGATGATGGAAAATGACACCAAGGCAAGAAAGACCCAAGAAGGGCAACGCTGAGCATTTAAGATGAGGACTCCACCTTAGCAGATGTCCTGAGCACTTACTTTCATTATTGTTTGTGCTTGTAAATCTAAATTCAATGTCTGTGAAAGGAATGTATGACCCAATCTTACAACAATGAATGAGGTTGAATTCAAGGAGGGCATGCCAAGCTACCCCCAGCTGGCCACCAACCCTAGCCAAGGGGGTTCCAAATAACCTTGATGAGAACGTGGACCGAACCCACCATGAGAGGTCTCTTCGTGGGTCAGTTTGAATGTAGCAGGATGCTTGGATGCCAAGGGGTGCTCTGGCTATAAATTCCTTGCCTCTGGGTCTTACTTAAATGATCTACGAGACTCGAGATATATTCTTGAGCCCCTATTACTAGTACAAGGGCAGAATCTTGGAGGAAATAAGATGCAACCTCACGGATTGCTCGTTCTTTTTGGAAAAGAGTTGTATTTCAGTTAAAAGGATAATATAAAGTTCACTTTCAAAGAACTTGTCTGAATTGGTTTTGTGTCACTGCTATAAGTTACACAAACGAACCCTGTTTCCTAAAAGGCTTAATTAAGGTAGCTATTTATTTTTTTAATGTCACACATAAATGTGATAGGACCTAATTAGATAACTAAAGAATGCCACTGAGGGAAGCAGGTGGGCGGAACCCCTGACGGATCTGTCCTACGATAGGGTGGTCCTAGGGAACTGGGAGGCTTCTCACAAGGTTCTATAGACATACGAATTTTTGGTAATATTAGATTAGAACCTGATTCATGCCGTTTTAGGGGACCGGAATGGGACTATGCCTTATGGGTAGAGAGGTTGAGCGGTGCATCCCTCTCATTTCCCATTCACTTTGAACCAAGTGCGACAGGGATCTGCTTTGGGCTGGGTATCTGTGCGCAAAGTAGGATGTCCACAATCCGACGCTAGAATGCTATTAGGAAACCTTGGTAACTAGAAACCCAAATTTCAGGTTGATCCTAGTGGGTTCGGCCATGAACGTTCCATTGCAAGGCGGACTCGGGAAACCCTAGACGACAAACCTCGAAACATTCCATGGGAGTTCTGGGCGGTGACGCTTGGATTCATTTCTCGATGGACCACTAAAAACATGCTTGTATAGTTGTTAGGCGGGCACGTTATAGTTGGTATCAGAGCCAACCAATGAATAAAACAATTCGAATAGGAATAAATCGGGAAGGGAGAAGTGATATTTTCACTAGGAAAATATTTTTTATATTACTCATTTGTGGATTGTTGCCACTTCTAGACTTATGAGGCATGGATCGGGTTTCTCATATTTCACATCATGTTTAAGACAGCTATGAGCTTTTCAAGTTATCACCGACAATCCGACATGATGGGGATCATGGATCGACTCTATAACCCTTCACCGTTGTATGTGGAAAGGTGTTGGACTTGGAGCGCGGGATATTGCTACATTGATGCCAATCGACTCACCTACCTTCAAAACAATCTAAAGAGGCTAAAATGGTTGGAAGAGTTATTCATCTTCCATGAGGCCTGTGTAAATTGGATCCTAAATATCGGATGCTTGCAAGTAGAACAAAATTGCTATATCTACTATGATGAGGTTGTCAAAGTCTTGCCAGATACAGAATTAAAGTAATGGGGTGAAGCGAACGTCATGGCTATCAAAAACGGGGACTTTCCAAGCAGCTTCCCATGACTTACCGCTTTCTAAGAATCCATTCTTCCAATCCATATTACTATTCTATACATGTAGCTGAAACCAATAGGGAATTATTAACTTGGCGTTGATGTATCTATTGGAAAGAAAATCATCCTAACTAAGGTCTATTTATCCCCAAATAATTGTACTTGAATCTTATGCTTCTTTATGGATAAATAAGAATTTTGTGTTATTTGATTTCTCGCACAGTAGTAATGAAAAATAAATTGTGCATTGATTCAAGATGTGTGGAGATATGTAAATGTTATCTTAACATAAAGGTTTTAATCCAAAATCAGATTCAACCCCAAGCGCAGAACCAGAGCCTTGTTTCTGCACTAAGCCCAATGGAGGCACAAGAGAAGAAGTTTCCTCTCAAACAAATTAAACCACCAAAATTTGACAGAAAAGGGAAGTCTGTTGAAGCTGATGCCGAATTTTGGATTGAATCGATGGAGGATTACTTCAATATAGTGGGCAACAACACATGTAAACTAGGCTATGATTGCCAAGCTCAAGCTTACCTACAACGCTAGACTCTTGTGGAAGCAATGGTGTAAGGACCAAGCAGTCTCTGAAAACACAATAACTTGGGATAAACTAAAGAAAGCAATGCAGGGAAGATACATGCCATCTCCATACAGAACTCAGAAGATGAATGAGTTCTTCAAGTTGAAACAATTGAGTCTGTCTTTGGAGGCGTACTACTTGAGATTTGTCTCCTTGTTGAAATACGCCTCGACAATGAGTATTCCCCAACAAGTCTCGAAGTTTTGTGATGGGATAAACCCATCATTGAGCACGGTTGGAATCAATGCATCCTTCGGATTTGCAAGATGCATTGATAAGAGCGGGACCTATTGCCCAAAGAAGTCTAGTCGAGGCCCAGAAATAATAGACCCTGGTCTCACAAAGACCAAAATCCAGGGATGTTGAAAGCTCAATTCAAAAGGGCACAAGGACAGAGTCAAGGTCAACGGAAGAAGCCAAGGGAAAATGTAATCAGTGACTTTGTCCCTACTCAATGAAGTGATCAAAGCATGCATTGTTTCCACTATAATGAACTTGGACACTTCAAAAGGGAATGTCCCAAACTTGGCAGAGAGCGTTGCCAAGGAAAATTCAATGGCCAAGCCAAAGCTACCCATGGCCGCAGACATGGAGCAATGAAAAGGGAAAAAACTTCCAATATCTCCTCTAAGGAAATCAACGGAGAAGAAGACCCGTCCATGGAATCTGAGATTGAGAGGGCATCCATTCATGCCGCTCTCCATAAAAAAGTGCCAAATCACCAATTCACGGTGATCCAAACACCATCGGATTACCGAGGTAAGAAGTTCAAAACCTTGATTGATTGTGGCAGCACTCATTCTTTCATTTCACCAACTTGTGCAAGAAGGTTAGGGATAGCCACTATAATTGTACCCACTTTGCTTGTCAAACTAGCAAGTGGGCGAGAAATCACTTGCACTAGGCAAACTGCTAAGGTGGAATTTCTACTCGAAAATAAGCCCACATCCGTTAAGTTCAGGGTAATGAATTTAGGAGTCCATGAATGTCTACTCGCAACGAATTGGCTAGTCCCCAATGATTCTCACATTCATTGTGGGGAAGGACAAGTCTCCTTCCATAATCCTAAAGGTGAGCAGGTGACAACACAAGGAGAAGCAGGTAAACCAAAAATCCAACTAGCTAAGGCAATGCACTTCACCTTTGCATCAATTATAGAGGCCTGAACCAAGTAACCATCAAGAATAAATACCCTATCCCGAGGATAGATGAGTTACTTGATCGATTACAGGGAGCAAAAATCTTCTCCAAGATTGATTTGAGGTCAGGATACTATTAGATCCACGTCAAAGAAGAAGATATTCCTAAGACAGCATTCAACACAAGATATGGTCATTTCAAATTCACAGTAATGTCTTTTGGATTGACTAATGCCCCTGCCACCTTTAACAGGCTAATGCATGACATTTTTAGACCATATCTTGATGATTTTGTGCTTTTCTTCTTTGATGATACCTTGGTTTATTCCAAGGAAGAGAAGAATCATGAATCCCAAGTTTTCATCATCCTTGAGACCATGAGAACTCATAAGCTCTATGCTAAGAAGAAAAAGTGTGCCTTCCTCAAGAGGCAGATTGAATACCTTGGATTTATTGTGTCAAATGAAGGAATCTTTGTAGATCCTACAAAGGTCAAGGATGTCCAAGAGTGGCCTCCACCAACTACTGTTAAAGAAGTATGTAGCTTTCTTGGATTAACAGGTTGGTATAGAAGCTAAAAACCAATGAAAGGAATTATGCTACCCATGACCTGGAGCTACTAGCAGTTATTCATGCTCTCAAGCTTTGGCGACACTATTTGCTTGGAAACAAGTTCTCTTTGGTCATAGACCACAAGAGCCTTAAATGGATCTTCAGCAAGACTACCGTCCTCAATATGAGGCAACATTGTTGGATTGAGGTTTTGCAAGAATATGACTTTGAGATCAGGTATGGGCTTGGCAAAGAGAATGTAGTCACTGATGCCTTAAGTCACAAAGCATTTATTAACTCTCTTATTATGGAGGAACCCTTGATGGCAGAATCATTGGCAACAATGGTATCAATGCCTAGCAACCCTATCCTTGAATTAGCCAAGGAGGAAGCTAGCCATGACCCATAATATCTTAAGATGATGAAAGAGATTTTGGAAAAGGATCAAGACCCTAAACTCAAAGTCAAGTATCAAGAGTTTTCTGTCAATGAGGGACTTGTCTACTGTAGGACAAGATTATGTATACCCTCAAGCAGGAAACTCAAATAGAGAATACTTTGGGAAGCACATGATTCCCCCTTTTCAGGCCATCCCGGATATGTCAAGACCCTCAACACGGTCATAAAAAGTTACCATTGGGAAAGGTTTAAGGGATATGTCACGAAATGTTTGTCTTGCCAGCGCATTAAGGTGGAACATGTCAAAATGCCTGGAAAGCTACAACCTCTTGACATCCCCCAAATGAAGTGGGAAATTATCAGCATGGACTTTGTTGTGGGGTTACCTTCAGTTCAAGGAGGATAAAATTCAATTATGGTTATAGTAGGCATGCTCACCAAGGTTGCACACCTCATTCCAATCAAGACAAACTATAAAGCTTCAAACATTGCTAGATTGTTCATCAAGGAGATATTCAAACTCCATGGGTTGCCTAGAAGGATCATTAGTAACCGCGATTTCCTCTTCACATCTCATTTTTGGAGAGGGATATTTGAGGCCATTGGGACTCAACTCTATTTCAGTACAGCCTATCACCCTCAAACTGATGACCAAATGGAGAGAGTCAACCAAGTCATTGAAGACATTCTTAGGGCATATTTCTATCGCGAACCCAAGAAATGGATCCAATATCTACCATTGAGGAGTTTGCTTATAATGCTTCCTACCAACAAAGCATTCAAATGGCACCTTTTCAAGCATTGTATGGGCATGATTGCTGTATTCCATTGAACTTTTCAGATCCTACCTTGAGGGTAGAAGCTTCTAGAAAAATGCTTGAGGAGATGGATGAGCAACTCAAGGCCATCATATGCAAGACATTAAAGCCGCCAAGGATAGGTAGAAAGCCTATGCGGATCTAAATAGACAAGAGAGACTCTTCAAAGAAGGGGATATGGTTTTTATTCGAGTACGACCCATGAAGAGTTCCTTATCACTGGGAGAATTTAAGAAACTGAGTCCAAGGTATTGCAAACCTTACAAGATCCTCAAATGCCTAGGGCCTAATGCCTACAAAATCCAACTCCCTAAGAACGTAAAGGTTCACAATGTATTCCATGTTAGTCTACTATAGAAATATGTACCCAATCCTAGCCATATACTCAATGATCAACAAGTTGTAATGCCAAGCCAAGGAGTCCTTGAGCTCTGGTCAAATAGAATCCTAGACACTCGAGAAAAGAGATTGAGGAGTAGAACCCTCCAAGAGTATCTCATCCAGTGGATTAAAGAGAGTGCTCTCAACCAACAATACCCCCAATTCCTTTTGAGATGAGGACATCTTGATTCCTTAAGGGAGGGAAGGATGTAATAGGCTGCCTCCATCACCATTATGAAGACTCCCCCCTTTTATTATCCAAATTAACAAATTAATATTT